>NC_135633.1:13946428-14285714 GCF_053574225.1 Canis aureus
TCACAACATAAGTGACTAAATAGTGCGTAAGATGTATATAAAGCACCAATGTTCAGATGTTAGAAAATAGATGGCAAACACTATGACCCCTGAGAGAAGGGTAACAGAAGAGGTGAGCCCCATGTTTGTCCCAGACATTTTCTGGTTTGTGGTACAACAGAGCATGACAATCTTCTGAGCTGAGGAGATAAAGATAGGAATTTGAGGCTTCTGCGGGTAGATAGGATTTACTGGCAAGAATGCCAGAGAGGAGGATGCTGCACAGAGAAGGAACTTCAGAAACATGCACAGGAGTCCCTTTAGGTCTTTGAGCAAACACTAAGTCGCACATGTGCGGGACAAAACTCCAAAGGCTTGGGAAATAAAGCTACTGGGTAGCTAAGGGCTGAATGGAGATTGCAGAAGTCACATAATACTGAAGGGACCGGATTCCAACCATCCATATTCAAGACAACTTGATGACCATTCTGAGCATTCACCTGAGACCCAGGAAAAGGCATAATTTGGGAGAAAAATACTTCAGCACTAGAGTAAGGGCTAGTCTGGACTTACCCTGACAAAGCTTAGAAAACAAGCCTTGAAAGTAAAACAAGCAGATATACCAGTAAATTAACCAACTGCCAGATTGAAACTCCATACTCTTTAAAAGAAGATAATAAATCTAGTTACTCATCAATGTCCATCATATAGTCAAAAATTACTAAAAAGTGCAGAAGCAGGAAAATATGATCCATAACCACGAGGAAAAAAAAAACAGTCAAAAGAAAGAGTTCCTGAAATGATGGGTTTGCTGGGATTGCTATACAAGGACCTTAAAACACCTACTATCAAATTCAAGGATTTAAGGAAGAGATGAACATAATGGGTGAACAGAGGAGGATTCTCAGCAAAGAAATTATTATTATTTTTTTAGAGAGAGAGAGAGACAGTGCAAGTACATGGATTGAGGGAGAGGGGAGAGTGAGAGAATCTCAAGCAGGCCCACACCCAGTGTGGAGAAGATGCGGGACTCTATCTTACAACTCTGAGATCAAGACCTGACCTGAAATCAAGAGTTGGATGCTTAACCCACAGAGCCACCCAAGTGTTCCAAGAAAGAAACTTTTAAAAAACCCAATGGAAAATCTAGAACTGGAAAATATAATATCTGTTTTAGGATATGGCAAAGAGAAAGGTCTATAAATGGAAAGATAGGGTGATAGAAATTCAAAGCAAAAAGCAGAGAAAAATGTTAGAAAAAAATGAACAGGAGTCTCAGTGACTTTTGGAACAACAGTAAGTTGCTTAACATAAGGGTTATTGGAATCTTGGAAGGAGAGGATAGAGATATTGAGTTATGAAAATATTTAAAGAAATAATACCTGAAATTACCCAAAATTTGATGAAAAATATCAACTTATATATCCAAGAAGCCCAATAAACTGCAGACAGGATAAAAACCAAGACAATTATACTTATGCACATCAAAAACAGTTAATGATGACTAGAGAAAAAGTCTTAGAAGCAGCCAGAGCCTATAGGACACATTATAATCAGAAAAACAAAAATAAGAATGACTGCTGGTTTCAAAAACAAGAGACAATGAAATGATATCACTAAGGTTCTGAAAGAAATAAAAAACTGTCAACTGTGAATTCTTTTTTTTTTTTTAAGATTTTATTTATCTATTCATGAAAGAGAGAGAGAGAGAGAGAAAGAGGCAGAGAAACAAGCAGAGGGAGAAGCAGGCTCCACGCAGGGAGCCCAACACGGGTCTCGATCCCAGGTCTCCAGGATCAGGCCCTGGGCTGAACGCAGTGCTAAACTGCTGAGCCACCCGGTCTGCCCAACTGTGAATTCTATATCCTGCAAAAATATCCTTCAAAAATGAGGGTAACTAAAAAATAATAATAAAAATAAATAAATAAAAATGAGGGTAACTAAAACACCTTTCTGATAAAGGCAAGCTGAGTGACTTCATTACTAGCATACCTGCTGTATATGAAATATTAAAGGACTTCTGGTTGAAGGGAAATGAAAACAGATGTAAACTCAGATCCCATAAAGGAAAAAAATAGTGCTAGAGATGGTAAATACATGGATGAGCTCCACCTTTCATATCTTTTTCACTAAGGAGTTTCTCCCTTGAAGTAGGAGGTTCAAATTTCCTTATTCCAAGTAAAAAAAATTTTTCTCGTCAATGCTCTTTCCACAAGGCCTATCTTTTGTCTTTCCTACACCTCCGGGGTTTTTGAGAAAGTCAAGCTCATGGTTTCCACTTCTTGAATTCTTTTCAGGTCCTTGCAACCTGATACTGAGCTCCCACCACGTAAGCTCATTTATGCCACCCAGTCTTTGAAACTTCAACTTTTGCTCCCTTCTATTCCCATAGTTGGACAACTGCTGGGGCAATCAGGAGAATATTACTATCTGCTTTATTTCCTTTTAATCTTTAAAAATTTTTAAAAAAATATTTCATTTATTTATTCGTGAGAGACACAGAGAGAGGGAGAGAGGCAGAGACATAGACAGAGGGAGAAGCAGGCTCCATGCAGGGAGCCCGATGTAGGACTCAATCCCAGGACTCCAGGATCATGCCCTAAGCCAAAGGCAGATGCTTAACTGCCGAGCTACCCAGGCATCCCAAGCTTTATTTCCTTTTTAAAAAATAAAAGCATATTTTAAATTCAAGAGAAGTCATCCTTTCAAATGTATCATTTAGTGAATTTTGACAAAGGCATGCAATCATGTAACCAATCACAAGGAAGATATAAAATAGCTCTACTACCGGGAGACCTGGGTGGCTCAGCAGTTAAGCATCTGCCTTTGGCTCAGGTCATGATCTCCTGGGATTAAGTCCCACATCGGGCTCCCTGCATGGAGCCTGCTTCTCCCTCTGCCTGTGTCTCTGCCTCCCTCTCTCTGTCTCTCATGAATAAATAGATAAAAATCTTAAAAAAAATAGTTCTACTACCGGGACACCTGGGTGGCTCAGCGGTTGAGCATCTGCCTTCGGCTCAGGGCATGATCCCATGGTCTCTGGATCGAGTCCCACATCAGGCTCCTTGCATGGAACCTGCTTCTCCCTCTGCCTATGTCTCTGCCTGCCTCTCTCTCTCTCTGTCTCTTATGAATAAATAAATAAAATCTTAAAAAAAAATAGTTCTACTACCTAAAAAAATTGCCATGTGCCTCTTTGTAGTCAACTCCATTCCTCCATCCCCAGCCCTTGGCAACCTCTGATCTGTTTCTGCTTCCTATAATTTTGTCTTTCCTAGAATATAGTATAAATAACTCATACAGCAGGTAGCCCTTGGAGTCTGGCATTTTCAACTTGACATAATACATTAGAGATTCATCCATGCCCTTATATGTATCAGTTTATCCTTACATCAGATGCCTTGAAAGAAACAGGCTATCTCCTACTGGTTTAAGGTCATCATTACACTCCTGTTTCCACCATTTCCTAGTTGTGTTACCTTGAACAAGCTACCTAAAGTTTTGAAGACTGTTTTCTTTTCTTTGAAATGGAAATAATGATAGCACCCACCTTCTAGGGTTGTTATGCATAACGCAGAGGGAAATCCATATGAACATAGTACAATTCCTGGTACATAATAAACATTCAATAAATGGTTGCTTTTAATATTGATATTCTATTTCTCTAGGGAAGAAGAGATTGGGAGCAACCTGGAACATGCACAGAGTCTGTCCATTAGAGTAAGGCAAGGTCTTAGAGGAGAGTTGGATTTTCTAAGGTGTATGGTCAGTGTAGTGGTGGTTCTAGTGGCAGTCAGCACTGTGTTGGGGGTGGGGGGGATGAGTGGTAGAAGTCCATTGGATGGGGAGGAGTAGGTGGTGAGAAAATAGCAGCAGATTGAATCAGGTGAACGGACTAGTTCCCAGGAGCAAGCAGCAGAGCCTCAGAGCTCAGGTTCCATTGTCTGGAGTCAGTTCTATCTTCTGGAGGCTGATGGTGAAGCGGTAGCAAGTGTGAGACACCCATGCTGTGAGTGAGTGTCCACTTCAAGTATACTGTGCTTCTTTCCATTTACTGCCACAAGGCCTTCTCTGGAGCTTTGAAAGCCCAGTTGGCCAGCAAGCAAGCACCTGACGTGCAGGGAAGTTAGTATTCCTGGAGACAATTCTCCGCCTATGGAGGGGTGGGTGCTCGTGGACAATTCTGTACACTTTTCTGAGGTATACTGATGCCAGTGACCTCAAAATATATTCTTAGGTTGATTCTTCCTCTTCCCTTGTCATTCTACCCCAGGCCCTTCACTCCTGCTTCCTGGATCACCTTCTACATAAACTACTTGCACCAAAGTCCTTTTGTCAGGCTCTGCTTTTGGGGAAACTAGACATGGCTCATTTAACCAAGACTATGTGTATGGCCTCAGCCATCCATAAAATAATAGTCGGGAGATTAGGCAAGAGTCAGGTGGGGCTACTTTTCCTGTTTTGGGAAGCAGAGTAGTCCTATAGAATACAAATGATCCTTCAGCACCCCTCCACCCAAAGCTATGGGTGCTGACTTTGTTATTGTCATCATAATTGTTGCCACTGTTATCACTATAGATACCATCATTCTTACAACCACGACCATTTATTGAGCACATTCCCTGCAACAGGCACTTCAGAGATATTAGCTTAACATCCTTTCATTCTCACAATGGTCTTGCTAGATGAGTCAGTTACCAACCCCATATTATGGATGAGGCAATTGAGCTGCAAGTAAGAGGCAGAGCTGGAATTATCATCAGATGTGTCGAACTTAAGGCCGTGTTCCTTCTACTCCGATGGGAAACAAAGCCTAAGCTAAGCCCAGATTTAGGTAGGAGATCACTCTGATGTCATGCATCGCTGTCACCAGAATCAACTCTTAGGGTGGGGATGCCAGGGGATAAGTAGGGTGGTACCTGTCTAATGCCCCAGACAACAATGAAAGTATTGGCTCTCGATGTTCATAAATTTCCACCTTCTTTGAACTCAGTCTTCCTGGCCCAATTTTGTGAACTTCCAACTTCTGATTTATTTGGATATCTCTAAAACCTAGCCAGTTATCTGATTCTCATCTCAGAGGCAAAAACCATAATCTCAGAGCACCACCAAACTCCCATCCCTTTTGCTCTCTAGAGGCTGGTTATAAGTTTATTGTGCACTGACAAATGGCACTGCAGTTATATTTTTAGAAAGAGGAACTTTATTTAAAAGTGTCCTTCCAAGCTGACTTTTCTACATAAATATGGTTATATATGGGAGAGAGGCTATCCTTCTGGACAACTTCCAAATGTTTAATACACCATTAACACCTGAGTTTGAAGCCTCAGGGAAGGAACTGTAGCACTTTGGATGATAAATTCTAGCAATGTTTATCTAATTTTAAAAATCCAGGAGCTTGTATTTAAAAACATAGCAGGAGCAGTAAATAACTGCTTTGTGTCTTAAGAGTTCAACAAAAAGAATAGATTTCTCCCATCCCCATTAGTTCATTTGCAGGTTTGAATCTTAACTGTTGGCTAAGTTCTGTAAATAGGTAATCCAATGCTCTCCTATGTTTAAAAGTTTGTAGGCAGTAGATAGAAAAGGTAGCAAGAAATAGGAATTACTGAGCATATACTTGCACTAGGTGTTTTGGTATGTTATTATCCAATCTTTTAAATCTCATTTCATTGATGAGGAAATAGGCTCCAAGAAGATCTATAACTTGTCACTGGACACATTGTCAGTGAATGGTTGAAATGGGATTTGGCTTATGATTACTTTGTCTTTGAGGAGGTTTTTTGCACTGGCAGTGATCGAGAAGATAGGCGTCCTAGGGAAAAGTTTGTTAAGCTAATAATAGAAGCAAGGACTATTGAATCAGGTCTATATATAGGATGAAAGGGGAGTCAGGCTGGGGTAGAAAACTTCTACCCCAAAATTGAAGGGAAAAGTGAAGACAGAACCTCAGTCTCTTTTGTGACCACAGATGCAGAAACCTCAAAGAATATTAACAAACCTTATATCCAGCTATATCATATCACAGCCACATAGAGTTTATTCCAAGAATATAAGGGCAGTTTAACAATCAAAATTCAATCAATACAATTCATCACATTAATGGAAAAAAAGAAAAATATATATGTATACCTTCATAGATACAGAACAAGTATTTGATTGCATTTAGTATCCATTCATGATTTAAAAAAAAACACTCAGCAAACTAAGGATAGAACGAACTTTCTTTACCTAATTTTTAAAAATCTACAAAAAAGCCATAGCAAAAACCACACTTAAAAATGGGACATTAAAAGCTTTCCCCCATAAGACTGGGAACAAGGCAAGAATGCCCACTATCACCAGCTTTTAGCCACCAGTGAAATAAGGCAATAGAGAGAAACAGAAGGCACAATGGTTGGAAGGGAATTTTGGTAGAAGATACAATAGTGTATATAAAAATTTCAAAATAATTTATATATAAACTAACAGAATTAATAAGGACATTTAGCAAGGTCTCTGAATACTAATATGCAAGAATCAATGTCATTTCTATATACCAGTGACAAAAAAAAGAAATTTAAAAAAGCTATTACTTGCTATAGTATAAAATATATATCTAAGAAAAAACCCAATGAAAAATGAGTAAGACCTCTTCTCCATAGACATCTATAAAACATTATTGAGTGAACTGGGGGTAAATAAATACATGGAGTGATAGAGTCAATAACATAAAGTTGTCAAATCTTCCCTAATTTGTTCATAAATTCAACATAAGCTCAATAAAAATACTAGTGTTTTTTTTAAATGAAAATTGAGATCATGATTTAAAAATTTATGCAGAAATGTAAAGGCTTGAGAGTAGTTAAATAATCTTGAAGAAGAATAAAGTTAGAGAACTAATGCTTCCATATATGAAGGCTAGACAAATAGATTAATGAGACAGAATGACAGATTCCAAATAGATTAATGAGACAGAATGACAGATTCCAGAATCCAGAAATAGACCAACAGATACATAGTGACTCAATACATGACAAAGGTGACACTAATGTAGAAGGGAAATGATGGGCATCTTGATGAATGATTCTAGCAAGAAAAGGAAAAAAGTACCTTGACCCTTACCTCACACCATACACAATTTCAATCACAGATCAATTCAGCATCTAGGCATGGAAGGCAGAAGTTTGTGAGAATCATCCATGTGATGGTGCATAATTTTGGTTTTCTTTTTCATAACTGTGTGTTTCACAGCATCAATATACCACGTTGAATTTTTCCATCCTATTCATGAGATTATTATGAATAGTGCTGTATAGACACTCATGTGCATGTCCTGGTAAATATATGTACACATTTCTGTTCTTTATATACTAGGAGTAGAATCCTAGTATCCTAGTATATCATAGGATATGTAGCCCAGCTTTAGTTGAGATTGTTAAACAGTTTTCCACAGTGAGAGAAATCTGGTAATCTACATCCTTGCCAACACTTGGCATTGTTGGTCTTTTATTTTCCTCACAAAAGAGGATATGCTATAAAAATTCCACTTATAAAAAGTTTAAAAATAGGCAAACTTGACCTATGATAGAAGTCAAGATGGTGGCTACCCTTTGTGGAGAAGCGCAGACTGGAAGGGACAAAAAGAGGCTTCTGGAGTGCTAGTAATTTTCTGATTTCTGTGTTGCTAACATGAACGTGTTCCAGTGAATGGGAAACTGTGAGCTGTACACTTATAATGCATCACTTTTTGTACATCTATTTGTAAGTGTGCTTCTATTAAGTTTGCTTTTAAAAGGGAAAATGTGAAGGTAGAAGCAGTGTTAGCTTTCTTTTCTTGTCTCTCAAGGCTCACTGTGGTCTACCCTAGGCTGGAACTGCATTGTATTGGAATGAAAAATTTAATTCTCATGTAATGGGCATGGTGATAGGGAAATGACAGGGACGAGCTGCGAGCTTGTAAGAGGTAGAGGTGGGAGCTCAAAGCTTACCTCAGAGCATTTTAAGGATCAGAGGTCAGGGGCTCTGGGCAGGAGGCCAGCCTGCACAGAGCCATTAGCCAGAATTGCAACGCTGGTATCTTTATTTTGGGATTTGACCTGTCAGGGAGGCAGCTTGGTAGAGAGAGAGCTTGGTTCCTCTTAATTCAATAAATACTCACTGGTCATGTGTTATCTCTAAATCCTGGGTCCTGGGGATTCTGAGCCAAACCAGACATGGGCCCTGCTCTGTCTTGGGATATTAGGGGTATGAGACATGTGAATATGCGATTGCAATGCAGCATGGAAGCTGTCATGATAGGATAACCACAAGGCTGGAGCAGAAAAGAGAAGGGCAGCTAATCTAGATTGGGGAGTTGGAAAAATCTTTCCAAGGCAGTGGGATTTAACCTGAGAACAAGAGAAGGGGGTGAGGGCTGGACAGGACAGTTGCAAACATACAAAATGGCCAGTGCAAAGGCCCAGAGGTCACATGAGCATTGTGCTGTCTGAGAAAATATGATGGGTGTGGAGCCAAAAAAACAAGTTACAGAGGGCAAGAGATTAGGCTGGTCAGGTCTCAGTAAATTCATCTCTGTTGAAGAATTAGTCTTTTAGGTTAGGTTCATGTAATTATATCCTACATCTCCCCCTCCTGGGGCATGTGACCTTGGTCAAGTCTCTTTTGCATGGGTAGTATCAGAACTTATCTTAGTTTTGCCATGAATATTAGCTTTCCTTCCAATGCTTTTAAAAATACATAAAGAGGTGACTTATTTTTTAAAGGGCTGCACATAGTAGGTACATGTAGGAAACTTGGTTGATGGATGGCTGTCCAGAGTTGGCTGTTTGCTGGGGGTCCAGGGTTCTGCAGCAAAGGAGGACAGCATCTCAGCCTTATTATTTAGGAACACAGAAGTTGGCTCATACTCACGCCCACCACCATGTGCTGGCAGCTGAGAGCACTGCAAAGGCAATAATCAGGATGGAGAATTCCCTTTCCAAGTTCCTGAAACCTGCAGCCCAAGGTGGCAGCTGGTGGCCTATTATTCCCTGGAGCTCTGGTGAAATGGAAGAGCTCTGCTTGTGCAATTCTAAGCAGGAAAAGTCTGTTTTCTCTTGATGAAGAGGGATCGTTTATGATCAGAGGGATATTTCCTTAGGTTTTTTTTTTTTTTTTTTTTTTTTTTAACTTTTTAGAGATTAAATTATTGCAGTAAAGGGGCAGCAGGAATTCCTTTGACTTGATAAGGTCTGGCGTCCTAGTTCTTCCTTGGAGGGAAATAAAGAGGTGAATAATTTATTCATTGCTTGAACAAATTTCAAGGGTGCTGCCAGAATCAAAACCAGACAAGGCAGTGAGCTTAGAGATGAGACAGAGACTGGTGATGGAGATGAGCAGGCTGGGTGGAGAGCTCCCAGTGTAGAAAAGACCAAGGACACTGGGCATTACGCAGATCTGGCCACTCTGAGACGCAGAATTCCAGGAGCAAGGGAAGGAAGGACCTCATCTCTGCCGGGGCACAGAGGGGAAAGCTCAGCCAGATGGTAGGCAGTTCCTAAATATCTATGGAAGCAATGAATGCCTAAAGATCGAGATAAAATTTTAAGAACTGGGTTTCAAGGCAAGAAGTGGATCACACAAAATGAATCATAACAGTAGCTAACAATTATATAACACTTAATATATGCCGGGCTGTTCTAAGCTCTTTACATACATTAATCCATTTCATCCTCACAAGAGTCCCGGGAAGTTAGTATTGTTATCATTCCCACTTTATGGGTAAGAAAACTGAGGCACAGAGAGGTTAATGAAGAGATGTGCCTAACATCTCATGGACAGAAGTGGTGGAGGCAGGAATTAGTCTGGTTCCAGAGCCCACACTCTTTACCATTAGATGTAATGGCCTTGTTAGAATCCGGACAATGATGGGTTGCTTTAACTCCTGCAAAATTCTTCCAATCAAGGAAAATCACTGGTCCCAGAATTCGGGGTGGGGGGTGGGGGGTGGGAGGCTGAACTGAATCTGAAAACAGGGTTGAGGGTCTCCAGCAGGCTCACTCTTGAGGAGTGCTTTTGCCTGTAAGTGCTCTTTGCTGTGAGTTATTCTTCAAGCGTATACCCCCTAGTAGCCGTGATTAGCAAACCTAAGACTCTGGTCTGCCAGTTTTTTGCTTTTTTCCTCCTCCACCCCCAAGTTTTGGCCCATGAGCTACCAGGATGGGAAGCTGATTTTTGCTTTGGCTGATGGAAGTCTCGACTGACAACCTCTCAGTTGGTGCCTCTGGCATGGGAGTAGCATGAGCCACTTTTCAAGTGTTGTGTGTTCACAACCCAAACTGACATCAGAATTCTGATAACTTGTTCCCATGCTTTTTGGTTGAAAATCCATGTCACTTTGTAAACCTAAATAAGCATTTTCAAAGAGTTGAGATGTTGCCCTACTCAGGGTAGCCTAAGCAAGTCCTCATGAAGAATAAGACCCATGTAAGTTGGGGTGAAGAGGCATTTTACTGCTTTATTTCCAATGTGAAACCCAAGAATCCTTGCAAATTGGGAGGATGTTTGGCAGGAATGCAGTGGCTGGCAGAAAACATGCAGCAATTTCAGTCATGACCATGAATACTCAGCCTTATTTGGCATAAACAATTCTTCAGGGTATATTTTCAACTCATTGTTTGGAAAACTTTAAGCACATAAATGCTGTTAGCTTCATGAGAGTTCTGTGTATATGATTCTTAGTAACCTTATTAAGATTTTTAGCACATATACATTGCCTCTTCCTGTGATTGTGTTAGATAGGTAAATATGTATATATATGTATATGTGTAAATATACATATAAATATATATATGTATACAGATGTATATTTACACATATACATATATATACATATTTACCTACATACATTTCTTTTTAATGGAGAAGATTTTTGCACCAAGACCATTGAATAGCATGCATTGAGCACTAATGCTAGATTGGACACTGTGTGCTTGGAATATGGTGATGGTCCCAACCAACTCCAACGTTTTTCTCCAGGGGTCTGGCATAAAACCACTCTAGAAGGTGGAGAAAAAGCAAAGAAGACACAGGAGATGGAAGGTAAGGAAAAGGACCATATAGGAAATTTGTCCAGGGTTATTTCTAATATACACAGTACCATGAGGATGCTAATTATAATTGCATGACCCAAGGTTGAGGAGAATACAAGAGATTTTTCCAGATCTTATGGATTAAAGGAAGTGGGATGCACTTAACTAAGGTAGGCTTTAGAGAGGGTCTAGATTCTGTCCTATGTGACATTTCCTTGATGTCATTACAGGGGATGGTGCAGACCCCAGGAGCCTTTGAGCTCAATAGCTAAGTGGTTTCTTTATCTTATCCCAGCTTTGCTTCCTCTTTAGTTGGGTGCTGCTCAGGTCCCTGTATACTTGGAGGCAAATCCCACCTAAGAATTTTTTGTGCGTGCTTGTAGGGGGAGGTGGGGAGAGGGGAAGGAAACCAAGTAAAACCAATCTTGGTCAACAGAAATCACAGAACACATAAATCTCAAACTGTTTACTTCCCTTAGCTTATTTACAAAAATACAAGTCAGTAAACACTAACTTCTAATCAAGATTAGCTGACTAGTTCCATGTGTTTGCCTGGCTGATTGTGAAACGTATGTTGTATTTGTTACTAAATTCCTTTCTGAGTGGGGAAAAAGTGTCACAAATGCAAATTCTATTTCCTCACTGCTGGTTGGGCTATCCGAAGTATTAGATCTTTTGTAAAGTATCTTTGCATTTTAAATTTGAGGCTATTCATCTTCATTGGTATTTGTAAGGTTGGGGATGATAAAATATACCTGGAACTCAGCCCTGTCTCCTCTGGGACATGGAGAAAATTTAGGAGCCAGGCGGAAACTTCAGGAAATTCTCACCAGGTGATGGAAACCAATCAGATGAGAAGGTTTGTCCAAGATTTCAACATGAGATCACAGCTAAATCCTTATTTAAAGGTTGAGAATGTGGGTGGGAATAATGATAAGGTTAGAAAAAAGCACATTATAGCCACAGTTAACACAGAACTTGCTGTGTATCTGGTACTCAGCAAAAACAAAATCAAACAAAACCAATCCCTCCCCCCTCAAAAAACCCCACAAAGCAAACAAAACCATTTACAAGTCACCTCATTTAAAACTGATAATGACCAACACTTTGTGAGCTTCTACTATATGCCAAGCCTGTTTTAAGGGTTGCAAGAATATTAACTCATCTATCCCTGCATTATTCCAGTGATGTTGATTTTGGTTCTACTACATACAATCAGAGCTCCAAGGTCAGCTGGTATCTTTTCCAAGGTCCTATAGCTAGTGAAGAGAGGAGCTTAGAGTTGAGCCCTGGCCCATTTTCAAAATAGTTTCATAAGGTAGGTGCTTTGATTATCCTGCTTTACAAACAAGCAAAGGAAGGCACAGAGAGGTTAAGCAATTTTCATAAGTCTCTAGAAGTAAGCGTCAGATGCAAGACTCCGAGTGGGATCTGACTTCCAAGCCCACGATGGTTCTGACTATGCAGTACACATCGCTTTTTAGCAGAGCACTGACCACTGGACAATCTTTGGGGCAAGAGAAACCTGCCTTATAGTTTCTCTCACCCGAGAAATGCTCTTCAGCTCTCACACTGT
The DNA here is from genome assembly GCF_053574225.1 of Canis aureus. NCBI lineage: Eukaryota > Metazoa > Chordata > Mammalia > Carnivora > Canidae > Canis > Canis aureus. The sequence continues at coordinate 13,959,035 of NC_135633.1, forward strand.
TCCGCTATTTGGTGCTGAGCTTCACTATTCCAGCAAGAAACTGCTCTCTCCCACCTCCTGCTTTAGCTTATTCTCCTGGCGTTTAGCCTTCACATTAAAAGCTAGCCCACTTTCACTTTTTTTCTGATGAGCTCGCCTTCAGAATACAGATCAAAGTTTAAGAGGGAGCAGAATTAGCCCAGGAGCTGGGTAACCACTCAGGTTGGCAGGCAAGAAATGTTTACCTAAAAATTCAGTCAATGGACTAGGGATGGAACCAGAGACTTGAAAAGCAAAGCCAAATGAATCCATGTCTGCTGTAGTAGGGACGGCCGGACAGATGTACAGCGCTCTTCAAAGGTTGCTTAGGGACCCAATAAACCTGAAAAGACTGTGCCCTGAATCTCAATGTGGGTGGGCGGATAAAGGAACATTATTCCACTTCTTCCTCTTGGTTTTCCCAGGGTGTGCGCAACAAAGCAAATGCAATTTGCATTCAATAACTGAAAGCCACTCACATCTGTAAACACTAACTGTCCCAGTCAGCAAAAGCCTCCAGAAAGCCTCTTAGCCCCATTTCGAGGAGCCAGATGTGAAGAGAAAGCCTTCTGCTTTTCATTGTTCTTTCCACTCGAGCTGCAGGACCCTGGGACGCTCCATGCGCAGGGAAAACATGGCACACGGTGCTCTTAAATTGAACCAAGCTTATTATGTTAGAGAGAGTTTAATTAAACTCTTGCTGGCGGTTGTGAAAAGGTTTAGCTTGCTCCCAAGCCTTTCTTCATGTGTTCCCTACAGGTAGCGCACACTTGTCCCTTCCAAGGGAAGGTCGTTAGAATCACATGGATATGCAGAGATTGAAAGGTTCCAAGATGTTCTGGGGGGGATTTGACTCATAACTTTTAATTTAATCAATCAACTCAGCGGTATAGTAAAGAGATTACAACCATCCTCCTCCCTGATCACAGGCAATCGGCTTTACTGCAGGGCAGCCCTTACTAATCCTTTTTACTAAAAATAAGGCAGGGCTGCTTGTGCTGTGATTTCCTATATCCTTTGTCCTGTTATGTGTTTGTTCTTTCGCTCTGAATTTAACTGAGGCTAGGAAAAAGCTGCAAGTATTTCTTTGTACTCATGCTTCACTTCCAGCCCCGAACAGTAGAGTTCTTGCAAATTGGGAGGGAAGTTTGCCAGGACTATAGTGCCTGGCGCAGACCTTCGCAGAAACTCCACTTGTGATTATAAATAGTTGCCCTTTCTCGGCATAAACAATTCTTAAGGGTATATTTTTCAACTCGTTGTTTGGAAAACTTAAGTACATGAATGCCATTAGCTATAGCAGAGTTGTATGTGCAAATTCCTGGGTAACCATACATAATGCTGTGGTTGAATGGACTTTGTATATTCCCTCTCCTTCAGTTTCATCAAGCTTTTCAGAGTTTAGAATATTTTCATGCAAAGGGAAAATCAAATCTTTATTATTAATGTATGCGTTGGAATCACAGCATAGGTACTGGCAAACAGGTTTGAAGGAAATACTGCATGAAAAATGCATGGGTTGGTGTCATACTTAAATGTTAATTACATCCATTTTGTCAGGGGAACTGGTGGCATTAGAACTTACATAATTACTGATCCATGACTTGCCAATGAATCCTCCTTCTCAAATCGGTGGCCATTTAAGCTACATGAATGAGATGCAGGAACCATGTGCTCTTTGAATTGCCAATCCGTAGGAGTAAGTGGCAAATAAGTCATCAATAAATTAGTTTACCCCTATCGTTGGTAATAAGACTTAACAGATACAAGGACAGTAATACTTTACATAATATACCATATTTAATGGCCAATCCAGGGCAGGCATATCTTACTTAAGAAAGAGTATGCTTGAGAAATAGTTCGAGGACTTCCAGGAGGGAGGTAGCACAAGAGGCTGGAACCTTCCAATTTTGAGTCCTATTTAAATGCCAATAGAAGAGTCTGAGGCAAAGGTTTTAGAAACAGCAGTCATAATTATCACCCAAGGGAAAATGGGTAAAAGGGGGAGAAATTATTTTGAACTTTTAAAAATGTTTGGCAGTATAAGAACTCTGAATTAAGAAGTTGGATGCAGCGTGAGGTGGGGTGGGGACGTGGAAGCAGTAAACCGTGGAATGAAATGAGAATAAAAACAGAAGTTGGAGAAGAGTTGCAATCCATTTTTTATATATACCTATTTCGGGAGAGCTCATTATGGGAGGAAGGAGTGGGCAGGCACAAACAATGATAACACGGGTCCAGTATGGGACTGGATGCTATAGAAAACTAACCAGAGAAAGAAAAATGAACTAGGGGAAAATATGCAGAGCACGAAGAGAGATATGAAAAGATGGGAAAGAAGATGGCTCTGGAGGATGGAGCACCCTGGCCAAGCACTGAGCTCCTGCAGAAACAGAAGGAATAAACAGGAATAAGCTGACATGTTGTCTGCACACAGTAGATGCTCTGAATAGGTCTGTAGGATGACTGGACAGACAACAAACAACAACAACCAATCAAAGATTGGGGGAAAAAAACCAGAGGACTGTGAAGAATAATGTCACCAATAATAAAATAGCTGAAGGTATAAATAACACTCTATTTAAAGTCTCATTTAGAATAACAGGCATCATCAACTATTTTAACTGCAGGAGAAAAAGAAAGCACTCTGTATGGAGCTAGGTTATAGATTCCATGTAAAGGAATATAAATCATAAGTGAATAAGGATGAAGTTTTTTATTCACTATAATGGAAAACCACGGACAAACCATAGTCAGAGGAAAAAAACTGTATAATTTGGGCTTTTACCCCAAGTACAAAGACTTGCACAGAATTTCAGTCTTAAGAAATTCAATCACCCACCAGTGGACAAGTGTTGGATCCCAACTTTATTTCAAAAAGAAACTTGATCTTAAAAGAGCTGAAAAAAAAAATGATGCTGTTAAAAATAGTAAGAAATTCTGAATCAGTACATCTTTTTTGAAGAGGTAGTAAGTAAATAAGAACAATAACAGAAGAATTGATGGGAGTTGGGAATGAGGAGAATTGTTCAAATAAAAGTAGATAAAAAGAAATGAACTGAGTAGTAAGTAAAGTCAATGGAGAATGGGAGTAAGAAAAGAGTTGAGAAAAGCAAAAACCAGCAAAGTTTTCTCATAAGAGTGAATCAGAAGATGCTATCTTAAGAAGATAGGAGTGTATTGATAAAATACAAGTAATATCCTGGTTGTATGTTTTAAATTGATAACTAATTGAATTAAAAGAAGACTGTTGCCAAATGAAATAAAAAAATAGCAAAACCAAAACCAAATAAATACTTGTTGCCTATGTAATACCAAAGAAAATCCAGAAAAAAGAAAACAAATGAACTATAACAATAGAGAGGTAAAAAGTAGAATGGGAGGTTCTACTGCATAGAACTGAGGTTAAAATAAGTGTAAATTTAAATAGTCATGTTGAGAAATAAAACAGAATAAACAAATAAAAAAACTGAAACAAACAACAAAAAAAGAAAAACACAAAAGCACTTCCAATTGGATTAATGCAATACTTTACTGGAAAATCTTTAAAAGGTGTAGAAAGCCTAAAAATAAGAAAAAATATATTTAAGAAATACTAAAAGGAGAAATTAATTAAAGCGAAGAAACAGCAGGTAGGGTTTCTTTCAGACATGATTGAATTTAAGGCAAAAGTTAGTAAAACCAGCTAATTATGTCACTTATGTGATGTTGAAAGTCAGAGTTCATCATGAGGATATAATGATATTATGCTATAAGTTCCAAAGACATCGTGACAAATGGAGAACAATCTGTTAAACATCAAGGAGAAATGATAAGTTCACAGTTTTAGAGCAAGGTGTTAATACCCTTGAAGGTGTTATCAGAATATGAAAAGTCAGGAAGAAATGATAAGTAGAGCCTTAAAAAATGGAAAAACTCTCTGTAATATAACAGTAAGTATAGATATTGCAAAGAATTAAATGGATTGAACGCAGTAAACAAAAAACCCTGCGAGTTTATTGCTGGTTCCTGATGAGATAGTGAATTAGCGCCCACGCCTCACTCCTCTGAGTTCAGCCCTGGGAAAGTTCAGAGACACAGACCATGGAACTACCAGACATTGAAATAAACATGAGATCAAAGGCTGTCCTAGGAAAGAACCAATGTGAATGTGTATCGGGGAGAGGGAGGGATGGTAGACAACAAAGGAATCTGAGAGCACGCTAACGGTCTTGTTTTGTTCAGGGGAAGACAAATGTTGAAATGTTTATGAAATCAATACAGATAAATCAACATTAAGTATGTGTTCTAAATTAGGGCAACCACCACAAGCACAACAGCAACATGAATCCAATAATGTCTAACCCAGCAGAGGAAAATTTAATGCAGGCGACGGAGAGAAAAGAAGTGGTTAAAAGAAGAAGAAGAAGAAGAAACAAACAGAAGTATAATCAGCAAATACAAAACAAGATGGCGGAAAGACGAAATGGCGGTAGTCATATGTGGGGTAAATGAAACGTGACACAAAGCAAGTAAAGCCAGAGGGGCTCTCAATGTCGGGCCAAGGATGCTCCTGTGCCACCAAGTAAATCACATCTCTCTCAGCACCTGAGGTGGAATAAGAGAAAAGGCTTTCTTGAGTAAACATGTATGAGGCCATGAAAAAAACCAGCAAAACAAGTTCCGTACATACAAAAAAGCAGAAATGTCCCATTACGAGCTCTCTTACCCAAACATGAGAAAGAAACTTCAGTGAAAAAGTGATGAGAAAGAAACCTGACCAGCACATGGAGACGACAAGAGCGGAGCTGCTCTGTCTCACCCCATCTCCAGGCTGAGCAAGAAGGGTCCCTCCTCAGAATTTATAACTGCGAGCTCGAAACTTAACATTGCCCCATTGTGTTGCAGCTTTTGTGTTGTTCTAAAGAGGTCTGATGCTTTGTTTGTCCATTTGCCTGTTTTTCTGGATGCTTTTCGTGTTGTCTGTAGCCCCGTTATTCTAAAATTTCACGATGGCATGCTTTATCTCATTTATCGTCCTGAACACCCGGTTCCTGAGGCCGTTCCTGCGTTTCTGTGCAATTGGTTGGCTTGGTTCTTACGCACCACCCTCTCTGCAAGTACGTGGGATTCTTCTTTCTTGACTCTGCTGAGAGTGGCCACCAGTCCAGCTCCCCAGATTTGGGCAATATCCCTTGTATGCTGTGGCCCTCTTTCCTTTTTTTGTCTTTGTGGGTTTTTCTTCATCTAGTGTTACCTTCATGGGATGTGAGGAAAGATCAGAGATGAATGTTTGCATTCAACCTGCCATGTTTAACTGGAAGACCATCAACTGACTTTCCTTCCCCACTCCCAGCACATAAAACAGGGAGTTGTTGTTGCCGCGAGACTTCCCAGAGAGATGGAGGGAAGAGAGGAGCAAAAGGGGAAAGAAGCGATTTGATCCTTTCTCTTTTTGCACCGTCTTTCACTGAAACTGTATCATGACACGTGTTCTTGGTACCAAACTCTAATCCTCGGTGACACTACTCTATTCATACTCAGCCTGGCGGTGGCACCACTGGGGAGGCGCTGAGGGACACAGTGACTCAGCGTGGAGAGGGATTTATCTCCCTGTCATGGCAGGAAGGAGTGGGATTATTGTTTGTTGAATGTTTCCTTTTGTTTCCGAAGTTAGGTTGAGAGAAGAGGCCCAGGGTCTACCTGTGACTCATCCCCGGTCTAGGCATGGGGCTGCAGAAACCCACAGACTGTCTTATCAGAAACAGAGAGAAACTGAGCAAGCTAAATATTACAAAGCTAACAATTCTTCCAAAATGTAATGCAATCCTGTTTAAAATTCTGACAGAATTTGATAAAATGGTTTCACGATCACTTGCAAAAATAGAGAGACAATAATATTGAGGAGTATTTTAAGAAGCAGGAGTACTTGTCAGCTTTGATGCATCTCTCGTCACTCCTCCGCATCCAACCCATGACAGACTCTACCTCTGGAAGATACCTCAAGTCCATCCATTCACACGGTCACCACTACCTCAGGCCGAGCTGGCACCATCACTGTGGTATCCTCCTCACCGACCTTCCCAGGGACCGCCGGCACCATCCAACCTGTTCCCCACTTAGCAGCCACACGAGGCCCTCTCTCCTGCCTCACCCTCTTCAGGGGCTTCTCATTGTTTATCTCCCTCTACCCTCTTCCTTGCTCATTCTGGAACTGCTTCCCGTTCACTCATCCCACATTACTTATTTAGAGGCTTTCCGTGTACCAGACCATGAGCTAGGCCCTGAGGAGATAATGAGCAAAGTCAGACTTGACTCCTGTCAGCGCCCTCGTGGCTTTAGAGGCACACACAATAAGCACCCGAAGAAGATTCGAGTATGCTAGTAATTAAACCGATGCCAATTTAAAATAGCGAGATTAATTTTTTTATGACCATTAATTGGTAAAACCCGAATTGAAAACACTAAGTTAAATGCCGAGGAGGCCGGGAGAAGGAGACCTATTTATTCACCATTGGTAACATGGTGAATTGATACAAACATTTTGGAGAAGAATCTGGCAAAATGCCCTCAAGAGCCAATAAAAAGTGCATATCCTTTGATGGGGCCATCTTACTCTTGGGAAATTATTTCAAGGAAATGATTCAAAGGGAGGAGGAAGGGTGGAAGAAGACCTTACTACAAAGCTTTTTTTTTTTTTTTTTTTTTTTTTTAATTGTGGGGCGCCTGGGTGGCTCAGTTGGTGAAGCGGCCAACTCTTGATTTTGGCTCAGGGTCCTGAGATGGAGTCCTGCGTTGGGCTCCCTGCTCAGTGGGGAGTCTGGTTGTCCCCCTCCCTCTGTCCCTACCCCCGGGCTCATGCTCTCTCTCTCATATGAATAAATAAAATATTTTAAAAAGCCCAAAACAACTAAGGCGCCTGGGTGGCCCAGTGGTTGAGTGTCTGCCTTCGGCTCCAGTCATGATCCCTGGGTCCTGGGATTAGGTCCCACACCAGGCTCCCTGCTAAGGGGGGACGTCTGCTTCTCCTTCTCTCTCTCTCTCCCCCCCTCTCCCCACCACTCATGCTCTCTCTCTGAAATAAATAAATAAATACGCAAACAAACAAAATCTTAAAAACAACAACCACCACCTAGGAGCTGTGTTTAGAGTAAGTGAGCAAAGAGACTCAGCATCTAATAGGCAACTCCCAATCCCCTGGCAAAGATGGAACGTGTCTCCAAGTTCTGGGACATCCTTCTGTGGTGAACCTGCCTGGTCACCATGTTCCTATAAAAGACACATGCTCCTGGACCGCTGCTAGGCACTGAAGAGCCTTAAGACACTGGGGAAGCTTGCCTGCACTTCTCCTAACACTCCAGGGTTCCGGATCTCTGTTCAGGCCCAGTGAGCCCAGACCTTCTCTTTCTGACTTCTAAGTCAGGCTCTCTGCAGAGGAAATCTTTGTACCAAGGGGCAAAGCTGTTTGGAATTTAGTATTAGCCGAGTCCACATTGGTACTGCAGATGCTTACAAGATGCTTTGTGTATAAGACATTTAATTTCACTGCAGAGGAGAGAAGACTGCCTTGTGGTAGCCCCCAGCAGAAGGCAGAAGGGAGTCAAGAGATCTGAGCTTTGATTTTTGTTTCTGAAACTCTCTGGCTATGTGATCCGAGCCCTTAGCTTTATGCCTCCAGGTTTTTTCACTTATAAAATTAGGAGGTAAAACTTGCACGATTTCTAGAAATCACCCAGTTGGGGAGGTTTTAAAAGGACTTCACTATTTCCTGACGGCCAGCAGAGATTTGTGGCATTACAAAGGAGAGGGGACGTCAAGTCAGTTGGGTTGTCCCCTCGCCTTCCTGATTTCAGCACACCTAGCCTCTCCCAGGAAGGGGGTGTGTCATGGATGCAGAGTACTCTGTTCTTTAAGATAGAGAACCCCAGAAACCGCATTTGGAACAAACAATCTTGTATAGTGGTTGAGAAGAGCCCCCTGTAGATGTGGGCCCCACAAGAAAGGACAGAAGGCACAAGGGTGTAGCCTGATCCGGTTGTAGAACTCAATGAAAATTCTCCAGGGCAAGTCACTCAAAGAGAACCGAAGGACAGACCCCTTCAAGTGCCATCCTGTTCTATGGCTGAAGTACTCAAAGTGTGGTCTACAGACCTCAGGGGACCCTGAGGCCCTTGCAGGGGATCTGTGAGGTGAAAACTATTTTCATAATAATACTAAGATGTTTGCCTTTTGCAACATGTTGACATTCACCCTGATGGTGCAAAAGCAGTCCTGAGTGAACCTGCTGTCACTTAGTGCCCATCAAAGCAATGGCCTTGAACTGTGTCAGCAGTCAGCGTGATCCTCACTGCCAGGAACCTCAGTAAACAATTCAAAGGGTCAGTTTCACTTAAGAATGTTTTTGATGAAACAATCAAAATTATTAATGTCATGTATTAATCTCTGTACCTCTAAGTACACATATTTCTTCTATTATGTGTGACTAACAGGGAAGCACGCATAAAGCACTTCTGTATATACTTGGGTGGGATGATTGTCTTGAGTAAATGCTCTTGTGCCTTTGTTGGAGGGGCAAGCTGGACGGATACTTTTATTTTCATAAACATTATTTTTACTTGAAAGAACCAATGACAGACAAATTATGGTTATTCAGACTAGAAAATGTGGCAGACGTTTTCTCAAAAATGAAGTGAGCCTGTCATTTCAAAGAAAACAACGGACAGTATTTGTTGCCAATGATACAGTTCAAGCTTTCAAGCGAAAATAATTTGGGGGAAGTTTGTTACAATGATTTTGATAGCTTCCCAATGCTTAAACGCTTTTCTGAGGAGAGTGGAAGCAATATTAATGAATGTGATTTTTGATAGTATATGATGAAATGTCTCAACATCTGGACCATCTGTAGAACTTGGTAAACCAATGTTTTCCAAATAACCAATGTCTGATGTTACAAAATCATTCATCTGTAAAAGATCCACTCAAAGTGCAATGCATTTTAATGTAACAGAGTACAAGTTCACTGATATGGTTTCATGTTCTAGGCTGTAATTGTCCTTTGAGAGACTACCCTTTGTAGAGTTTTGGTATATAGTATCCAAGACGATTATCTGTAATTAATGAAAAAGTTATTAAAATATTCTTCCCTTTTCCAGTTACACATTTCAACCAAAAAAACATACCACAACAGGTTGAATGCAGAGGCAAATATGAGAATCTAGGTGTCTTCTAATTAGGCCAGATATTGAAGAGATTTGCAAAAAAATGTAAAACAATGATGCTCTTCCACTAAATTTCTTTTTTTAGACAATAGTTATTTTCATAAAATATGTCAACATGTAATGAGTTTCTTATTGCTAATTCATTATGTTACCTTTAAAATTAATAGGAAGTATTTTTAAATTTGTTTTAATTTTTGATATGTTGAATTTTTTAAATTTTTTTTAAAATTTTTTTTAAAATTTTTATTTATTTATGATAGTCACACACACACACACACAGAGAGAGAGGGAGAGAGAGAGAGGCAGAGACATAGGCAGAGGGAGAAGCAGGCTCCATGTACTGGGAGCCCGACGTGGGATTCGATCCTGGGTCTCCAGGATCACGCGCTGGGCCAAAGGCAGGCGCTAAACCGCTGTGCCACCCAGGGATCCCTGATATGTTGAATTTTGATAGACACAATCCCTATAAGCAAAAGGATCCTGGAGTTCTCAATAATTTTTAAGCATGTAAAAAGCATCTTGAAATGAACAAGCTTGAGAATTGCTGTTCTGAGATCCTTATGGACGAAGTGGTGTTTGGGACGAGCAACAAATAAAGGGAAGTGGGGTCTTGACATTTATCAGTTTGCACTATGGTCGGGAAGCATCATGGCTTAATTAGGCTTCCAGGCAAGAGTTGGTTATCAAGACAAAATCATCCCTGGAGCAGCAAAAGGAAAGTCATCTATTACTGAAGATTAGTAGAAATCACTTTTGTCAGCATCGAATTTTCAAAGTCCTAATTAGAGGGATCCCTGGGTGGCGCAGCGGTTTGGCGCCTGCCTTTGGCCCAGGGCGCGATCCTGGAGACCCGGGATCGAATCCCACGTCGGGCTCCCGGTGCATGGAGCCTGCTTCTCCCTCTGCCTGTGTCTCTGCCTCATTCTCTCTCTCTCTCTGTGACTATCACAAATAAAAAAAAAAAAAAAAAAAAAAAAAGAGTCCTAATTAGACCCTCTCCACGCTCTTCTGATTGGCTCCAATCCTCTGGGTGTACAAGTCTACCCTTTTCTCCTCTTTTTTTTTTTTTAAATTTTTATTTATTTATGATAGTCACACACACACGCACAGAGAGAGAGAGAGAGAGAGAGAGAGGCAGAGACATAGGCAGAGGGAGAAGCAGGCTCCATGCACGGGGAGCCCGATGTGGGATTCGATCCCGGGTCTCCAGGATCGCGCCCTGGGCCAAAGGCAGGTGCCAAACCGCTGCGCCACCCAGGGATCCCTACCCTTTTCCTCTCTAAGGAAGGTCTGGCCTACAATCCTGCATCAGTATTGGCCACAGTGACTAGATGGGAGCTAGAAATCTGCCTCCCAGGCCTCAGGGAATGCTACTTTGAGTTCACCAATCAGAACACAGTACTTGGGAAGGCACCAGGTACTTCCAAGGCACAAAGAATGAAGACGAGCATGTCATGGCTTTTGTCCTGGGGGACTGGTCTGTCTGATAGAGAAGAAAGACTCCTTAAGAAATAATTACAATCTGATGTGATAAACACTCCTCTGGACATAGTGACCAAACTTTTCCAACCCCAAATCAAGACACACTGACCTCTAACAATGGAACAATCCTAGGGGATCTAGAACACATATCTGCTTTAGTTCATAAGAAATTCCCAACCATTCCACAGAAATTCTCTATAGATCTGTACTTGATTTGGCCTAAAGACCTAGAAACAATGGTCTGTACGCTTTTTTTTTTTTTTTCTACAAATTCTAGGGAATAACAGCATCAGAAAAGAAAAGAGCAAGAAGCTCCTTAGGATTATGAAAGATGAGTAATGGGCCCCTAACATTTTATTTCCTCTGGGTTAGTGGACCGGAGGCAGTAGAGGAAATTTTTTTCCATCATGCTAGTTCCAAGTGGTTTCTCACCCCTCCCCCTGCCCCCAGCAGGCAGAGAGTCCAGCTTTGCTCACACAGGTCTCCCACACCAGCTGAAGCAGATCAAGTTGAATCCCAGAGTGAGAAGAATGAACTAGTAAGAAGTTTCTAAGATCCCAAGTCTTGATTACATGTGGGTAATATTAAACAATAGGGCTCTTGATCTGCCAAGTCCCCACTGGGTGGGCTGCTTGGGGACTGTGGAGGCTCTGGTCTGGACCAGGTCTTCTTCAGCCCCAACCACATACATTTGCTCCCTCTTTTTGGGGGACCGAATCAAATCCCACTTTTTAATCTCTTTCTCCCACTTCCATTAGTCTTTCCCAGCTGTGGCAACTCCAAATGAAATGAGCAAGAATAAAACAGGCAATGAACAGAAAAATCATGCTCAGTGCCACACACCAACATCCTGCCACCCACAGCTAGAGAGAATGAGTGTCACTGGATCTTAAAGGCAGTCCAGTTGAAAGGCAGGGCAAGGAGCCTAACAAACCCCTTTTCAAATCTTGGATCTACTACTAACTTATATCTGACGAGGGGGCAAATCATGATGCCTCTCTGATATTCAGTGAGCTCATCCACATACACTGGTTATTCTGAGCATCAAATGACATAACATATGCAAAAACGCGTGGCACGCAGTAGGTCCACTATTCATTGTTAGAATTTTCACATTTTTGAGTGTGATTATTTGATTAGTGTCTGTCTCTCCACAAATCTCTGAGTTGTATGAGGATATGGGTTGTGCCTTTTTTTGTTCACTATTATATTGCTAGAGCTTAGTACGGTGCCTGGCACATGCTAGGCATTTGTTGAGACAATGGTATATGCTAAGAGGGAGTTGGTAGGGTCCTGATTAAGGATCTACTCCAAAATAGCAAGTGGGAAGTCTCCTAACAACTCCCATGGATTGGTATTGGCTATCTGGAGCATGGGGTCAACATGAAGGATTCTAAGGTGGTATCTGGAATCAGTAGGGAAAGGGCATGCAGACAGATTACCAACATTATGGTTGAGGATGTTGAATCTTTGTTGACCTTGAAATGTGGATTGAAGAGTAGATCCCCTTTACCAGCTATTTCCAGCACAGACAGATCTATTGTATAATTCAGGGATAGAGCCGTTTTAAGGGGACTGAGGTTACCAAATGCTTGACCCAAAGATAAGCAGCATGACCTTAGGAATATTTTTTAAAATCACAGATTAGAACAACACTATGCAACGAAGCTGAAAGTAGACCTGTCTTATATCTGCTAGTCTTGATGAATTCACTTCCTGGGAATGTGCATTTCATGAGTCAGCTGGTAAAAGCAAATAGACCTGACACACTTCGGCTGGTGTATCCCACAACCAGACAGAAGTTCACCACCCGCCTTCCCCCAATCCATGAAGTAGCTCCTCTACTCACGAGGGTAATCCTTTGGGTGCGTCTTCTCGGACCAATTCCCGTAGAATGTGAGTCTGTACTTGGCAGTTCCACAAGCACAGCAGTCTAAGATTGGTTTGTCAGTCACCCCGTCAAACATGGAATCTGGAACAGTCAGGGAAATCACTAAGTTAGGAAACAGATGTGGCTCAAGTGCCATCTTGGTCTTGTCTTGTCCTTGCTTGGGAAAAGAAGATGAGGTACAGTTTTCACTGACTGACACCACCCAGAACCAGGTCAGTACTGTGGCTCTAAAGGATTTTTATATACCTCTAAGTATGGTAATTATATTCCGCAAATAAAAAAGACTCAGAACTCTTGCTCTAACAATGTGAGGAGACCAGAGGGACCAATAAGGCTGAATATTTGGGAACCCAGGAATAAAATTTACTCCATTATCCTTTTTTTTTCCCACAATAGGATTTTTCCACTAAATTTTAGAGGAATATGCATGTGTGTGTTTTCTCTAAGAAATGTTCTCTAGGGCCAAATTGCTAGGACCGGGAGAAGCAGCTTTGCAGAGGAGCAGTGAGAACAGTAGACATAAAGGACTGCTGAAAATTATTTTTAAAAATGCATATATAAAAAACGCATATATAGTCACATCCCTCCTTATCAAGCTTTCAGAGACTTGGGAGGAATGGGGGTTTAGGACAATGTTGGTAAGTTCAGGTTTACTTCTGAGCACAGGAGCAGCCAGGAAAACCTTAACAAGATTCCCTCTCTGCCCCCATTTTTATCTGCAAATAGCTGATAAGTGGGGAAAGAGAGATTACATGAATAAATTCAGTATTTCCGATTGTCAAGCCCACATCCCTAACTGTGCCTTGTTGCATTCAGTCTGTTCTGCTTCCTGCAAGACGAAAACAATGCCTCCAGATGCAACTTGCTTCAGTTGCTTTTTCTTTGGTTTCTCTAGTGGTATTAACATAAAGGTTCTTTTTTCTTTTTTTTTTTTTTGGCAAGCTGGACATTTATTCTTAAATATGATATAAAGAGCAATGACAGTGTAAAAATCTTTTGGGGTGTCAGGAAGGGCATTTTACAAGTCTTCCTTGTGGAAATCACCGGGTTCCTCTGGTTTGAACAAGCAAATTCAGTGAGGGGTAGAAATGAATTCTGCATTCCAGGATGGAGACAAAAGTACGAACTATGGTAATAATCACTACATTGTAGAGAGTCCTTGTATGTGCTAATCTCTTTCCACACGTTGTCTCATTTAACCCCAGCAACCGCAGGAGGTAAATACTTCTGTTAACACCATTTTGCAGATCAGTAAATGGAGGTAATTAGGTAACCAGTCCAAGGCCACAGGGTTAGTGGGTATTGAAAGTAGAACTGGAGCTCAGGTTTTTTTGAGTCCAGAGCCCATACTCTTAATCTTTGTGCTATATTACTCCAGGAAAGACCTTAGGCTGGATAGGTCTGCATAGACACCAGTGAGAGAAATTTATGTGTGTACGTGTGTGTTTCCCTTTATGCTTTTCCAAGTGAAGGATGGTGCATTTAAGAAATGACCTCCCTGTATAGCTCCAGGATTTCTAAACAGCACCAAAGAAGAGACTCTGAAACCACCCAAAATAGAAATCATTGTTTGGCTATTTTTTTGTACACTTGGAAGAGGCCAGCACATTGCCTGGGCTTAGGAGCAGGCCCTCTGTGGCTTAATGCACATGAAACCCAGGTATGATTCCTGCATGAGCCACTTTGATAGTTAAGGGACAAGCCCTCCTGAATATATTTCAGAAAAGGTAGTGTAAATTAGTAACTCCTAAAGGTTATTTTTTTCCCCTTGATATTTCCATTATTATCATTATGGCTGACTAGGTTATAAAAGAACTAAATCAGTTTTGAAAACGAGATTCCAAGCTAAGAGATACACGTTGGGGTTTCAGTTGTAGCTCCCAGGTGCTGTTCAATGAAGGAGCAGTCTCTCAAAAAACCAAAATAAGGCAAATTGGTTGGGGCACCTGGGTGGCTCAACAGTTGAGTCTGCCTTCGGCCCAGGGCATGATCCTGGGGTTCTGGGGTGGAGTCTCACATCAGACTCCCCACATGGAGCCTGCTTCTCCCCCTGCCTATGTCTCTGCCTCTCTCATAAATAAATAAATAAAATCTTTTTTTTTTTTTTTTTAAAGGCAAATTGGTAGCTTTGCCTTCTCAAAAGGGCTTTCAGATATAGGTAGTAAACGTAAAGGTGTATCCAGGAGTTCAGGGGAATACATTCCATAGGAAAGTTAACTTCCGTTTAAAGAATAAGTTTGAAACTAAAAACAGACATGCTGTTTCCTCTGAGGAAAAGCCCATTGAAAATGAACCAGGTTTTCAAAGGGTGGTGATGAAAGAGAGGGAATGCACCCCTCTTCTGCTAACCTCGGCAGGGACCTGCCTAATATGGGGTGACTTCTGTGCTGATCTCTTGAGCTGCTCCCTCTCTCATTTCTACTCTCCATCCATCAGCTTCTTTCTTTTCAGCTCTCCCCTTAATCTTCCTTTTCTCCTTACCCCTTCTCTTCCACATTTTCCTCCCTTCTCTGCGTTTCCTATCTCCCTTCATCTGTAACATGGTATTAAAGTGAGCATGTGCACGCTTTGTGTTTATTAGGGGTCACCTTTTTGAATATTTTATGTTTCTCTGTTCCTAATTGTAAGTAGCTTAATGTTTTATGTTTCTTTTAAAAAATGATGGTCATTGCCTTTTATCTTTGCAGTTGTGAATTTTTCCCCTATGGATGAACGGCTTCAACGGAGAAAAAAAATCCTAGATCCCAGTTTCTTTCTCCCCTTCCCTGATAGATTTGATTTGACTCACCAAGGAACCAAAGAATGTAAAGACCTAGAGATAATTAAGCAGGCATACACATTTAAGAGAACTCCCTTTGCTCTCTGCTTACAAATTAAAGGCTTTCTTAATGTGATCTGCTTTGTTAATTGTGGGATGTCCTCATGGGTCTGCTGTCTCTGGGGATTGTCTCCAATAGCAGGTAATGATCCTTCAGCTCAGGTCCTGCAGGTCCTTTCTTTTGTCCACAAAGTTGCTGTTGGAAAAGTCTTTTTGTACATATGCATGTTTAGTCATTTTGATAGGATCTGTGCTTCAGAAGCGATACCCAATAGAGACTTGCATGCCATTTGGTTGAACCTTCAACTGCAAAATTTCACATATTTCTGTGGCTTCACACAACATTAGGGCTGAGGCTTTGGCAAGTGCACTTTAGTTAAAGGATTGCTGTCCATATATGGGGTGACAGCAAAGTATTTCCTAAGAACCCTCAAATCTGGGAAATAAGATTGTCTTCTGAATGTCAAACTAACAAAACCATACCACAGTGGCTGTGATTAGCCACTCGTGGGTGTAGACCAAGAGGGGGCTTATGAATGTGTGATCCAGAACACTTCAACTCTGACTGGTAGTACCGTGGTGTCATCTCATGGAGACAAGGCAGGAATGGGACTGTACTTTAGAAACAAAAGGTCTCAACAGTTAAGATGTTCTCTGCTTGGAAAAAGGTTGAGTAAACTTGTTGACAATTAAATATGAAAAGGAAAACCCCCGAAGCCATGTGTGGTAATGTCTACCTGGAAGCTGACCAGGGACCTGGTCCATAGGTTCCAACTCTCTGGCCCCTATGATGGGTATGACCCTAATGCAGGGCATCCAATTCTCTCCCTCTGCTCTTCTCATGCTTTCCAAGCCATCTTCCACATACGACCCAGTTTCTGCTCTTGCTCATCCAGAGGGAGCTATGCTTTGGTACACTTTGATCTACCAAAGGTAACAATGAATTGAAACGAAGTCCCTTCAACAGAAAGGCCATAGTTAAGAGCACTGGCTCCTGGGTCCAAACCCTGCTCTTGACCACTACCTGCATGAGGCTAAGTGAGCTTTTAAAACTTCCCATGTCTCTGACTTCTCATCTACAAAATAGGGATGATCGAATAGGGTTCACCATATAGGGTTGTTGAGCAAAGCAATGCCTAGCATATAGCAAGCCCTCAAAAAATATTAGCTATTATTATTATTTTCCCAGAAGACCTTTATGAACCTTCTTTTTCATAGTAGCTTATGATTTGCTAGGATTGGTGATTATTTCTTTCAAAATGGTAATCGCTCTAAATGTGAAAAAAATTCTGCAAAAATGAATAGAAATTAGACAGGATGTATAATTGTAGAACATTTTCTATTTTTACTTAGTTCTCTAATGATTTGTAAACACATTCAGATGTTTAAGGTCTTAATTTTTTATAATAGGTTGATAAACAAGCGTTCGGATACAGATAACAATAGCTAACACATATATATATATATATATATATATATATATATATATATATATATAGCATTTACAATGTGCTGAGGAGGCGCTGTACTATTTTATACATATATTAAGTCACGTAGCTGGGAAAAGCAGAGGGGGAATTCAAACCCAGGCTGTCAGTCTACTTGATCTCCATGAGCTTTGTTAGAATGCCTTCAACCCAAGGAGAGGGCATCAATAAGCTTGCAAATCCAAGGATCGTGTCCTTGAAATGTGGTAAAATCATAAGGTCAATGCTCCCTTGGCAATCCCACCTCCCACTTGCCTTTCTTGGAGAAAATCCACCCCCCCCCCCCAATGTTGCATAGGTGCCACACAAGTTCTACAGGCGATTATTCCAGAGAACCATCACAGACATCTTAAAGGTACACAATTGTGCATTTCTTAATTAAGTCCTGTGAATTATTCCAAGGAACCTCTTTAGAATAATCACTGTTTCGCAAAAATAAGAAGACGACACCACTATAAGGTACATTATCTCCTACCCAGGGAATCAAGCTGAGTAATTAGAGCTTAAGGCGGATCCAATTATCCACCGCACACAGCCAGATTAAAAATCAGTGCTACGTGAGGAAGCAGAACCAGGAGAAGCTCAGAAAGCCCAGTCACCTAATTCCTGCCCCTGGCTGGTCGGACTAACTGAGCCACCTTCGTTTATCTGGCCCTCCTCCACCTGCAGTTCTTACCTTGTTCACAAAGTTTCTTGGTCAGAGAGCCCTCATCTTGAAAATAAATGATGCGTTTCTGTACGATGCTGGCCCTGTGGGGAAAGAAGACATGAGCACAGTGGTGAGGAGAGCCAATCTGAGAGTTGTCAGATCATGACCTGGCCACCGATGGCTGTGCAGCTTTGGGTGAATCACTCCAACTCTCTGTGCCTCAGTTAGTTCATTGAAAAACTGGCATTAATCAGAATGTATACCTCATGGGATAGCTCTGAGAACTAAATAAAAAAAAATGTATGTCAAGAGCACAGCATGTACTTAGAAACCACTCAATAAATATTAGTTATTGTGCTGTCAGTGGTGGTGCTAATATAATAATAGAAAGTGAAGGTAAGAAAGTGAACTAACGGCATTTTCAGTAACTTTTCTCAATGGCTCATTTTATTCCAGTTTTGTATCAAATGATTGAAGCCATTTATAGATCAACCAAATTCAAATCAGAAAAGCATGTCAAGTCCTCTTCCTGAAGGAGAAAAAAAAAGAATTTAAAAATATATTTTGATTTGTTCTGAAAATGTCATTCTCTATCTTTCCTGAAAGTCTAGACGAAACTGTCTCCTACATTCTGAACAAAGACAATTTCAGCTGTTATATCTCTCTCTTAAACATGTCAAATATGGGATCTTGGAATCTGGAAGGAATATTTGGATGTCGAAAAATTGCTTCTGGCCAGCACACATTTTCCCTTTAATTGAGGACTGCAGACATACTCTTTTAACCCACTCTGCTGTGTATTTTCAGCTGGCCTCGCAGATGTTGAACCCTGAAACTTGGCATTCCTGTAATGTGAAGTCTACAACACTTAACAATGAAACGGTACCAGTGGATTTCGAGCCCTTTCTATTGATTTTCTTCAGCAACACTACTCAATCAAAAGGTAATTTTTACTTTGATTTGCCCTACTTCACAGAGAAAGGGATCCCTTGGCTCCATTACAGCTAAACACACTAAAGGAGTGTTAGACTCACATGACCTGCCCTGGGTCATGTGACTGCAGATTCAGCCCTGGGCCCATGTGTGCCTGGCTCTGCAGAGTCCGGAAGCGATTTTCTCGACAGTGTGGGTCTAGGCCAAGATTACTTTCCAAAGAAACATCTACTCTACCCCCAGTCTTGCACAAAAGAATAAAATTCAGACCAGCCTGCAGATGTCTTTTATAGTCTTTCCTTACCCAAGAGAGACGAGATGTTGAAATAAATGAATGAAATATGCTTTTCGTGTCTGCAAAGCTACTTTGATCATTGATCCATTCTGTTGACCATCAAGCAGAAAGTTTCCTCCGGCCAAGAAAACCCTCTTGAGAACGCTCATCCCAAAGCCAAATAACAAAGCCTTTTGTTAGTTGGAGCATCCCATTATCTACCCTTCAGAGTGTTCCCCACCAAGCAGTGCTTCAGAGACCGCTGCAGAGGGTGAGGAGAAGTGCTTGTGGGAAGAAGCCCAAGCTTGGCATTCATCTTTCCAACCAAAGCAGCTTCCTCCCTCACTTGTCTTCCTGTTGTATTTATTGGTATATTTTTTCTTTTTTTCAAGATTTTATTTATTTATTCATGAGAGACTCACAGAGAGAGAGAGGCAGAGACACAGGTAGAGAGAGAGAAGCAGGCTCCATGCAGGGAGCCCGATGTGGGACTTGATCCAGGGACTCCAGGATCATGCTCTGAGCTGAAGGCAGACACTTAACTGCTGAGCCACCCAGGCATCCCTATTGGTATATTTTCAACCAACAGTTGTGGTGGCCTCCTTCGTGGCCAGATGCTGGCCAGGGACACCATAAGGAACAAGTCAGATGGGGCTCCTTTCCATTCTCAAAGTGGACAGCTTAGGGGGGAAAAAGCACCAAACAGCTAAATCCGCAGCTAATCATTTAACAAGGCAGTGATTAAGTGCTGAATAGAGATGTCCCCAGGATATGGGAGACTATAACACAGGGGGTCCCAACCCAGCCATGAAAGACTCTCCCCCAGAAAAGAAGGCTTAGACTGGAAAGAGTAGGAGCTTACTAGGGCAGGTGGGAGGGAGAAACAAGGGAGAGGACATCCTTTCAAGATCCTTGAGGTGGGAAGGTCATGGCTCACTGCAGCACTGACCAGTGGTTAAGTCAGGGAGGTGGTGTGAGATGAGATGGGGCGGTGCACAAGGCTACATCACCCTGAGTCTGCAGAGAGATGGCATTTTAAATCAAGCTTGATGAGATATCTTTGATAAGTGCATCTTGAGGAATGAGATAATCAGATTTGCTCTTTTAAAAAGAGCACTTTGAAGGGGTGGGGTGCCTGGGTGGCTTAGTTGGTTAAGTGTCTGACTCTCAATTTTGGCTCCGGTCATGATCTCAGGGTTGTGAGACTAAGCCCCATGTTGGCTCTGTGCTGGGCATGGAGCTTGCTTAAGATTCTCTTTTTCTCTCTCCCTCTGCCCCTCTCCTCCTTCTAAAAAAAGGTAAATTAAAAAAATAAAAATAAAAAAAGCCCTTGGGCCACACAGTAAAAATAAGTTGGTGTGTAGTTGCAGTGCAGAGTTCCAGGAAAATTAAGTTTTACTTCAATAAAATTCTCTTGGAGTGCTTGGGTAGCCCAGTTGGTTGGGCATCTGACTCCTGATCTCAGCTCAGGTCTTGATCTCAAGGTTATGAGTCCAAGCCCCACATGAGACTCTATGATGGGCATGGAGCCTACTTAAAACAAAGTAAAACAAAAAACAAAACAAACAAAACTCTCTTGCTAAAGTGTTTTGAAACCTCCTGATCTTTAAGATAAAATACAAAATGACCATTATATTCAAGGCTTTTCATAAATTTTTTTCCAAATGCCCATCTGGCTTCATTTGCCCCCATTTTAAGCCATGTCCCAGGGTTCCAAAGTTTGAGAAGTTTATTCCCTTATGTGAACACCTCTTCTACTCTACTATGGCCTTGTTGGTGCTGTTTCCTCTCCCAGAATCTCCCCAAACTTGACTTTGCTAGCATCTGTAACAATACTCTGAATTTTCTTCCTCCTGTTGTGAAAGAGAACAATGGAAAAGCCCATGATCAGGCTTAGAAAAATTAAATCACCCCAAATTTTCACAAGTATAATTGTAAAATATTGAGGGGGCAGAGATAGAAAACATGTATCTCCTATAAAATGTTTTCATTTCCTTCATGCCTTGTTTTATGAAGTCTTTGATGGCTTACTCTCTCTTTTTGATAATAGTTGTAAGTTCTGAGCCCTTCCTATGTGTTGGTCACTGTGCTAGGGAGGCCCTTTATGTACATTACCTTATATATCTTATGTTTTACATATATTACAGCTCCTCAAACTCCTTCCTCATCCAAAACCCTTGGGTTCGATGCATTGTTGAATTCAGAGTTTTCAGATATTAGAAAGTTAAGACGATAATATACCATTAACATCCCCGTAATCAAACCTATCAATATTCTGCAGCAAAATGTAAGAATATTAATAGTAAGATAGTAAATAACAACTTTAAATAGCTTCCTGTCAGTTTAGATCAACTTTAGCAAACTTGTCAGAATGCTTTTATTTTTAGAAGGATTAAGATGAGGGTTTGCAGCTGTTTTCCCCTTTACAGGTGATGATGGCCTAGAATGGGGGGCGGAGAGAGTGCCGGTAACTAACACGCCCAAGGTTTTGAGATTTCCCCTGTCTACCTACAAAGCTAATGGCCTGTCCTGTGCCCAGCGTGGTTATAGGGATTAAAGATGATCACATATAAAAAGTATAACTGGCCTGTGAGGTAAGTGTTATGAAATGTAACCTCAAGTTGATTTTCCTTGGATCCATTTTAGCATCTCATGGAACCTACGATGAAGAACTGAGACTTTGGTGGGTCTCCCTGGAGCCTGGGTCATGATCATCTGAAGCTTTCCATGAAGACTGAGCATATATCTCCATACTCATGCTTGGCCAAACCTCTGGATCATGCCCTTTGGATTTCAAACTCTATGCAGATCAAATGTGGGATACAAGGCTTGTTCTGATCTGACTTCATCTTAACGTAATCCCACCTGAGCACTCTGTCCAAACCATACCCTATATTTCCCATCCCAATCTCTGCCCCTGGGCTTCTGTCCATGGGACTCCTTCTGTCCTTTTCTGTGACTCCTCAACACACTTATGAGCATACCACACACACACACACACACACACACGCTTTTCAGTTACCCAGAACTCATACCCACTAAGATTGGTTTCTTGACTGGCTGCTGTGTTGGGTGCTCTTCATATGAGAGACGCAGCCTCTTGGGTTTCTCCCACCATAGCACTTTAATAACCTGTACTGTAACTGCCTATTTACTTTTCTGTCTCCTGTGCTAGCTTATAAGCTTCTTGAGAACAGAAGCTGTATCTTACTTCTATTGATGTTGACGTTAGTATTGATGTAGTACCAGGATTCAAGGAGAAGGATAGAGTTTGGGGAAAAGAAGAGAATTTAAGATTGAGTGGTCTGTAGGACATGATGGTGGTCTATCTAGTGGGTAATTAGATATAGGGACCTGTAATTCAGGAGGGATGTGAGGGGTGGGGATCAGGGGCATGTGAGTCACTGGAGCAGAAGTAAGAGGTGAAGCTTCTGAAGCAGCTGATGTCACCCAGGGAAAGTGAACAGAGTAAGAAGAGAGTCAGGTTGAACCCAGAACTCTGGAGAAGATCAACATTCACCTACAGATATGCCACCAGAGGCCGAAGTTTGGTATGCTTGGTTGCAGAAGATGTTTCTTTTTATTCCTCATTTGGTCAACCCCTGAGAAAATTTATATTCCGAGAAAATGCATTTCATTTTGAGTCTGTTCCCATCAAAAGCATAAAACTCAGCTGAGATTTATAAATCATCTTATAGTTCAGAAAAATAATAGCTTTACAAGATGAGAAAGCTGTTAGTAAGAATTCCCTTAGCATTTCAAAATGACAAATTTCTCCCATTCTGTGTTGCAGTTTGGCAGTCCCGTTGCATAGCATTTATACACTGATACACTGAATGCTCTCTTATCATGAGAGAGCGTGTTAAGGAAATCTAAATTAAATTTCTCAGTATGTTAGCTTCTCAAACTTTGGAATATTGAGGTTCTAAACAACTTACTAATCATTTTGAAAGTTGTCTTTTAAACTGAAAGTGGTGGAAACATTTCTAGAAATGCTATCCTGGATCTCTGAGGTGCTTGACCCCTTTCTGTCTGAAGGGTTTATTTATTCATTTGCTATCATTTTTCCTTGGGGAATTTTCCTGTTGGGATAAAGTTAAGAGTTTGTGAAATTGTGGGTATGCTGTCTAGGGCTAGGCGGGGACCCCTGCTCTCACCAAAAATGGACAGGGAGACATCAGCAACTAAAGGCCTTGGGAGAAATCAAGCCAGGAAAGGACTTAAAAATTCAAATTGGATCCTCAGCAGCGGGGTCACTGCTGTGTAGAGATAATTCATGTAAGGTCCTTACTACGTGTGTGTTGCATGAAGTCAATATTCACTATCTGGTAGCCATTCTCCTTACTGTTGTTATTTTTTTTTTTCCTTACTGTTGTTAAATCACCATCTCCTACAAAGTGCCTGGCACATAAAAATACTTAATAAACAGTAGCTATTATTATGATTAACACTGGGTCTGTTCTGTCTCCTTGGCTTGTGGAGAGAGGAGTGAGGGTCTACCTTGGTCAGCTGCTTCAGGCAGAGATAATGGCCAAAATGAAGCTCAGGTTTGTGGTCTCTAGACTGATTTTGTCAACCCTTGTCCCAAGTCCAGTAAAGTCCCTGTTACTCAACATTTCTTGGGGTGCTTTAAAAACTTTGTCTCTGATCTCAGGGACGATTTTTCCTGGAAGTGGTCCAGTTTATAACCAGTAACATCACTTCCTCCTACCAATGAAAGAACAACTCTGGGAGCACCCAGAAATAAAACAGTAGAGTCACAGTGATGGTAATATCATCAGAAGCTGAGGCTACCTGCCTTATTTTACTTCACAAGGATGCCAAGTACTAATGTGACCATGGTCTTATGTCAAACAACAAATATTTACTGAGACTGGGTGCATTCCATGATTCAAATTCTTTCCATTTTTTTAAAATATGGCTTAAGGTGGATGTCGGAACACAACACTGTGTCCAGGAGTTAACAGGCACCCTGATAGCCCATCAAAATGACCCATGGGAGAAGAAAAAGTGAAAGCTTATCTGCAGGGCTCTGTCTACAACACGCATGAGAACTCCCTGGCTGCCCAACAGTAAATTCATAACCTGTGTTTGAGGTCACAAAGCTAGAGACTCAGAGACTGGTATAGTCATTTGCCATTACTGCAAAGAAGCAATGCTAGTAATGCTGTGAGATTATTCCTGCTTAATTATCAATCATTCATAAAACATTTACCGAGGGCTTGTTTTATATCAGACACTTTGCTAGGAGCTGAAAATTCAAAGATGAATAAGAGACAGTGCCTTCCAGTAAGGAGATCCTAGTCCAGTGGGAGAAAGAGAGACAGAAAAAGGAAACAGAAAATCAATGTTGAGCGAGATGATGGAGGAGCCATGGGACGCAGAAGAGCAGTGACTAACTTGGCCTTGGCAAAGCTCCAAC
The DNA here is from genome assembly GCF_053574225.1 of Canis aureus. Lineage (NCBI taxonomy): Eukaryota > Metazoa > Chordata > Mammalia > Carnivora > Canidae > Canis > Canis aureus. The sequence goes on from NC_135633.1 coordinate 13,983,206, forward strand.
AGGAGGCAATGGTGGCAGCACTGAAGGTTTGAATTAAGATAGGTCAGTGGAAGTAGAGAGTCTGAGACACACGTTGTAGGAAAATTTATCAGGATTGGGTAACTTATAGGACCTAGAGAAGAAAGAGGAGGTTGAGTATAAGACATTTCATTTGTTTTTTGTTTATTTAACAATAAAACACCCAAGTCCTTCATAAATGTTAACTCATTTTATCATCCCAACAACCACATGAAGTAGGCACTACCATTATCCCTGTTTTACAGATGAGACAACTGTCAGAGGGTGGTAGGTGAAAGGACAGCCCAAATAGAAACCCTGGAGACTAGAGGGAGAGATGGTGGTGCCAAGCACTGAAACAAAAGGCAGAAGGGACATGGAGAAACTTTTTTTTTTTTAATTTTTGGAATTTGTATTGCAATCATTGCAAATCCACATCTAGTTTTAAGAAAAAATACAGAGAAATTGTACACTTTGTCTAATTTTCCTCAGTGGTAACATTATGTAAAAGTTCAGTCTGTAGAATTTACAGTGAGGATACTGACATTGGTACCATCCATCAGGCTTCAGTCTGGTAACAAAATGGTACATAATAGGGTTAGATGAGGCCTAGATGATGCCATCCTAAAGAAGGTGTGCCTATGACAAGCTGCCACACTCTAAGAACTTTCTTAAATGACTCTCAGAACACATGGTATGTTAGAAACCCAACTGGAGAGTCATCTACAGGAGATATGGTGATTCAGGAGTAGCAGGCCTTTTCTGGCTGGGATGAGGTAGGGATAGAGCTGGAGTTGGAGGCATTATTGGTAGGAATGAGGTCCATAAGAATAACTTCTTGGGAAGATGCTACAGAAGCGGAGTCTGTAACCAGGGACAGGCACTTTGCAGCACCTACAGCTGCAGACCAGAAAGAAAGAGCCCCTTGGCAGGTCCACTAAACATGGTCCTTCTATACCTAAACCGGGTTACCAGCTCTGCACAGTGCTGCATGTACACACAGCTTATGTCATGACCAGAATCTGGCTGAGAGGCCGGTTCAGTTCTTAACAAGACTACAATCCATTCCCAACCTTGTATGACGATCATCGGATTTCTCAAGCTCTTGGTTCACTTCATTGAACATAACTATGTCTATAATTTTCACAAAAACTAGAGAAAAAGTATTTTTAAACACTCAGTTTGTTTCTTCTCAGAACGACCCCATGACCTTGCAGATAAAGAGTTTATCATGGTTCCATTTTTCTCTTATTATTGTCCAATTTCAGACCTAATCTTTATCATACAGCTTGTTAACACTATTACGCCAGCACTTTACATTTTACCTTCCCAAAATCCAATGGGAAATTAAGACTGAGGAATTGATTTTCATAAGAGAGATGTGAGAAGAAAAGAATAAAACTAGATTATGCTTTAAAAGAGCTAATTTAGATAGGAGAGGCATTCAAACCAGACAGGCATTCATTTACCTGTGTTTTGTTTATCAGAGTCGGTGCCACAGAGCTGTGTGAGGAAGTAAAGGTGCAAAGATGAATAAGGCCTACGTGATATCAAATAGTCAACAGCCTGAGAGAGAGACATACTTAGTCTGCGGAATCAGAATCCCACATACCGAGTCCTGGAGTCCACCTAGCACCCATGCCTTCCGTCTTCCATGATTTCATAACCCGGATTTTTGGGGGGGTGGTACCAGACAAGCCAGTCATGATCGTCCTCTTCTCACTGTCCCAGTCTTCCTTGCATCTGGGGAATGGGCACACATGCCCCCACGTGGCTTCAGTATCAGAAGGGGAGATTTGCAGGATGGAGGGGAGACGGTCTGAGAAAGTTTTGCTCTCCAGGTAAAAAAAAATTAATGACCTACTTGCCTGTCCCGGTTTTTTCTTTTTTTTTTTCTAGCCATGACTATAAACACAACGTGTGAAACAAAGCAGCCATTCTGTGACCATGAGGAAAAAAACAAGAAAAAAAGCAGAGACACTGGCCCTGACATTGTTTCATTACTGAAACAATATAAGCAGTTACCTACCTCTGGCCTTTCTGTTACATTAAAAAAAAAAAAAAAAAAAAAAAGAAACCCAAAAACCAATCCTCTATTTATTGAAGTTATCATTAGTCAAGTTTCCTATGAGTGCTGCTTTCCGAAGCATGCCTAACTGATAGAAAGAGGTTTGCATGAACAAACCATTGTGGGAGCACAGGAGAGGGTAGTTCAAAAGGTAAGGGGGAGCCCATTCTAGTGACCCTCTATACAGGGCCAGGAGATGGCACTGGGGAGCCACTGGGGGACTCTGGGATGGAGGCAGGGATGCCTTGATCAGAAGAGTCTTGGAGTAAGATGCTCTGGATTTGGGGGTTGGGGGACCATTCTGCCTTTGCTGGGACTTCCGATGGGATGCCAGGACAGGCACCTGTTCACGTTGGCTGGGAAGACAGCAGGCAGGCGGTACTATCCAGTGTGAAGAGCCCTGTAAGGGAAGCAGGGTGGGTGGGAGTTTGACAGAACACACAGGAGAATGAAATATCCTTTTTCCCCACCTCTGGAGGAGGCTTTCACATGCCTGTAAGCTGTGGCTGAGGAAACAGTGGGAACCCTTAGGGGAATCTGTTAGATCACTGGCTGGAAATTTGTCATCTGTTGGAAAAATCTTAAATAAACTCACATGGACAAAATAAATAGACTGCAGGATGTATTCCCAGTTGTAGGAGCTCTGACAGGTAGGCGATTCTGGGTAGCGAATTTCTTATTCCCTAGAATTGTCTTAAACTAAACTATCAATTGTTTTTTCAATGTCTTTTGACCCTTCACAGATTCCTCTCTCTGGCTTAATGGATTCATGGCATTTCTTAACCTTGCAAAGAGAAATATATCTAATTGTTGCGCCTGGGGTGAAGGTACTATCTCACGATACACCTTTAGGCCAAAAATCTTTTTCTTGTAAGATTACAATAGCCTGGGGTTTGATGTTCCTGAAAATTTCTTTCTTTATTTCTCCCCCCGCCCCCAATCAGCCTTAGCATGCTATTCAGCATTTCACATGATTACCGGGACTCGGGGTGTCACCAGTCAAGGGACAACTGACAGTTGCTGCTGACTCTAAGATTCTGCTGGAAAACGTCTCATACAGTCAAGCTGCTGTTCAGTGCCTGCCTCTTGTTTCCCTCCAACTTCTTCATGTCCATAAATCTGCAGCAGACTATGAGCCCCTCTAGCTCTGGGGCCGTGTGTCCTCTTCATCACTACATGCCTGCGAAGTAGCAGAGGATCGGACCGAGGCTTTTTGAACGTGGGGTTCTCAGTCTGGGCATCTGCAGACAGGTTTCAGGATGATGAGATTTTGTGTGATGTGCACGAGTGCGTATGTCTGGTGAAGACCTCACTGTTTCCCTGTGCTTCTCAAAGCGGTCCCTGATCTTGAAAAGCCTCAGAACCACTATTAGGTCTGAAATGAAGGATAGCAGATATGTGAAATCGTGTGACTGTCATTCCATTTAATAAAATCTCCAACTAAGATATATGCCTTTTTTCTTTTTTTTTTCCTAAGGATGAGGGTTAAATTTTTATTCCAAGCACCTAAAGCTTCAACTGCTCTTTCTCCAGACTATGCTCTGATCTGGAATAGAACCTGTCTTGGCTGGAAAACAAGAAACAGAAGAGCAGCATTGCTCCTGAGGCTCCCTCCCGGTGTTCCTCGTGGTCCCTGCTGCTCCGCACAGGGCACAACCTTCCCAGCCTCTCCGCTCGCTCGAGGAACTGCTGCCAACATCGCAAACACTCTCCCACCTGGCTCATCCAAGTCACTACCTTTCTAGCCGGTCCTGCTCCACCGTGGCCTCCCCTTCCTGTGGGTACCTGCAAGCCACCGCTGGCAGCACGGTTCTCCCAAATGTAAAGAAACAGTTCAAAAAAAATAAAAAATAAAAATAAAAATAAAATAAAGAAACAGTTCAGGAGACAGAGCAAGGTCTTCACGCATAGGCCACCTGCCATCCTTTCTGTTCCTCTGAGAGCCTCCCTGTCACACCGGGTTTTCTGCTGTGGAGATGGGAGCTTCTTGTATAGCAGCAGATCTCTATGTTACAGGATTCTCCTTCCTCCTCTAGGCTGGGCTAGGGACTGTGGGGGTGGGGGTGAGGGTGGTGGGGGTGGTGGTGATTATGGTTCTTAGCTAGGGATTCATGGCCCACGAGTGGGTTTCAGAAGATTCCTGAGTCCCTGAAAAGACTCTTTGCCAACTTGTAAGTACGTGCATTGTTTGGGGGAGAGATTCTATAAGAAGCGCTGCTCTAAATTTCAGAGGCATGGTTTTCATGCCTGTCAATCCCCACCCAAGTCCTACCTCCCTCCCCGCCCGAGGAAGGACACGCAAGGGAGGAGTATCTGAAGGGCTCCCCGTATAATTACTGCAGTAACCTCCTGATGTGTCTCCTCTCCTTGTCAACCCATCCAATTCACCTGCACTCGGCCAGGGGATTAACTGTCACCCCCACACACTATCACTTCCTCTCGCAGACTATTAGGCAAAGGGGCACCATGGTCCTAATTATGTCATCCCCCACCTCCGCCCTGTCCCGCTCCACCCCGGCACAGAGTCTGGCACATAGCAGGTCCTCTCTAGACAGAGGTGCCTCTCTCACTTAGAGATCAGAGTCCAAACTCTGTGGCTAAATATCCACAATCCTGAACACCAGGATGCAAGCTGCCTTCAAGGTCTGAGTCACACCACGTCCCCCCACCCTGTCCCCCTGACGCTTTCAAACTACCCGAAGAACTCAGCCCTGCCTTTTCACTGGCTGCAGAACGTGTGGCACCCAACCTCTCCTGGCTTTTGCCCATGCTACTTGATAAACCAAGAATGCACTCTCACCCCCACTCATCTGTCACCATCTCACCGCTGCCTCGGAGTCTCATTGACCAGGACTGTCAGAAGCAACCTCCTCCGGGTTTCTAGAACACCATTGATCTTTCTCGTTCATTTGGCATTTGGACACTGGACACTCGATGTTTGCTTAAACTTTAATGTCTTGTATTACAATTTAGTTTATTGTGTGTTTGTGTTTTGTACTTCTGGCTGAAATCTGAGATTTTTCAGGGATGGGGCCTTTTCGTACACCCTGGCCCCTCAACACTGAGCGTAGCGCCTTTTGCGCAAAAAGCACTGAAGGTGTGTCGATGTGTAATGTTCTCATATACTGACTTTCCCCGTTAAGTCAACTCTTTTATATTCAACACATAGTGTCGAGTGTCTACCATATGTCCACGATCTGGCAAGAAGCATAAAGTCCTTTGTATCAGCAGTGCCACCCGGAGTGCTGGGTGAACAGCAAACAGTGACTGGTCTGAGTCACGAAACATTTCCCACTGCATAAAGGCTAGTTAAGTCTGCTCTGCTTTGTTCAAGCCAGGCAGTTTGGCTGGTGGCAGCCATTGCTCTCAAAAGGAACCATTCGGGTTGAATTCAAAATCCCTTCACAATGTTGGGAATCAGCAGGATGATGGTCCATCTGCCAGGAAGAAGTTAAACCAGGGACAGAGCTTTCTTTATGGAAAAAACCACTGCACTATGCATTCCACTTTGCTCATCCTTTGAGCTGACTTTTCAAAAAAAAAGCACCCATAGGCCTTACGTTTTTGACTCACTCCAGATTTGTCCCATGTTTCTTCTTTTCAACATCTGCAGCCCTCTCGTAGCATCTGACCTCATTCTTATGTCATATGAGCTCATTAGCGGTATGCCATGGTCACCCTGGACTCCCACAGAGCTCTACAGCAACAACATGAGAACACGTGTAAGCCACACAATCTGAGCATGATCTGTCCTGTTTTCTACCTTTTTTCATGGAGAATACTTTCAGAGAGAAGTTAAAAACAGAAGTGAGAGAGGGAGGGAGGGAGAGAGGGAGGGAGGGAGGGGAGAGGAAAGAGAGAAAGCAAGACAAAGCAAGCACGCCAAGAGCTCTATTTTCCTGAAAAATAATGTGAAAGAGAATAATGCGATCTCATTTTAATGCAGAGAAGAATGCAAGTGAAAATTCTTTTTAAAAAATATACGGTCAGTTAAAAAAACTTGCATTAACTCTTGACATGAGGGACTTAAGAGTGAGCTTCTTATCCATGTTAAACAAGATACTGCAAATCTTTTCTTTCCTCAAGTAGGCAAGGAATAAATTAAAACGCAACAAATCAATAAAAATATCTATCATAAAAGTGAAAGTGTAACCACATTTACATGTTGTGTATCTTGGAGAGAGGAGGAAGTTAAGCTCGAGAGCATGTGTCCCTGGGAAATGCTAGAACCCTCACAGAGCAAGGAAAGAAGTCATAGAGGAGATGGAGAGGAAGAGAGCGAGGGAAGGGAAGGCTTCAATTTTCCCATCTCCATAAGGGAACAAGAGTAAACCCAGATGGTCGCCACCTTCAGAGGGCAGCACAACAGACATCCTCGAAGCTGGACCCTCACAGTGTGGTGAACCCACAGGTCAAACTTCTTCCAGGGTCTGTGCCCTGGTCGTGACTTCATTTTGTGTTTGCAAGTGGATGAGTTTGTGCCATCAGATTGGGATGCACATATCCCTATTTTTCTGGATGGCTCCCTGCCAATGATGTTTCTGATACAAAGATACAGTTCAAGAAAATGAACTCGCAGAATCCTTATCCTAGAAGGGTATTTGGTAATGATCTTCCAGCTAATGACACTTTGCACTGTATTTAATCCCACTGCACCCAAATGCGTCGATGTGCATAGTGTTTCTTTGGATGGATGCAGCTGGTCCTGAAAAATCTGGATTTCAACTTCCTGCTGACCTGGCTTCTTGTCTGTTCAAGCGGTCTCAGAGATGACCAGCCGTCCCTCACAGCCAGAGGTTTAATGCCACTGACTGGCCCAGTTTTGGAAGACATTGTACCAGACTGTTAGTAGAAAAAGCTTTCCATGTGTCTAGTACCCTCCCAAGGAAGGCCAACCCAGTTCTTTGATTAATAAATTGTTATGATTTGTGTAATGTATTTTGGGAAACCCACTGAACTTCAACTGACTGGGAATCAATACACGAATGAAAGGCAACCAGAGATGGGTTGGACATGAGGGAAGCTGGCAACTTCTGAGCTGCTTTCCTGCTAACTCTGCCGGGTAGGAGTTCTGCATACTGAATGGTGCAAACTGGCCTCCTCCAATTGTCTTTTTTTGGGGAAAAAAAAAAAGACAAATTAAGAGAAGATGGGTCACTTACACAGGCAATGGACAATTGTTCAGAGTGCTTTTCTGCTCCTTTCTGGAGCCTGTGGCATCATCCCACTGTGACTCAGTTACAATAGTAGCTGATGTTATGTGACTTGCCATGCTGTCCCATGCACCTATGTGTGGGTGTGATAAGTTTCCCCCCCCCCGCACTGAAGACCAGCTGTGCATGAGAAATACTACACATAAGCCAGTAGTTAGCAGCATTTCCATTTGAATCCCGTTGGGCTCTTTTGGTTGTTGTTGTCAGGGCTTATCAGCATAAAAATGAAGTTGTTTTGACTTACCACTGTCTCTCTGCTATCAGAAAACTGTTATTAGGAAAATTGCATTAATTAGCAACAGCTGAGGGGAGGACCAGCTATTTCGGAGCCGCAGCTGCAAGTCTCTTACAATCTGACTGTTGCCTAAATTTTAACAATTAACAGAATAAATAGTCTCTGAATGTATTTAATCACGTTAATTTTGTTTTCCTCTATTTATATGACTGTTTAGGAAGGGTAGTTAATCTGCATTAAATACTCTGATACCATTATCATCTTTAAATCATCCTCAGCTATACAATTCCCCTATGATTTACTGGAAGTGAGGTTTAATGATAATTTTTTTTAACTTTGGGTGGGAAAATGAATAATTAATTAAATATACCCTAACGTTTGGCATATTAGCCAAAATATTTGATTAAACTAAAAATATTGTTATTATTACTTTTTAAGTAGGCTCCATACCAAGCATGGGGCCCAATGTGGGGCATGAACTTAAGACCCTGAGATCAAGACCTGAGCGGAAATAAAAAGTCAGACGTTTAACAGACTGAATCATCCAGGCACGGCTAAAAATCTTATTTTATGGCCATGTTGGATAACAGAATTGGAAGGATGGATGGATGGATGGACAGAAGGAAGGAAAGATAAATGGAAAGAATGACAGATAAATAGGATAACAGAGAGATATATAAATACATACAGAAGGACTGGGATTTAAACCTTTAATCTCAACTAGTTCATTACTTTTCTTTATAATTACCATGAAATCAGAATGGTATAGACATGATATAATAGAAAGATCTTTCTAGTCAGATTTGATACTGGATCTACCTCTTCAGTGTGTAGTAGATGATTTACAGCTTATATCTCAGTTTGCTGCTCTATAAACTTGGGTTAGTATTCACTCTATGGGTGGCAGCTGGATGGCTCAGTCAGTTAAGCGTCTGCCTTCAGCTCAGGTCATGATCCTGGGGTCCTGGGATCCAGCTGCATGGGGCTCCCAGCGTGGCAGGAGCTCCCAGCGTAGCTTCCCCCTCTCCTTCTGCCCCCCTACCCTCACTTGTGCTCTCTCTCTCAAATAAATAAGTAAATAAATAAGATCTTTTAAAAAATATATCCACTCCATGGGGGCCCTTGTGAACATTAATGAACTAAACTAGTATGAAAAGCCCCTAGGCCGAATCTTCCTTTCTTCTTTCAACTTTAAACCTCATGTTGTTATTTCACTTAGGTATTTATGCCTTTTCTACCCAACTAAAGAGTTAATTTAAAAGTTAAACTGAATAAATTGTAAAGATCTAAATGGCTTTATTAATCGATTCACAAAACAGGCATAATCCCATCAACCAAGTAAAGGAGAGCTCCAAAGGGCTACAGAAAGACAAAGATTTTTAAGGGCAGGATGAGGAAGTAAAACAAAACAAAACAGGAAAAAAAAAGGACTGTTTCAGGTGAGGTTACCTTCATTTGGGGATAACAGGGTTTTAGTAGGTGAATTACCTTTCTTCCTTGAGGGATAAAAAGGGGCCATGGAACTGATTACCTTATTGGTGCTGAAAACTCCTGAGTGACTAGTTAGAAGTTATACTCCTTAGGAGCACCTGGGTGGCACTCAGAGGGTTGAGCGTCCGACTCTCGATTTCAGCTCAGGTCATGGGATTGAGCCCCATGTCAGGCTCTGTATTGGGTGTGGAGATTCTCTATTTCCCTATCCCTCTGCACCCCCCTCCCAAAATAGTAAAATAAAATTAAAAGTTATAGTCCCCGGGGGTTGAAACTGTAGTTAGGCTAGGTATTAAGTCTGGGTTTACTGACTTGAAGCCTTAATCTAAGTGACACCTTTTGGGGCCTATGGTTTTCTTTTTAACATCAGCCTTGGCTACTCATTAAAATCACTTGGAGGAGTTTCTAAAAAGCGTTGACACCCTGATTCCATCCCAGACCACGGGGATCAGAATTTCCAGAGCTGGGGCCAGAACACTGGTGAGTTTAAAAAGCTGCTCAGGTGATTCTAATGTACAGCCAAGATTGAAAATCAGTGGCATGGATGGCCTTGTTTCATTTTCCCAGCAAAGGAGGAGGTACTAGTATTATAACAGATGAAAAGAGCCGAGGCACTTAGGAACCAAGTATCCTTTTTTTTTTTTGAAGACTCTCATGTTTATTCTTAAAAACAAACAAACATGTGCATCAAACCTTTGATTTCTTCAACATAACTGGTTTTTCACCAACATCTTTCAGAAAAAATTACAATCCAGCAATATTTGCCTTCTTTCCTTAAACTTCGTATCCTTGGTCCATATCATCTCTTTGCTGTTCCAGTTTGAGAACTAGCTGAGATGGGGGTCCAGAAGGGTGTTAAGCAGGAAATTGGTGCAGTGCAAGAAAATGGATGATTTCAAAGTTTAAGATCAGCCCCATGGGAAACAGAGGGCACACAGTGGGGCAGGGCAGGAGGGACGAAGTATCTTGATCAAGTTTACGTAACTCAGTGAGCCAGGATTAGGAACCCAATGAGGTTGACTCCACAAACCAGAACTTTCTTCTCCCAATTCCCATGCCATAAGGAAACCCTGAGCTAAAACTACCGGCAAAAAGAGTCTGTATAGGTGTCCCCCGTACTATACAGTGACTTTGATCATCATAAAAGAGAAGATGCAAAGCACAGCAAATCATTTCTGTTTTATTTATTTATTTATAAATTTTTATTTACTTATGATAGTCACACACACACACACACACACAGAGAGAGAGAGAGGGGCAGAGACACAGGCAGAGGGAGAAGCAGGCTCCATGCACCGGGAGCCCAACGTGGGATTTGATCCCGGGTCTCCAGGATCGCACCCTGGGCCAAAGGCAGGCGCCAAACCACTGCACCACCCAGGGATCCTCTGTTTTAAAAGTGGAGACCAGGTTTCTGTCTTGACTGGTACACTTAGGGTCTGGATGATCCAGTTCAAATCACAGTACCTCTCTGAGCCTTAATTTCCTGTGATGACTATGATGCCGAGTTTTAAGAGTAGTGGGTAGGTGGTCTATAAACTGTAGACTACTTAAAAAATGCAAAGGGACACTTCCCACGCCTCAGCTCCTTATCTCCATTTTATAAGGAGGAGAACAGGCTCAGACCTGATAGAGCCAGGACTCAAAGCTTGACCTGACTGACCCCAGAGCCCATCTGCAAGGGGCAAACTCTCTAAGGCCACTTTGCAATCAGTCAAGAACCACCTTGAAAAACGTGATTAGCAATTGAATCTTGTGGTGATGGCCTGAAAGCTGTGGAAATTAGGCTTTCTGTAAAAAGCTGTTTTAGAAATAGCCAGGACAGCGGCTGCTGGGGAAGCTGGCTCTTCCCTCCCACACTCCCCCTGCCCCCAGGCGGTGACTCTGTCACTTCCTGGCTTTGTTCCAGGGGCTAAAGTGAAAATGGAAATACCGGCAGGCTTGTTCCAAATGCCAGGTTCTCAGATAAAGATTCATGTGCCAGGCCTTCAGCCTTGTTCTCTCTTCTTCCCTCCCCATACCTAGCACAAGCCTGGCACATAGTAAATGCTCACTAAATGTCTACCAAGATGAGTAACTGAGTCCAGGGTGGAAAAAGACCCACTGACCTCCCCACTTCCTGCTGAGGCCAAGTGCCACCTGCAGCACCACACACCAAGGGGCCTTATTTAGAGTTTCCATTCTGAACTGCTCACCTTCATCCAGCTTTGGTGCCCTGTTCCTCCCCTCATGACTGCCTTTCCCACTGAGAGCCTTTTGGACCTGATCCTCAGCCTTCTTCTGAGATTTGAACCTTTGTTTCTTCCCTCTGCTATGAGTTGCCCTGGGTCTGCGGCCACCCTGGAGACAGCCATCACCCCGTCCGGCCCAGGCTCCAGGCTTCCCAGGGCCCATGGCAGGTCTCCCACAACTGCTGACAGTACAGGCTGGAAGGGCAGTGATCGGGATGAGAGGGGAGTGACCCAAGTGGGTAAGATGACTGCAGTTCCCAAGCATCTGCTCCTTTTGCCCCTACAGTCAGAGAACTAGATATAAAAGGCAATCCTTGGGACCCTGGGTGGCTCAGTGGTTGGGTGTCTGCCTTTGGCTCAGGTTGTGATCCCGGGGTCCTGGGATCGAGTCCCACATTGGGCTTCCCACAGGGAGTCTGCTTCTCTCTCTGCCTATGTGTCTGCCTCTATGTGTGTCTCTCACAAATGAATAAATAAAACCTTAAAAAAAAAAAAAAAGGCAATCCTTTTTTATAAAAGACCAGTAATCCTAGTGAGAACTCAGCCTCATGAACAATCTATTCAGACACTGTGGCAGAGCAAAAGCTTGGGCCGTGGAATTGGGTTGTGTGGGGTTCAAATCTCAGCTCTCCTGCTTACCATGTTGGACTTGTGCCTCAGTTTCCTCTCTGTAAAATGGAGCAATACTGCCTTCCTCATTAGAAGATATATTAGCACGTATTTCATTTATTATTTTTTTCTGTCATTAAAAAATTAGAGCAACACTCAACTAAATGCTCCAAGGAGGGATGTTTCAGTGAAAGAAAGCATAGAGAAGAGAAGGAAAAAAAAAGTCACATTTATGGGGCACCACCTCCGCCTCAACTGCATTCTTTCTTGCTCCACCATCTGGATCCAAATGCAAGTTCTTAAATGTTCCTTGCTTTCTCCGAGCTAAGGACAGTCCCACACTGTCTCTTCTCTCTCATTCCTCTTTCGTTCATCAGTTCCCGAGCTGTGTTCTCTGGACCTTCTGCCCCACCCCAGACCAGGCTGGGTGTCCACCCACCCCAGGCCTGCACTCTTCCCAGCGTGGCCCCTTCTGTACCATGCAGTTGCTGCCCGTGGACTGGCCTGTTCCTGTCACTGTGTTCCCGAGAGGCTGTGCCCTGCTCATCCCTGCATCCTTGGTGTTGGGCATGGTGCCTGGTACAGACCTATAGCACCGTGGGATGGAATCAAGGAACAGGTGAACTTAGCCCAGCGATCAAGCCTGGTGACTCCTTGCCTATATTCTTTCTTTTTAAGATTTTATTTATTTATTGAAGGGAGAGAGGGAGGAGGAGGGAGGAGCAGAGAGCCTGATGTGGGGCTCCATCCCAGGATCCTGACCTAAACTAAAGGCAGCTGCTTAGCCGCCTGAGCCACCCAAGCACCCCCTTGCCTATATTCTTGATTGAGCGCAGCATGCTCTCATCCACATCTTAGCCCGACTTTCTGAGAGGAGGAACCAGGGAGAAAAGGGAAAAATCTAGAAGGGAAGATACAAATGCAGCTCTTCTCTTTTCCCTTCTACCCCACCACCCCTTGCCTTTGCACTGGGCCTGTTTAATTCAAACCTACTTTGACCTTAAAGAAAATTTATAAGAACAGCACAAAGAACATATCCCCCCCTTCCCACCCTCACCCCGGCCAAGCATCTGTGACTGAATAATGTCCAATCTCCTTAAGTACTTTCTTGTGTATTTTCTGCAAACAAGAATCTTCTCCTGTGTAACCACACACCGCCACCAGACACAGGAAATTAACATTAATACATCCAATCCTCAAACCCTATTCAAGTTTTGACTTAAATTGTCCCTTTATTGCCGAAAGATCTAGTTTAGAATCGCAGCATGCACTTAGATTTTATGTCTAGAACAGTTCCTCAGTCTTTCCTTGACTTTTATGACTTTGAAACTTTTGAAGATTACATGTCAGGTAATTCTATAAAATGATTGAGCTTGTCTGATGCTTCCTCAGGATTAGGTTCAGGTTATGCGTCTTTAGCGGGAATATCATTCTAGAAGTGACGCCACGTTCTTTGAATTGCATTCTATCAGGTGGCTCATGACTTAAATTTAGATTTGGCCCATCACTGGTGTCTGCTGGACTTCTCTCCTTTAATGTTCCTGTTTTGCTCTTTGCAGTTATTAAGCATTTTGAGGGCAGAGACCTTGAGATGATAGAAACACTCTGTTCCTTATCAAAGTTTCCAAATTAATTTTATTCATTCATTCATTTAAGTGGCAGATGTATTGACTTATATCAGCCCCCAGCTCTCCATTTTATTTCATGGGTTGGAATCCACTCCTCTTACAACTTGGGGGGAACTTACGGCCCACGTCTATTTGTACTTGGTCGTCTTCTTGTCTTGAAGTTAGATTTTAGTTTTTATTTTCCCTGGTCTTGAGGTTTTGAAATTTAACATGACTGTTTTGTTTTATGTTGTTCTTAACACCACTTCATGTTCTGTGTGGGAACTGGCAAGGAGCAAACAAGCAAAAGACATGGCAAGACTGAAATGTAATAGTGCTTAAAGCTTTCACCCAGGTGTCAGAACGTTCAGCTTTTGTCCTAAATGCTAGAAACCGGAATTCACCTCCAGGGATGAACTACTACCTTTGTTTTAGAAACATGTATGTGAGTTCTTCATTTTATGGCAAACGTAAAGCAATAATTACAAAAACAACACCAAGAGCCGTGTAGCCATTTATAGAGCTTATTCTATACCGATGCTGTCCTAAACACTTTCATCCTCACATCAATCCTACAAGGCAGGTACTATTATTATCTGCATTTTACAGGGGAGCTCTCTGAGGCACTGGGAGTTTAAAATGACTTGCCTAATGTCATTAGCTAAGTGGTGGAGCCAGAATTCAATTTCAGGTCACCTGACCTGTGGCTCCACCTTCGCATCTGTAATGCTGAACAAACTAGTCCAGAGAGGAGATGGGTCTGGAATTTGGGGCATCTGGGATTTGTGCAAGGGCATTCCTTTCGGGGGAGCGGGGGGAGTAAACTGGCAACTGAGGGTAGGGGGAGAGTCTGATGCTCCCCAAGCATGAGGAGCAGGGAAGCCACCTCCCCCGCCCCTGCCAAGGATGAGCTTGTGCTTCTGGGCCCTAGGAGCAGCCAAAATCTAGAAGCCAGTTATAGTTTCTCTGTGCTACACTTCCCTCCTGGCATTCCCAAGCTTTCAGCGACAGTCTTATTCATCACTGTTGCTTGGCCTTAGGTGTGATATGGAGTATTAAGTGATGGGGCTTCAAGTATGAAGCAGAGCTGGGGAGAAATTGCCTGAGGAATGGACCCACAGTCTAGCCCTAGGTAGATGGCTGGGGTGGTAAGCAGCAGCCAGGGGTTTCTGATACATGTACTAATTCCCTAAAGATCCCCATAAATCTTGGGTGTTCACCCTGGAAGAAGCCTGGTGTCTCTGTAGTTAAGGAAGAGTTAGTTCCTGATTAATACTCTTCAAATAATACGTTCTATTTAAAAAAAAAAATGTGCCCCCCTTCCATTTGGAGGAGTGAGACTGGCCCTGGGAGCCCACACCTTGATTCTGTTTAGAGTGTCCTGTTATTTTTAGCACTAGATGGATGAGGCTGTGGATCATTCTTCTTTCAAACCACAACTTGAGAGCTGGGATCCAGGACATCTGCCAAATTTTAACTTGGGGTGGGTTCTTCTTTAGCATAGCTCATGTCACAGTTGTTGACTGAGGAAGGAGGCAAGGTGTCTTCCATCTCAGCATACAAAGAAACGAGTACGGAGATATGCAGTAAGTTATTGCGTATAGGGTCCCCACTATGGGGGCATCGTCAAAGAGGTACTGAGGGCCATGGCGTGAACACACGTTGGGTACAAGGTAAGAGCCACTGAAAGCCAAACACGCAAAAGCAAAGGTAGAGAAATGAGATCCGGGAAGTAGGTTTACCTAGCAACACAGCTGGTGTGAAGGAAGATTCCTCCAAGCAACGTGGACTGGAACAGCGGGGCCTGTTCAAGTACGTTCTGACTCATCAGATTCCTACGTGGAGCCACAGATGTGTTTAATTTTATACATTGAGACCGACTTGCACACTGTGAGCATGCACGAGCCCAGCTGCCTGAGCCACATAAGCATGGTAGATAGAAGAGAGTGAGTGGGAGACCCTGGCTGCCATTCCCAGGGCTGTTTGCTCTTGCTGGTTTCCTGATTCCATGGCCACAAGACAAGACTCGGCCCTGCGGTCTTCATCTGGGGTTGGGGCCCAGTCACCCATCGCTCACCACTCCCCAATTTTTTCTGCACTCTTGAAGGCTTTTCTGGGTAGCTGGGACTTTGTTCAGAGTCTGAGTGTAATTATCACAAAACAGCCTCTGACCTCAGGGGAAAGAAAGAAAAGAAAGGACCTTGGACCACGTAGGAGATGATAGCTAACCACTCCTGCATCGAAAACTGCAATTAGAGCGAGTCTGAGGTCATCGTTCATCATGCCGATTTAGGTTTTGAAAGGAAACCAAACGACGAATATAATGATTATTTCTGTTTCTGCTTTCCTCTCTTTTTCTCCTAAAAAATTGGCAATAGCACTAAAGTCAAATTAAACATCTGTTTGAAAAATAAGCTGGAGTGCTGATGACAGCTGCCCTGGACTTACAAATGCACCACAGCTGTCAAACTCTAAATTAACAAGATTTTCATTTATGAATAGCATAAAACTAAGATATAATGGAGCTTTTTCTCCTATTTCCCTCACTTCCAGGGGCTGTTCAATGTGAAATCTTAGGGAGATGCCCAAAGAAAAATGGAGCTGAAATGGGCCTGTAATAATCAGTCACAGAAGGAGTGGGGGACAGTCTTTCTTCTTATGTAATCTCATTTCTTCACTGGCTTTATGTTGAGGGTTGTCTGTGGCAAGTAGGCTTGCAGGGAGGCTAACACACTGGGGACAAGTCTCTGATTAGTAGTTGAAAGCGAATGCGGATGGAGCTGTGGGCCTCTGTGGAGGAACGTCTCCTACGGCATTGAAGACTCTTGCTTGGGGCGCCTGGGTGGCTCAGTGGTTGAGCATCTGCCTTTGGCTCAGGGCGTGATCCCGGAGTCCCGGGATCGAGTCCCACATCAGGATCCTTGTATGGAGCTTCTCCCTCTGCCTGTGTGTCTCTGCCTCTCTCTCTGTGTGTCTCTCATGAATAAATAAATAAAATCTTAAAAAAAAAAAAAAGACTCTTGCTTTATCATTCAGCATCACCTGCATCTCTGGAGGGCTTCAGCCCCCCTTCCAGCCGCAGTCACGAATGCCCAGGTATATGACTTTGTTATGCTGCGTTCCCATGCTGGGTGCAAATGATCTAATCAAGCCATTTTGGTGACAGGGTAAAAGACGCTAACCTGTTTCACACTTACTGCATGACCCTGAAAGACCAAGTAGACATGGAACCAATTCTTGATCCTTCTCTTTGTCCTTGAGTCATCACTGTCCTTCTCTGGGATGGGGCAACACATCGATTGTGTGTACTTCTTGGTTTAAAAAAGTTTAGAGATTCAATATATGCAGGTGTGATACCATCAGGTACTTTTGCACTGTTGCCCAAATGTTCCTAGTTTTACCCTTTATTTCATATCAAAAATGCCACAGGGATAAACAATAAATAAATAAATGGAATATTACTCAGATGTATAAAGGAATGAGTACCAATAATTGCTACAGTGTGGATCAACCTCAGAAACACTATGCTTAATGAAAAAAGCCAGATGCGAAAGGCCACTTAGCATAGGATTCCATTTATCTGAAAGATCAGTAGGCAAATCCACAGAGACAGAATGCAGATTGGTGGTCGCCAGGGCTGTGGGCAGGAGAGAGGGGAGAAACTGTTTAATGGGTGAGGGGTTTTACTCTGGAGCAATGGAAATGTTTCGGGACTAGACAGAGGTGGTGCTGGCACAACACTGAATGTACTAAACGCGACTGGACTGATGCCTTTAAAATGGGCCATTTCACGTTACGTGAATTTTACCTTAACTTTTAAAAAATGTCCACGAGGTCAAAACATCATGTGTTGATCCCACCGTGACCAGCGCAGGGAATGTATTGGCAGCTCCTGCTCCACCGGCGGGGAGGACTGGAAGTGGTCTTGCTGCGCGGCCCGGGCCCTGGTGCCCAATGGGCGGGCTGTGTGCTGTCGCCCCGGCCCTCACCACGCTGGCGTGGGCTAAGAGCAGGGCTTCCGTGTTCCATCTGAGCTTTGGGCTACTGCCGTGCGGGAGCTCCCTTGCAGCCTGCACTTCCTATTTAATGCTTGCCTGTCTCTCCTCCTGGGGGCTGGATCCTGCACCTGGGACTCCAGCTGCTGAATGAAACTGCTGCCATTGGCCTGCTCTCCTGGAACCGTGCCACTGCTGGCCCTGCAGGAGCTCCTGGCATCTGGATTCCACCAATTAGATGGTAGGTCTCGGGGCATCTAAATCTTCCTAAACCAAGCACATGTTGCCCTTTTAGCCATGGGCAGCTGAGCGCTGTCCCAGAACCAGCCACTTCAACAGGCTCAGGGTTTCTCAGCTCCTTTTTTTGTCCTCTCCTTGCTTCCTCCCTTGGTTGGCACTGCTGACGTCCTGGCCAGCCACGTGGGAGAGCCACCTGGTCTTAGAACCAAGATGCTGTGGTTCTTCTCAATACCTAATGACAGAAAAATCGTGGGGGAAGCTGCATCCCAGATCCTCCTAACACTCCCAGCTTCCTCTAAATCATACACAGGCATCTCATTGGGCTTCCTCTGTTACTTCCTTCTAAGATAAAAAGGTTTGGTGAGGTCTATGAAGTTACAAAGTATAATGAATGTTCCCGAATTCCTCCTCAATACCCATCCTCTCTTCCCACCAATAAGCCCTTCTCTTGCCAGGTGCAGGGATTGTTTCCATTTTACAAATGGCAATTAGTTTCCTCCTTTAGGAAATAACATCATTCCACCCCCTACCACACACACCCCCAACAGAGAGTCCCCAACCAACTGAGGCAGAAGGCGAAGAGGAGGTGGAGGTCGGTCAAGCTCAGTCATGGTACTTCAGTGTTTAGTTAGTAACAAAGGCTTTGGCGTCAGGTGGATATGGGTTTAAGACCCAGCTTCATCACCTTGCTGCTTTATTACCCTGAATAGAAACTCTCTAAACCTTGGTTTTCTCATCAACTATCATCTCTATTTTCTCTGTAGGGAACACCCTACAGAGAAAATAGAGAAGACTCTAGAGGCTTTTATGGGAATTAAGTGAGATAAGGCATGTGGTATAACTAGCACAGTGTTTGTTGAGGCACATGAGCCACTGACATGGTCAGGCACATTACTGATGCATCAGGCACCTCTATACCCCTGGCTCTACATATCCTCCCAAGCCAACTCTGACCTCAACCACTAGGACAGCAGTGACCAGCTCTACCCTACTGTGATTGCATGACGCACACTTCATCTGCATGGTGCTCTCTTGCTTCCTATCCCCAGACTTCGCTGATCCACAGTATGGGTTCAGAATCTGATGAATGCTCAAATGTGTGTAACTCGGAAGTACACAGGGAGTTAATGCTTGTGAGGCCAACCCTGATCAATGGAGGATGAAAGCCAATGGATAATGGCTTCCCCTCTATACTTAGGTACACTGTTCTGAGACCTGTGTCATAAGGTTTTTCAAAAGGTCCTGGTGGGGATCAAACACCAGTTGCCTACAGTGATGGCCAAGTTAACACTTTGAACCATGCCTTCCTTACCGCCAACCCCCCGCCTTGAGGTCACTTTCCAAATAAACCACTTGAAGACAACCCTTTGTCTCAGCTGGGCTTTTCTGCGGACCTGGAATAGGAGTCAGCAGTTACTAAGTTTGTAGCACTGGGGTATGTGTGAGAACAGGGGTCAGTACACACTTTCTGTAAAGTGCCAGAGAAAAAATATTTTACTGTTGCAGCTTCTCAATTCTGTTAATATAGCATGAAAGCAGCCCTCAACAATACATACATGAATGGAGGTGGCTGTATTCCAAAAATTTTTATTCACAAAATCAGGCAGTGGGCTGGATTTGGCCTCCCAGCTGTGATTTGCCAAGTCCTGCACTAGGGCCAGGAAGAGGGATAAAATTGATCCTCTCCATGGGGCTCAGTCTCAGACCTAGACATGGGACTGGAAAGAACAAGTCGTGAAGGGCCTTGGACACCATGCTAACTTTACTTTTTGGCAATGGGCGACACTGCGTAAGTTCTCAGATCTTGTAGCAGCTGCAGCTAGGAATAGGTTATGAAGTTTGGCAAGAAATGTGTTGCTTCTTTTTAACATTTATGTATAACCCAGTCCTGTCACAGGGCCACCTCCTTTGTCCTCTTGGAGTGATACTCTTCATTACCAAACTTCCCACTGTGGATTGTAATCAACACGGCAAAGCTCCCTTATCTGATACCCCCCAGGCCAAGTATATTTCAGAATTCAGAATATTTTTGGACTTCGAAAGTCAATATTTAGTCAATATAGTGTAAATCCCATATATTTTGTAGTATTCCTATTAGGGTCTGGGGCAGCATCCAGCACACTAATATTTACACTAAAAGACTATAAACAACTTTAAGTCAGTTCAGAGCAGGTTCAGGCCCTAAATGAGTTAAAAAAAAAATCTTTTGGATTTTAGAGCTTTCTGGATTTTCAAATTGCAGATGAAAGATCGCGAACCTGATTGGTTTCATGCGTGTTTCTCTCCTAGACTGTGACATCCTCAAAGACAGCCTCTGAGTCCTCAGTGCCTACACACAGGAGGCGCTCAATAAATGTCACCAAGACAATGAGCAGACAGGAATGGCTGGAGCACAGGGTTTGTGGAGGCATTCAGGGCAAGAAGAGGCGGATCAGAGACTCTGGGAAAGGACATGGGGAGACTTAAATGCTCTGATTAAAATTCCTGACTTTATCTTGAAGGAGATGGAAAGCCCTGTTCAGCTTTGTTGGGTAAGTGGTGTGACTCAGCTATGTAAGAGGATAGCAAGTCTTATCCCAGAGGAAGGAGCAGAGGGTAAGGAACCAGGGTGGGCAAGTAGCTGGTTCTTGTAATACCGTGGCAAGCAGTGTCTGTGAATGATGCAATGAATACAAAGCAAGTGGTAGCCAGAAGAGACTAGATCTGGCAACTAATGGTGTCAGGGGAGAGAGAAGTCAGAGTTGAATCTGACCTAGTGGCACCCATCTGCGATGGTAGAGAACAGATCACAGACCCTGGAGCCGAGCTCTTCTGTTTAAATCTCAGCTCTGTCACATAGTCCACGACCTTGGGCAAGTTACTTACTCTATCCTGTGCCTCAGTGTCCCCTGTAGTATCTCCCTCAGGGAATGGCTATGACGATGACATCATTATTTCTAATACGTCTAGAATAGGGCTTGGCTCATGGCTGTTAGTGCTTTGCCTGTATCCTTTTTTTTTTTTTTTTTAAGATTTTATTTATTTATTCATGAGAAACACAGAGAGAGAGAGAAAGGCGAAAACACAGGCAGAGGGAGAAGCAGGCTCCATGCAGGGAGCCTGATGTGGGACTCGATCCCAGGTCTCCAGGATCAGGCCCTGGGCTGAAGGCGGCGCTAAACCGCTGAGCCACCCAGGCTTCCCTGCTTTACCTGTATCCTGTACCCAACCACAGTTTCATATGGTTGAACTCCCAAAGAGGTCACCGAATGACTATCTCTTCAGAAGCAGGAGGACCCATATCTCAGACCCTTCCAGAAGGTTATAAATGCATGTCAGAAATCCAGTAATAAATGTATATGCTAAAGGTAATAAATGTATGAAAAGAGAAGATCACTTCAGGGGACAACATTTTTGTCAGATTTAAGGAGACGAGATTTCCCTCTGGTGGGATCTGTACACATTCATTCTATTCACAGGGGCTTTTTCTTTCAATCAGTTGCTACTTTGCTATGATGTTTGCAGCATTTTTCAGCATGCCAGGGCAACTTTAAGTGCTGGGTCATTCAACTGTAGGGAGAAGGCTATAAGGAGGTCTGCCTGGAAAGCCTGTAATTTAGAACTGTTCAAATCTTTGCATCCAAATGGAAAATGGAAATGGTGTCAGGTTTGTGCCAAAAGGAAAGTCGTAATTGCTATGTGCTTCCCTTCCTGCCCTCCTGGGCAAAGGAACACGACTAACCAAGCAGGCTTCAGAGCTGTCATCTACAGACATTTAGCAGACTCTGCAGCTTAGTCTACTAGGAATATTAACCAAACACCACGACACAAATGCTCCTTTTTGCAAGCGAGGGTTCTGCAAAAAAGTCGGCATCTCCTCTTTCATCTGCCCTGAGCTTTGCTGCCAGATTTAAGTGTCCTTACTAACTTTTTAATGAACTTTCTTCCCAGCATGTCAGTCCACTGTTTAATAACCACTAATGGCTCCCTTGGTCCTCCTGAATCAAAATCAATCTCTTTATCTTGACACTGGAAGGCCTCCATGACTTAGCAATGGATTTTGGCCCCCAAAGGCCTTCTAATTCATGGAGTCTGTCTCCTGGGGCTGCCATGCTTTTTCTTAACCTCCAAACCTCACTTCAGTTGCACTAAGTCCTCCCCTTCACCCAGAATAACCTCATTCTTCTGTCCATTTATCCAAACCCTACTATAGCCTTCAAGATGTAAACCAACTTTCCGAGAAACTTTGGTGATTCCATTATTCCATTCCTCACTCTTCTCCTTTCTGACTACCCACGTTTAATTTGTCCCCAGTTCATACTTGTCTTGGGCTTGCTAACCTTTGCATATATATTTTTATTTCTACCACAACCACACTGAAAATATCTTGGGAATCAGGATCGTTGTTTAATACCCTAAGTCTTTCCCATGCTGGTAAACTCTGGGTACATGTCAGGTACACATGGAATCCTGGTTGTCCAGTTTCCCAAATGCTGTCTTCTACACAAGAAAAAGGAAACTTTCTTAGCTAGATAAAGAGTCCTTCTCGGGGTGCGTGGGTGGCTCAAATTCTTGATTTTGGCTCAGGTCATGATCTCAGGGCTGTGGGATAGGGTCTTGTGTCTGGCCCCATACTGGTCATGGAGCCTGCTTAAGATTCTCTCCTTCTCCCCCACACCACTCTCTTACCCTCACTCTTTAGGAAAAAAAAAAAAGTCCTTCTCAACTTGATTAAAGCACCAATTTGAAACCTGTACTTCATATTACACTTAAAAAGTAAAATATCAAAAAAAATTTTTAAAAAAGTAAAATATCATAGAATCCCCATTAAAATCAGAAACAAGCATGAACCCCATTTAATAGTCATCTAGAGGTGACAATAAACTAAATATGAAAAGGAAACACAAGGTATACTTATTCATAATTTCCCAAAAGAATGAAAGGACAAGCCATTAGTACTATCAAGAGAGTTGAACAATGTCCAGATTCAAACTCAGAGTACGAGAATCAGTGGCTTTCCTAAGCAAAAGCAATCGATGATTAGAAAGTATAATAGGGAAAAAAAGGGAGCCCATTCACAAAAGCACTAAAACTATAAAATATCTATGAGGAAAAAGCCACATAAGAATGTGCAATCTCAATGAAGAAATATCACAGTACTTTACCGAAGGATATAAAGATCTGAATAAATAGGGCATATTCCATATTTCTTACTGGGGAAGCATATTGTAGGGATGCTGACATTTCCCACACTAAACTATTAATTCGATGCAAGTCTATTCAAAATTCCAATATAAGTTTTATTGAACTACAACAAACTTATTCTATGATTCGTGTGGAACTATGAATCTGCCTGAATGGCTGTGAACATTTTGAACTAGAAGATTAACGAGCGAGGACTTGCTATCAAAACATAAAATAAAATTATGCTATAAAATGGTGTGGGTTTTGTGCAGGAATAGATAAAAAGACAGCAGAGCAGAACGGACCTGTGAAAAAATTTTATATTTGATGAAGTAGCATTTCAAACAATTGGGGAAAAGACAAACTATTCAATAAATGGATGTGGGACAACTAACTAGCCATTTTGAGAAATAGACATAGATTTCGATTTCCTATGTGTGCTGGATATCTTTGGTTTGCTCCTCCAGATACCTTCTCAAAAAAAAAAAAAAAAAAGCAAAAAAAAAAAAAAAAAACAAAAGAAAGGAAGAACATGGGGCTTTGGAGTTAAATGGACATGTGACTCAAGAAACTTGCCTAATTTCCCTAGGACCTCCTCTGCAAAATGGGGGTAGTTTGTTATGAAGATTAAATCTGATAAAACCTGCTAGATGTGCTGCTGAGTTACTGGTTACTGAGATAGTATTGGTTGACTTTTCTCTCTCCACTTGGCCCATGAGAATCTTGAGGGCCAAGAACTTATGTCAGTTGTCTATATATCCTGGATGCCTGTGCAAATAGAAGCTCAGTTACATTTGTTGAAAGAACCAGTGAGTGAACAAGCCACACTTGTTCACTGTTAATGGATAAACATATGTTCACATATGTTCATTGTTAACGCGTAAACAAGAGATGCCTTTCTGGCTTCTGCCAGGAAGATCAAACATTTCTGGTTTGTGAGAACAATAAGTCAAAGAAAACCAGAGATCCGAGCCAGAAGGATAAGGATTTTCAGAGCAGGGAGACTCATCACATAAATCTAAGGTTTTCCAACTTTCTTCTTTAGAGCTCCAGGCTCTGCGGAGTGACCGGACAGCCAGGGTCAAGAGTGTGGGTACCAGAAAGCTACCTGGGAACCTAGTCCCTAGGCCGAGACACAGAAAACACCAATGGACAACAGGCAGGCCACATATGGCCACAATGATAGAGCTCTGACCCCCAAACTCTGCAGCAACTGGCCTGGGAACCCAAACCACAACCCCTGTAATGTCAGTCTGGAGCATTTAGGACTTGTCAATAACCACTAGCTCCTCTAATTTTTGCTCCCACTGCCTCCTCTATTTCCAGCTCAGGACCAATAAGAGAAAGCCAAATCAATTATATAAGATGTTCCACTTTTAGTTAGCCTCTTTCCAGCTTCCCCACACTAATACCACCTTCTAATCAGAACATACCTATAGTCTGCCCTTTCTTCCCGAAAAAGCTTTCCCACTTCTCTGCTTGTCTTGGAGTCCCTGCCAAATGCTAGCGATGGCAGCTGACTCCCTTGCTATATAGCAAGCACTCGATTAATAGCCCTGGTTTGTTCTTGTTTCAGCGGCCTTTATTTCCACAGGCCTTCTCCCATATTTCAGCTAGATTCATGTTATATGCTGGAGTTTATATATAAGGTTTCAATTTTTTAAAGTTCTACTGCTAATCCTTTTTTTTAAAAATAAATTTATTTTTTATTGGTGTTCAATTTGCCAGCATATAGAATAACACCCAGTGCTCATCCCATCAAGTGCCCACCTCAGTGTCCGTCACCCAGTCACCCCCACCCCCCGCCCACCTCCCCTTCCACCACCTCTAGTTCGTTTCCCAGAGTTAGGAGTCTTTCATGTTCTGTCTCCCTTTCTGATATTTCCCACTTATTTTTTCTCCTTTCCCCTTTATTCCCTTTCACTATTTTTTATATTCCCCAAATGAATGAGACCATATAATGTTTGTCCTTCTCCGATTGACTCATTTCACTCAGCATAATACTCTCTAGTTCCATCCACGTTGAAGCAAATGGTGGGTATTTGTCATTTCTAATGGCTGAGTAATATTCCATTGTATACATAAACCACATCTTCTTTATCCATTTTTTGAACAAGATTCACTAGTACAGATTGATGCCAGGAGATAAACTACTCAAGGAATCAAGTAAGCAGGCTCAGCTTGCATCAAACTAAGAAACAAGTGATATATAGACAGTGGCAGGAAAGGGAGGCCAGACAAAGACAGGGCTGGGCCTGAATAATGGACAGAGGCTTCCAGAGACTTCTGTGGGCTATTTTTCTATAAGCCAGACACAGCTGAGTCCAGGGACTGGACTACCTCTTTGGAATGCCGCCTTACTAGCCCCTCCTCAGAGGTGGGCTGGAGTTAACTACAGTTCTAAGATTGTTGAAATGTCCACCTGCTGGGGGTGCAAACAAATGAACCAAATATAGAAATCAGGCCCTAGGGGACTCACATAAGAGGAAGATGCTTGGAAAGGTCCCAATGCCTTACCTCCATGGGAAAATGGCTGCTTGGATGCTGGGATTGGAGCCTTGTCCATCTACCTATGACAGTTTGCCTGTCTTAAATCCTAAAATTCCCAGTATCGCTCTATACGGTCTTTAAATCTATTTAAAATAGGTTATGGCTTGTATTTCCCAAACTGGTGAATGTTAATAATATATGTCACAGGAAAAAAGAAGTCAAATAAGGTTGGGGAATGCTGGTGAAACCAAGTTAAACAGCTTTCATTTTAGTAGGACTTTGCAAAACTAAATCTGCTAATATATGTGGGGAATCTGCAAGAAGGGGATACAGTCTACAGCATTTTCCAAACTTAGAAATTGGTTTCCTGCCCACCTATTTACATCTCCCTGAACATCATCCTATGGCAAACCACTTGGAGACGTGGGATTGAGATAATGCTACCTTCCATAGAAAAAATATTACTTGGTTAACACCTCTTAAAAAAAAAAAAAGATTTTATCATTTATTTGAGAGGGAAAGAGTGTGCAAGTGAGCACAAGTAGGGGGAGGGGCAGATGGAAAGGGAGAGGCAGAGAATCTCAAGTAGACTCTGTGCTGAGAGCAGAGCCCAACACAAGGTTTGATCTCATGACCCCAAGATCATGACCTAAGCTGAAACCAAGAGTCAGACACTTAACCAAGTGAGCCACCCAGGTGCCCCAAGTTAACACTTCTTATCATGCATTGTAACTTAACAAAGGAAGGATCAGGAGACCAGCTAGGAAGGTCATAAGAGGGCAGTTTTGATGACAGGAGGAAGAAAATAAGATCATAACGCAGGGCCAGAGCCTAAGAAGGTTACAGTTGGGTCTCAGGTCAGCCTAGCGCAATTTAAGGATAGTGATGTTAATTTCCAGATGGAGGAAGTCAAAGATGATCCTTACCTGATTTGTAATCTTTCTTAACCAGCCCTAGAATCAATATCTCTAGAATATACAGCATGGCCAGGAGAATCACTGAATTCAATAAAAATGGAGATTTGGGTAAATGGTTCTTTTTGTAGCATTTCATCAGTGATGACCGTTGACTCCATTTCAGAATTAAGATAACTAAGGGTGGAGAGATGATGTAACTCATCTGATGCCCCAATAAAGCCACTTTTCTTCTTGCAACCACACCATGCAGTCTTTGCTAGACCACCAGGAAGGAGAGTGAAGTGTTACAAGGATCCCTTGTTTACTTACTTGAGAATCACACAGCCTGTTCCTGCGGGTGGCGCTATCCAGAACACCTGGATCCGTGTCCTCCTCCGTGGGGTGCTTTCAGTGACCGCGACGGGACAGTTACTCATAAACTGTGTTTCTTCTTCATCTATGATCTGTGGAAAATAAATAAATTAAAATGCAATGTCACTTTGGGAAAGGCTCTTAAGTTTCCGAGTTGACACTTCCTTAATTTTATTTTTAAACCTGTCATTTTGTGTTAGCAGCTCTATATCCCCAGACACCAGAATAGTGCCTGGCATAGAGTCCCAGTCAATGCTTGTTGAATTAACATGAGGGCAAGGATTTGGCACGTGTTCTCTGCTCTTTGGGACCAGGATCTTGTGTCAGCACTTTGAGAATAGGCCACTAGGTGATGATCTTGCTTATTTCCCTACCATAACTGTGTCCCACTTCAGGGAAAGAAGAGAAAGAGGAGAGGGAGGAAGAGGAGGGGGAGGGGAATAATCCAAAGCCAGCACTTTCTAAATAGCTAAAATTTGTAATTCAACTATGGTTTTATAACTTCAAATCAAAATGCTAAAAGAAAAAAAAAACCCTTTGGAGGAAGTACACCGAAGTACATAAATTCTATCCCAGCGTCATGGCACTATTTACTTGGCAGCCTCTACTTCGCTAGTTTGTGCATTGTGTCAGTGTTCTCCCAAGTTGGCCATCAAGGTTTCCTTGGACACTGCAAAAAAAAAAAAAAAAAAAAAAAAAAAACCACTGGTGGCCATTCCTATTCCCCAAGACTTTCAGCACTTCTCCGCTTGCTTCCGGGTATGCTGTCAGAACTTGCCTATCCCTCTTGTACTATTACAGACTGTTAGATCTGGAAGGATCTCTTGGGGGGAAATCATCTAAATCCAGTCTGTCTTAAGTGCCAACTCCAACTGATCGGCCGTAGCTATGTCATGAGTAGTGCTAATAACAACAATAAATAATACTTACTGAGTGCGTAGCATGTACTAGGCACTAAGCTAAGTGCTTTATCTGTGTTACTCATTTAATCCTCAAATACAATTTAATAAGATGATAATATCCATATTGTATTTATTTTACTTTTAAAAATTCATATTCCTTTTAGGACAGCAGGTAGAAAAATGAAGTCACTCAAAAATGCGTTGGGCTCATCATACGTTTTTATCGCTGGACAAGGCAAAAGCAATCTCGTATCATATTTTATTTATCTCTACATTCTTTACCCTTCTCCCACATATATATGCCCTTCTGAGTGTGTGTATAAACATAAGTTTATAAAGTTTATAATGTATATATGTATATATAAAATTGTGTATATATTATATACATTATGTGTGTGTATATACACACACGCACATATATATGTAACTTAAAGTTACATAGAATTGTTTTTTCTTTTAATGTTTCTTTCACTTAATCTTATGCTTTTAAGACACAGGTTTTCCCCACTATCTGAATGTAGAGCATACCTATGAAATCTTTTATAAGCTAAAATGGTAAAAGCTGAAGAAGCAATTACTGTTAATTTATATGGAAAATTTTTGAGTGTTCCCAGACCCCAAAAATAACCTCCTCAGGCTTTTCTGATACCTTAAGACACATCCTGCTAACAGATGCCCAAAGTAAATGAAGATAAAACACAGATGCTCACAGACACAGTTCAAAGCGATATGGGGCTTGATGCTGAGATAATGAGTGTAGTTTCTGGGGAAGGAGCTTGGTCACGCCACTCTGGCTGCTCAGGTGTGCACTGCCTCTAGACAGCTCACTGCGACACAAACGCTGAGTGCTATTTTCACTTACTGCCTTTTTCATAAAAGTGAAAATCCTCTTTGGATTTCTTTTCGTTGGTGAAAACAGGTACTAGTGTAGGTCTTCCATAAACGCAGAGTGGCATAACGTGAGCTTTCAAAAAGTGAGGATATGGGATCCCTGGGTGGCGCAGCAGTTTGGCGCCTGCCTTTGGCCCAGGGCGTGATCCTGGAGACCCGGGATCGAATCCCACATCGGGCTCCCGGTGCATGGAGCCGCTTCTCCCTCTGCCTGTGTCTCTGCCTCTCTCTCTCTCTGTGTGACTATCATAAATAAACAAAAATTAAAAAAAAAAAAGTGAGGATACCTGTATCCAAGCTATTACATGTGAATGTAATTCATGGCTTCTGACTGCTGCCTAGTATTCCACAGCAAGCATAGACCACATTTTACTTATCCATTCTCCCAGTGAGGCACAGTCAGCTGATTTCCAGATCTTTACCTCCACAAACATTGCTGCAATGAAGCTCTTCATGCTGTGCTACTTGCAAACCCACATGAGAGTTTCTCAGCAATATAAACCATTTAGTGGAACTGTTGAGTTGTTTGGTTGTGAATATAATCATATTAATTTCACTAAGTCCTGGGACACCTGGGTAGCTCAGCACGTGATCCCAGAGTCCCGGGATCAAGTCCCACGTTGGGCTTCCTGCGTGGAGCCTGCTTTTCCCTCTGCCTATGTCTCTGCCTCTCTTTCTTGGTGTCTCTCATGAATAAATAGATAAAATCTTTAAAAAAATCTCACTAAGTACTGCCAGATTGTTGAGCAGAATGGCTATACCATTCACTCTATTACCCATGCGGAAGTGTTCTCATTTCCCCATAACCTCGCCAGCACTTATGAGAATTGGACTTTCTAATTGTTTCCAATCTGATGGATGTAAAGTGGTATCTTAATTTAATACAAATTTGGGCAACTCTTCATAAATTTATCAGGTTTTTCCTTCTGTGAATTGCCTACTCAGAATCTTTGCCAATGGATCTTTTGTTATAATTGCTTATTAGTTTCAGGAAGTTTTCTGTTGATTCAGATTCTCTTATGTAGAAAATCATGTCATCTGAGAAAAGAGTTTTATTTTTTTCCTTCCCAATCAATATTTCCTTTTCCTACCTTTTCTTTCCTTTCCTATCTTTTTCTTGCTGATTTATAGTTTTTTAGATATGAATCCCTAATCACTTACAAATATCTTTCTATCACCTAGAGGTTCATCTTATTTTTAGCACTCTTTGTTTAACAGAAATAATTTTCATCTAGTCAAATTCACCAATTTCTCTCCTATGGCTTGCACTTTTGTGGTCTTGCCTAAAAAACAGATGACAAAAGATATTTTCTAGTGTTTTTTTTTTTTCCCATTAGCTTTATAACTTTACCTTTCACATTTAGGTCTTCAATCCATTTAGTTTATTTTTTAATATAAGAGAGCAGGACTCCAACTCCATTTTTTCCACACTGTGAGCTACTTTAAAATAATTAATGAACTTACTTTTTTAAGAGTAGTTCAGGTTTACGGCAAAATTGAGCAGAAAGTACAGAGTTCCCACAGACTCCCTGTCTCTACACATGAACAACCTTCCCTATTATCAACATCCAGCACCAGAGTGGTACATTTGTTACAACTGATGAACCTACACTGACACATCATCATCACACAAAGTCCAGAGTTTACATGAGGGTTCACTCCTGGTGCTGTTAATTCTATCAGTTTTGACAAATGTATAATGGCATGCATTCATCACAGAAGTTTTATAGTATTGTACTGAATAGTTTCACTGCCTTAAAAATCCTTGGTGCTCTGCCTATTCATCCTTCCCTCCCTCCAACCCCTAGTAACCAGTAATCTTTTGTTATAATTGCTTATTAGTTTCAGGAAGTTTTCTGTTGATTCTTTCAGATTCTCTTATGTAGAGAAAACCATGTCATCTGAGAAGAGAGTTTTATTTTTTCCTTCCCAATCTATATACCTTTTATTTCCTTTTCTTGTCTTATTGCATTATTAGGTATAGGTTTTATTTGCAGATGTTCTTTATCAAGTTGAGACATTCCTCTCTACTCCTAGTTTGCTGAGGGTTTTTATCATGTGGGTGCTGGGTTTTATCAAATGCTCTTTCCACATCTATAGATAATGATCACATTTTTCTTATTTAATCTGTTGATGGATTATGTTAACTGATTTTCAAATGTTGAACCAGCCCTGCATTAGCTGCGATAAATTCCACCACTTGGGTTATGGTTTTTATTTTTTTTTTATACGTTGTTGGATTTGACTTACTAACATTTTGTTGAAGAATTTTAAGTCTATATTCATGAGAAATAGGAGTCTGCAGTTTTCTTTCTTTCTTTCTTTTTTCTTTTCTTTTTCTTTTTTGCAAAGTCTTGGCCAGGTTTTGGTGTTAGGGTAACACAAGCATCATAAAATGAGTAAGAAAGTAGAGTGTTGGTATAATTTCTTCATTAAATGTTTGGTATAATTCAGCAGTGAACCCATCTGGGTCTGATGCTGTTTTGGGAAATTATTAATTATTGATTCAATTCTTTATAACAGATATAGGCCTATTCAGGTTGTCTATTTCTTCTTGTGTAAGTTTTGACAGATTTTATCTTTCAAGGAATTGGTTTGTTTCATGTAGGTTATCAAGTCTATGGGCATACAGTTGTTCATAATAGCCCTTTATTATTCCTTTTTTTTTTTTAAGAGTTTATTTATTTACTCATGAGAGACACACACACACACAGAGAGAGAGAGAGAGAGGGAGGCAGAGACACAGGCAGAGGGAGAAGCAAGCTCCATGCAGGGAGCCCGACGGGGGACTTGATCCCAAGTCTCCAGGATCACACGCTGGGCCGAAGGCAGGCGCTAAATCGCTAAGCCACCAGGGCTGCTCCCCTTTATTATTCCTCTAGAGTCCATGGATCTGCAGTAATGTTCCTTCTTTCATTTCTGATATCAGTGATTTTTGTCTTTTCTCTCTCTTTCTTTTTTTTAGTGTGTCTAGGCCTTACTAATTTTTTTGATCTTTTCGAAGAGCCAATCATTTGAGTCTGTTGGCTTTCTCTATTGATTTTTAATTTCACTTATTTCTGATCCCATTTTCATTACTTCTTTTCCTCTACTTACTTTGGATATAATTTTTTCTTTTTCTAAGGAGTAATCTAGATCTTTTTCTTTTCTAAGATACATATTTGATGCTATATTTTCCCTTAAGCATTGCTTTTGTTGCATTGCACAAACTTTGATAAGTTATATTTTAATTTTCATTTAGTTTAAAATATTTTTTAAATTCTTTTGAAATTTCTTCCTTGACCCATGTGTTAGTTAAAAATGTGTGGTTTATGGGGATTTTCCACCTATCTTCTGTTACTGATTTCTAGTTTAATTTCATTGTAGTCTGAGAGCAGACACTGTATGATTTCTGTTCTTTTAAATTGGCTAAGGCATGTTTTATAGCCCAGAATGTGGTATATCTTGGTAAATGTTTCATGTGAGCATGAGAAGAATGTGTAACCTGCTATTGTTAGATGAAGTAATGTATAGATGTCAGTTATATTCATTTTATAGATAGTGCTATTGAGTTATGTCCTTATTGATTCTGACTGGTGGATCTGTCCATTTCTAAGAGAGGGGTGTTGAATTTTCCAACTATGATAGTGGATTCATCTATTTCTCCTTATAGTTCTATCAGTTTTCACTTCACATACTTTGATGCTCTGTTGTTAGGTGCAAATACATTGAGGATTACTACGTCTTCTTAGAGTATTGACCCCCTTGTCACTATGTAATACTCCTCTTATTTTTGGTAACATTCCTTCCTCTGAAGTCTGCTTTGATATTAATATAGCTGCTCTTGCTTTCTTATGATCAGTGTTAGCGCTGTGTATCTTGCTCTATCATTCTGCTTTTAATTATATGTGTCTTTATATTTAAAGCGGGTTTCTTGTAGACAACACACCAGGGTCTTGTTTTTGATTCACTCTGACAATCTTTTAGTTGGTATATTTAGACTATTGATATTTAAGGTGATTATTAATGTAGTTGGATTAATACTTGTTTTCTATTTGTTTACCTTTTTGTTTTTATTTTTGTCTTTCTCATTTCTATCATTTTTGTCTTTGAACATTTTTATGATTCTATTTTCTGTCTTTTCTTAGCAAATAAATTATACTTCTTTTCTTATTTGCTTTTTTTTTAGTGGCTGTCCTAGAATTCATAGTATACATTTACAACCAGCTCAAGCCTATTTTCAAATAACACTATACTGATTTACAGACATGCAGTTACCTTATAATAACCAAATATTCCTAGTTCCTTCCTCCTCTCCTTTGCATGGTTGTTGTCACTTATTTTACTTATACATAAGCATGTATATATAGATGTAAACATACATAATTGAATGAATTGTTACTGTTATTATTTTGAACATACTATTACCTGTTAGATCAATTAAGTATAAGAAAAATAAATATTTTATTATTCTTTCACTTATTTTTTCTTTGATGCTCTTCTTTTCTTTATGAAGATCCAAGTTTCTGACTTATATTATTTTTCTTCTCTATAAAGAACTTTAAAAACATTTCTTGCAAGACAGATCTACTGGCAACAAATTCCTTCAGTTTTGACTTGTCTGATAAATTCTTTATTTTTCCTTCACACTTGAAGAAAATTTTATAGGATACATAATTCTCAGTTAGTGTTTTGTTTCTCTCAATACATTAAATATTTCAGTTTACTCTCTTCTTGTTTGCATGGTTTCTGAGGATAAATTGAATATAATTCTTATCTTTGTTCCTATATAGGTAAGGTCTTTTTCCCTACCTCTAGCTTCTTTCAAGATTTTTTTCTTTACCTTTGATTTTCTTTCTTTTTACCCCCAAGATATTTATTTATTTTGTATATATTTTTAATTGGAGTTTGATTTGCCAACATATAGTATAACCCCCAGTACTCATCCCATCAAGTGCCCCCCTCAGTGCCTGTCACCCAGTCATCCCAACCCCCTGCCCACCTCCCCTTCCACCACCCCTTGTTCGTTTCCCAGCATTAGGAGTCTCTCATGGTCTGTCACCCTTTCTGATATTTCCCACTCATTTTCTCTCCTTTCCCCTTTAATCCCTTTTACTATTTTTTATATTCCCCGAATGGATGAAACCATGTTTGTCCTCCTCCGATTGACTTACTTCACTCAGCATAATACCCTCCAGTTCTATTCACATTGAAGCAAATGGTGGGTATTTGTCGTTTCTAATGGCTGAGGAATATTCCATTGTATACATAGACCACATCTTCTTTATCCATTCATCTTTCCATGGACACCGAGGCTCCTTCCACAGTTGGCTATTGTGGACATTGCTGCTAGAAACATCGGGGTGCAGGTGTCCTGCCGTTTGACTGCATCTGTATCTTTGGGGTAAATCCCCAGTAGTGCAATTGCTGGGTTGTAGGGCAGATCTATTTTTAACTCTTTGAGGAACCTCTACAGTTTTCCAGAGTGGCTGTTCTGGTTTGCATTCTCACCAACAGTGCAAGGGGGTTCCCCTTTCTCCACATCCTCTCCAACATTTGTTGTTTCCTGCCTTGTTAATTTTCCCCATTCTCACTGGTGTGAGGTGGGATCTCATTGTAGTTTTGATTTGTATTTCCCTGACAACAAGTGATGCGGAGCATTTTCTCATGCACTTCTTGGCCATGTGTATGTCTTCTTTGGTGAAATTTCTGTTCATGTCTTTTGCCCATTTCATGATTGGATTGTTTCTTTGCTGTTGAGTTTAATAAGTTGTTTATAGATCTCAGATACTAGCCCTTTATCTGATATGTCATTTACAAATATCTTCTCCCATTCTGTAGGTTGTCTTTTAGTTTTGTTGACGGTTTCTTTTGCTGTGCAGGAGCTTTTTATCTTGATTAAGTCCCAATAATTCATTTTTGCTTTTGTTTCCCTTGCCTTCATAGATGTATCTTGCAAGAAGTTGCTGTGGCCAAGTTCAAAAAGGGTGTTGCCTGTGTTTTCCTGTAGGATATTTATTTATTTATTTATTTATTCATTCATTCATTCATTCATTCATGAGAGACACACAGAGAGAGACTGGCAGAGACACAGGAAGAGGGAGAAGCAGGCTACGTGCAGGGAGCCCGATGCGGGACTCGATCGAATCTCCAAGATCACACCCTGGGCCAAAGGCGGTGCTAAACCACTGAGCCACCCAGGCTGCCCTCTCCGATAGGATTTTGATATGTTTTTGTCTCACATTTACCTTTGATTTTCTTTGGCTTAAAGATGATACGGTTAGGTACAGTCTTTTGTATATTTATCCTTGGCATTCCTGAGCTTCCTTTATCTATGGTTTGGTGTTTGATATCAATTTGGGGGAAATTCTCAGTCACTATTGTTTCAAATATTTCTTCTGTTCCTTTCTCTTTTTCTTCTCCTGGTATTCACACTATGCATATATTACATCTTTTATAGTCCCACAGTCCTTGGATTCTCTCTTCTGTATTTTTTTCTAGTCTTTTCCCTCTTTGCTTTTCAGTTTTAAAGGTTTCTGTTGATATTTCCTCAAGCTTACAGATTCCTTAGCTGTGTCCAGTCTACCAATAAGTTCATCAAAGACATTCTTCATTTCTGTTACAAGGCTTTTGTTCTCTAGCATTTCTTTTTGTTCTCTTCTTCCTTAGGATTTCCATCTCTCTTCTTACATTGCCCAACTATTCTTGCATGCTGTCTACTTTATCCATTAGATCCTTTAGCATATTGATCATTGTTGATTTAAATTCCCAGTCTGATAATTTCGACATCTCTGCCATATCTTCTTCTTATGCTTTCACTGTTTTTCCAAATTGTGTTTTTTGCCTTTTTGCATGCCTTTTAACTTTTTGTTGAAAGGTATCCCTGATGTTCTGGGTAGAAGGAATTAAAATAAATAGGCCTTTAGCAATGTGGTGGTAATGTGTTGGGGAGAGGAAATATTCTTTAGTCCTATGATTAGGTCTCAGTCTTTTGGTTGGTGACTTGTACCCCTGGACTGTGAAGCTCACTTAGGCTTCTCAGCCACCCTTCCAACCACTCCCCTTTTGCCTTAGATGGGACTGGATGGCTGAAGTGTCTGGAGTTGTGCATTTTCCTTCTACCACCTGGAAGGCTAGAGGCACCTGGCATTGAGTTTCTCTTCCCCCAAATAGGTTAGGCTCTAATAAAATCTCAGCAGGTTAGGCTCTGGTAAAATAGTTTCTCCTGAGGGCAGGCCCTGTTAAGAACAAAACACTTTGGTGTATTCAAAGATGGTTTCTCCTTTCCTCCCCTTGCCAGAAGCACAAAGGTTTTCTCTGATATTCACTTTCAGAATCTGATAGAGTCCCTGGAAGTAAAATTCACAGAAGTTTTGTGCCCCATCCTTACCCCAGTGATTGGGTGCCTCTGGAGTTTTTAATTCTCAAAATTGTCCACACTGAACCTCTAGCAATCTAACAATTATAGTTTAGTTTTTCCCATGCAGCATGTGGAGATTTCTGCTCTGGTAGATTGTGATCCTCTGTATCCTCCTGTCACCCCGATATTGGGGACAATGGTTTGCCCTGTGAACTCAGTCCTCTGATGAACCTAAGAGCTGTTGATGTTTCAGTTTGCTTAGCTTTTGACTTGCTATCAGAATGCAGTGTTGACTTCCAAGCTTCTTACATGTGGGATGGGACACCAGAAGTCCACACTGTGAGTTATTTTTATACTACTTAATCCATCTTTCCCTCACTTTTTTGGTGATGCTACCTCTGTCATATATAGAACAACAACACAATTTATTGTCCAAACAAGGATGAAAAAGCTGTTATTAATCATTGTTCTGGGATAACAGGTAAACCTGAGGCTTTTCCAGGCAAATGAGGCATACATTCAATCTAATCATATATCAGGTTCCCAAACGCTCATGTTGTTTCTGGGCTTTCTATTCTAGTCTCCTGCCCACCCCTTGCCTATGGCACTATAATATAGTTTAACATCTAGAAGGGCAAGTCCCCTTTCCGTGCTCTTCTTTACCAACATTATGTTATCTATTTGTAGGTCTTTATTTTTAAATATATAGTATATAAACTCTAAAAACTCCCTTACCTCTCTGTCATTTCACCTTCCTGATGTGATGAAATCCCAACCTTACATAAACTGCTCACCCCAGGATAAAGTCAGTTGTCTTCTATATTAACTGACTCCTAGCCTTGCGCCTGCCCTGCTACACTGCTGTGTAGATCTGATAAAACCTCAGCAGGTTAGACTCTGGTAAAATACTTCCTATTTATTTTACTTTCCCATTCTTGACAATGATGATTTCAAATCTTCTCCACTCTTCTCAAACCTCCAACTTTTATGTTTCCTCTTATTGTTCTACCTTGTGTCTTACTTTACTGAAAAAACCCAGAAGTCATGAGATGTAGAGTCCCTCATTTTCTCATTTGCATCCGCCCTGTCCTCCTTCTTGCTATTAAATAGAGGAGCCTTACTATTCTTACATTTCTGCTTGGTTCCCATCACTTCTTTCTGACTCTAAGAATTACTTTTCTCCCTTCCACATTCAGTTTTGGCTCTAGTGGAATCATTCCCATTAGCCTGTTAACCATATTTGAGTCCCTCCCATTTAAAAATTAAGCAATCCTCAGTTATGCCTTCATCCTTCCCCAGTTACAGTGTTCTCTCTCTCTTCTCCATCACGATCAAATTACTTGAAGGAGTTGGCTATGCTTATTGTCTTCACTCTACCTCCTACTCATTCTCAGCTCAATCCCAGGAGTTTGGGGAACACTGTGGTACTCTAGCTCTAGCTCTAGCTGAGCTCTAGCTGAGCCCACCAGTGCCTTCTGCAATGCTTAATCCAGTAAATCCTCTGTAGTCTTTCTTCTTAAAGCACTGTCTCCCTGCGTGGCTTTTGTGCCATAGCTCTTTGTCCTCCTCCCCGGCTCTACTTACTTATCTACTTTTTCCACTTTCATTGGCTGCTCATCCTCCTCTACTGGCCTTTGAATCTGAGATTGCTAGAGGCTAGTCCTAAACCCTCTCCAGTTCTGACTTTATTCTGTCTCTGCAGGTGATCTCATTCAACTCACCAGTTGAATTACTACCTATGTGTGGATCATTCACAAGTTTATATTTCCAGGGTTGGTCACTCCTCTGATCTCCAGACATGTATCTCTGACCTTCTATCTTCTATCTGCATTTCTTCTTGGATCAAAACCACCTCAAATCTACCTCGTCAGCAACTGACTTAACTATTTTGCCTCTAGCCTGGCCCTACTTCCATTGTTCAAGTAAGAAACACTGGATGTCCTCCATGGCTCCTCCTTCCCTCTCCCTTTCATATCCAAGTGTGGTCCATTTCACCTTCCAAATATCTCTTGAATTCCTACTACCATCCCTGCTACTACCCAGACTAAGCTACATCAGCTACATCTGAACTAATATAAAGTTATTCTAACCAGCCTTTGTACATTCTTTTTTGAATGATGGATTTCCAAATAATGTTCTCTATATGGCAAACCAAGGTGACCTTCTAAAAATAACAAATTTAACTCTAATATCTCCCTCTTTAGAACAATTTATAGCTTCTCATTGCATCTAGAATCAAGACTAATCCTTAACAGAGTTGAATCTCTTACTTCCTACCTTTTTAGCCTCATACTGTGCCATCTCCCTCCTAGTTTTCTACACTTGACTTCAACGGACTTGTGTTTTCTGCCAAAGACTGACCAATTCCTATTTCCTTTATCCCCCCCCATCTTTTCCCTTCCTCCATTTTTTACCCCTACTTCCTTCTTCCCTCTCCCCTCTCCTTCTTCCCCTCTTTCCTTAACTTCATCTCAGCTCACTCATCTTTTTCATTGAAAAGCCTTCCCTGTTAGGACGCCTGGGTGGTTCAGTGGTTGAGCATCTGCCTTTGGCTCAGGTCTCAATCCCAAGATCCTGAGTTCAAGTCCCATATCAGGTTCCCCACAGGAAGCCTGCTTCTCCCTCTGCCTATGTCTTTGCCTCTCTCTGTGTGTCTCTCATGAACAAATAAATAAAAATCTTAAAAGAAAAGAAAAGTCTTCCCTGTTTTCTTTCACTATAGTAATTCCCTCCCTTTCTCATAGGAACCATCTCTCTCAGACACTTTGTTTTTAAATTTTACATGCATTTATTTGATTCCTTGATTAATGTCTACTTCTCTAATAATCTATAAACTACATGAGGGCAGGCACCATGTCTCTTAGGTTTTTTTTTTTTTTTTTCTCATTGTTTCCCCAGGGCTTAGCATAGAGCCTGATACATAATAGTTTCATGCTGGAGACCTCTGTGTACTTGCCTCCCCCCTTTGGTTGTGAGATTCCCAGCTCTATGTCTGGGCTGTAATATCTCCCTTCACTCTCTTAAACAACTCCCTGGACTTCCTTCTGATTTTGGACTTTGTTTTTCTAGATGGTAATTAACAGCCTTAATTATAATCACAATAGCTACCATTTTGGAGTACTATATTGGCCAAGGACTTTACATATACTGTTTCCATTTCCCATCAAAATGGATAAGTATTATTAAACCTAATCCCTGAAGAAACGACTGTGACATAGATGGGTTATATAACCTGTCCAAGTCCCAGAGTGGCAGAGCCAGGGTTGGAGCTCTACCTGACTCTAATGTCTGTGCTCTTTCCCTATGCCACAGTCCCTCCAAATAGTGTCATTCCCTTATGTTAGGTAAGAGGCTTAGTCCCATGGAACCACATACACTGGGCCAGCCCACAACTAAATACACCATTCCAACACACACATAAGTACTAGTACTTTCCTTCAGATTTTCCTTAGATTTTCCTTCAGATTTTTCTTAGCTTCCCTTATGCAGCTTTGTTGGCGTGGGGGTGGATTTCCAAACAATGTGATTCTCTTAGACCTGTGCACTTGATGTCCAGTGAGAACCCCCTTTTGTGACAGTCATAGAGAACTTTTGGAACTTTTAGCCCTAAATATTTACAATCATTGGGAGGGTTCTAGGTGACTATTTCAAAAAAGCCAAAAGTCATTAATACTTAATTAACATTTTCCATGTGTCAGCTACTTAGCATGCCACATCATTGAATCCTTCATGGGAATAATTATTTCCATCTTACAGAAGAGGAAATGAAGCTCAGAGTGATCCATTCTGACCTAGCACTGTCTGAAGCCAAAGTGTGAGCTCTTTCCAGTTACCTCTGGCAAAAGTCTCAGTCTGGGATAAGAATAAGACCCTTGGGGATCCCTGGGTGGCTCAGCGGTTTAGCGCCTGCCTTTGGCCCAGGGCACGATCCTGGAGACCCGGGATCAAATCCCACGTTGGGCTCCCGGTGCATGGAGCCTGCTTCTCCCTCTGCCTATGTCTCTGCCTCTCTCTCTCTCTGTGACTATCATAAATTAAAAAAAAATTTTTTCTAAAAAAAAAAATAATAATAAGACCCTTGACCCAGTACTGAAACAAAGAAGTTGTTTTCCAAGATATAGAAGCCACCTCAGGTAAACACCATTGTTTACTCACAACCTCACTTGCCAGATGGTAAGTAGGCATTGAACAGAAGGAGTTGTTTCCTCTGATTCAGAGAATGCTCCCAAAGTTGTTTGCTTTTCAGAAAATATTAGCTTCTTCCAATAAGCCTTGGGTCTATCAAAATGTGCTCTTGTACCCTTCTGCATCTTCCCAAACCTCCACACTTCTTGTGGTCTGAGTAGAGCCACCATATAAGCCATCCACTAATATGACTAAATAAAGCTTCACCACTCCTTTCAATCTATGATTTCTTTTCTGAGTACCTCAGACCAGAAAATCAAGACATATTTCAAACAGTGGTTGTGTCTGGTCATAGTATTATGGGTGATTTTTATTTCCTTTCTATGTTTTTTGTATTTCCTAAGTTTTCTACAATGATGATGTATTAGTTTAAATGAAGAAGTTTCTAATATTTTTAAGGACCTTGTTACAACATTCTATGGCTAACATTTCTGTTCCTTGTTGTTGTTCTTTTTTTTAATTTTTAAATTATTTTAAACATTTATTTGAGAGAGGGGGAGAGAGAACGTGTATGCACACACACAAACTGGGGGAAGGGCAGAGGGAGAGGAGACAGAGAATCCCAAGAAGACTCCATGCTGAGCACAGAGCTGGATGTGGGGCTCCATCTCACAACCCTGAGATCATGACCTGGAGCAAGTCAAGAGTCAGATGCTTAACCAACTGAGCCACCCAGGCACCCCTGTTGTTGTTCTTTTAAAAAAATACATAGACTAATATAAACTTTTTGAGGCTGTTTAAGTTTAAAGTCACTTGGGAGAGATTTGTTGGTAAAGTGGGCTGCTTAACTCCCTTCAAAAGAGAGCTTAAAGGACCTGTGGCTGGTCCCCACCCAGCCAAGTGAGATAGCCAGGTAAGGCAAATCCAGGTTCAAACAGGGGAACAAGGTTTAATTTCCAGAATGCTTGACAACCTATAGTTAAGCCAACTGGCTGGGTATCTGGTCACGAATAGACCTTTTCAATACTAGGGGCTTTCTAAGCTACCTCTTCAGCATGACTGCAAAAGTTCCCAAAACTTTACATTGATCACACTCTTAGTCCTGAATCACATGCCATACCCATTTTGAAAGCTGCATCAGGACCTGCCTTTTCCCTTAAGGTATCTACTCTTGCCTCATCCTATTTGTGGCCTCACTTTCTTTTCAGACTCAAATACACAATACTTCTTTGTTAAATCTAATCTTGATCCTCCTTCTCAACTCTGATCTGGATCCTCTCCTGATATTTTGTCTTACCCTTTCTAATCTGACACACATAAGCCTCAAGAGATTAACCTAAATAGTATCAAGGTCCCAGATGGAGTCTCAAGCATTCTAACAAGTGGGTGGCTCATGGCAGTGGACACCTGGAAATACTGTTCAGAAGCCCATGTAGGTGGCATGTTGGACATATGCCTTCAGGAAGCAGAGCCTCAGATATAGAGTTGAGGGGTGGTGGTCAGGGTCAGGACTCCAGTTTCCACAGGAGAAGCAAGGATAAGTCAGATAATTGGAATGAGAACTTGGAATGTCATCCCCAATGAGAAACTGGTCTCATGAGCATGGTCTTGGAGCAGAGCTGGCAGGAGAGGGTAGGTTTGGAAACATGGCCCTTAGTGTAAGAAGGGACTTCTGCTGGGGAGATGTGAGATGGGAGTAGGATAACAACTTAGGAGCCCAGTTGTGGTGCAACCAAAGATGCCTCTCAGGGACAGTGATGTGATGACCCTCAACTGGGAAGAGTGATTGCTTAAGCATGCTGTCCTCAAGTCCTTACTGATCTTGGTAGTGGGTGAGCTGAGTCTGAGGGAGAGGGCAGTAATATATCTAAATACAGATTATTGCATCAGAGTACAGGCAACAGTAACATATAGGGTAGTTTAGGGTGAATGAGGGAAAGCATGTCCTTTGGCATCATCTCATAAATATTTTTTCTCTGGACATTTGTGTGAAGTAGTATGGTAGATGGAAAGTGCATGAATGTTTGAGCCAGGGAGATTTGGATTAAATCTTGGCTCTGCCACTTTCCAGTTGGATGACTTTGGCCAAGTCACTTGACCTCTATGAGTCTGTTTTCCCATCTGAAAAATGAGGATAATAAAGCCCATCTTGCTTGGTTAATATAAAGAATAAATGAGGTGGTATTTACAAAGCATTCAACACCCATAACAACCCTCAGTATATTGTAGCTGGAGGGAACTGATTGCCCAACACCTTATGCTAGCTAATCATATTAACAGAGGAGGAGGACATCCTGAAAAGGAGAAGCAAGTAAAAATTTTACTATTACTACATAAGCAATATTTATATTTGTTCAATGTAGGAAAATCAAATGTTATGAATCAAGTATTGCTTATAATTCTACAACCCCCAGGAGAGTTATTATTAATGTTTTGATGTGTATCTTTTCAGATTATACTTAAATATGCACACATATATGTGATTCTGGAAAATACATTAGTTACTGTCTTGCAACCTACTTTTTTTACTCAACAGCATATCATGAATAGCTTTCTTTTCTACTCAGCATATCTCTCAATAAAATTTTCTATGACTGCATAGTAGGCCATAGTATGGATACTCCACGTTTTACCTAAAAACACCTTAGAGTGTTGAACATTTTGTTGTTTAAAATTTTTAGGCTATTATGATCATCCCTTATGGCTAACTATCACATTTTTAATTTTTCTGGGAGTGAAATTAATGTAGGTTATTATTGCTGGATCTTTCCAGGAGGGGATTGTGAACCACTTAAGTAAAATCTGAGTGAGAATCCAAAGAAAATAATCCCAGTCATTAAGTCACCTCTTTCTAGTTTCCCATGTGTATTTTTCTTAGTGTGAAAGTCATGGAAGGAAAGACAGCTGCTTTGTCTTTTATGAAAGAGCTTCCAATACAGATTTTTAAAAATTAAATAAGGATTTTGCCTTTATTGCTCTAAGGCATAAATTCATTTTAGAAAAGTTTACACAGACAGAAAAGTAAAGGGGAGAAAAGTCCCCCACTGTTTCAGTCATTTCGGTCTATTTGGTTCCTTCTAGACTTTTCTCTCTTTATATTTTGAAATGTGTAGATAGCTGTTCATATTGCATGTATAATGTGTCTTGTTTTTTTCCATTTATCCTAGGAGGCTCCATATTTTTGCAGGTTTTTCTAAGCCCATCAGAAACATTTGAATGTCTGCATTGGCTGCATGAGGCAGTATAGCTTTGGATGGTCCCTCTTCTAGGCTGTGAAGACTTAAGTCCAGATCTTGCTCCCTTTCCCTAAAAAAGACCCTCACCTCCCAGTGTCTATCTGTATACTCTCATCAGTTATT
Organism: Canis aureus; assembly: GCF_053574225.1. NCBI lineage: Eukaryota > Metazoa > Chordata > Mammalia > Carnivora > Canidae > Canis > Canis aureus. Next base: position 14,026,429 of record NC_135633.1, read on the forward strand.
AGCATCCTTTTCTGCACTAGCATCTCTATCAGCAGATTCTTATTTTCATTTTATTCATCTCATTTACCCTTTTTGCTCTAGATTCTCTGTGCTGGTAGGTGCACTCCACCTCCCAGACCTGAGAAGCATGTGAGGACCTGGGGGAGGAGCAGTGCAGAGGTGACCATGAGCATTGTAGATGGCCCCCATGTCACTTTGTCCTGGGCACATGGCCTCCAATCCATGGAGGTTGAGTGCTGAGAGCTAATGGATCGTGTTCCCCACTGAAAAGCAGATTAATCCTCCATGTTCTATGGGCTCACATATCCAGAGCAAACACAGCAGTCCAGGCCTGGGAGCAGGGCTGGACCAGGACACGTGAGTGCCTTGAGCAGACTAATAATCTGGCCTTCTTTCAAAATGATATTCTCTAAATATTTGCCCAATGTTCATTTGGAGGAGAGGCTGAGTGCTGTGTAGGAGGAGGCAGAGAAGACTGCTGGCTCAGCACTCACTCCCTCTTTATTGCCCTGAGCAGTTCAAGTCCTCACCCTGAACTTGCACACCTCACCCAGCAACTAAGAAGCCTGGAAAGCAGCCTAGACACCATCTCTGATCACTTAAGCATTCTCGGGGGGGTTGCCTCCTACTAGGAGGCAACGGTGAAGGGCCTGGAGAGCCCAACAGCCTATTTACTAGCAGTGTGACTCTGGCAAATTCCTTAACCTTTCTGGAAGGAGCCCTTTTACCTGTAAAATGGGAGATAATAACAATACTGACCTCAATGGACTGGAAGGGCTTAAATGTATTGATATATATAAAATAAAGAAGTTCCTGGCATGAAGCTATCACTGTATATATTATAATCATGGTGCATTGTATATAATAATAAATATCATTACAGTCATTATTTTCATGTCATGATAACTCTCAAAATTCTGGTAAAGACCATTTTCTCCCATCTCATTACATTTCCAGTGAGGTTTTAGTAATTCTTACAGACTATTATCCTGGCACCAACCCAGCTGGCCTGTACCTAAATCCTGCTTGGCTTGGGAGCTTCAAGTACAGTGGACAGGCTCTAATAGAGCTGGTGTATGTGTGCGTGTTTTGTGTGTGTGTGCATGCATGTTGTGTGTGTGTGTGTGTGTGTGTGTGTGTGTGTGTGTGTGTGTTGGGGTCATTGCCTGATCACTCTATAGCCCCTGGTTAAAAAAATAAAAAAAAAGAACCTCATCTTCTACTTGGTAGATGCTAAGACAGGCAGAAATGGACTTGAGGAGACCTGGTGATTTACTAGGATTAGGTAATTCTCAGCAAAAGAAGAGGCATCTCCTTTAGAAGGACCAGGAAGAGAAAGAAGACTTCTTCAAACCAATTGAAATATGCCCCCTGGGGTCCTGAGGGACAGTATGGGGTGGTGAGAGGGTTTGATGTTTGGGCTTTTGAACCAGGCCGACCTGGGTCTGATTTATGTCTTAGTAACTGAATGACCTTGAAAAAAGTAACTAACCTCTCTGTGCCTCAGTGTCCTTATCTGTAAATGGCTGTGTTGTGCCGATAAAGGAAGAACTCCCAGGTGCCTGGAAGGGTTAGGTGGCCAATAACTGTCCCTTTGAGACAATCAGAATGGGCACTGCCAGCACCCTTGTACCCAGAGCCTAGCAGGTGATTGATACACAGGAAATCCCAGGCATCCCGGGATGTACAGTCATAGGGATAATATCTACATGTGTTGAGTCCATACTCGATGTTGTTGCTAACACTTCATATCCACCACTTTACATAATATTCCAGTAATTCTGTGAATTCATAAGCTGGGACTAGGAAGTGGGGATCCCGGGCTCACATCCCCCAGGACACCAAAGCCAGTGCTTGTGTATCCAGTGGACACCCTGGATCTAACTGGTTGTCCCCTCATCTTCCACTTGCGGGGCTTGTGTCAGTTTTGACTCAGTGCTAGAAAATCACTCTGATAAATAGGTTTAAACAAATAGAACCATCTAATTGGGGAACATTATACTAGGTAGTCTAGTGCCTAGGAAATAAATCAGCCTTTTAAGTTTTATATTGCAATACAGTTGAAATGTTTAATAATTATTGCCAGAGAATGGTATAATGCAGTACTAAAAATGAGTAATTGAAAAGCCCATCAAGGCAGATGAGGCATCTTCTCACTGAATTGCTCTTGAATACTTAACATAATTATTTCATTCAGATTTATGATCAGCTCAGCAAAGTGTACATTTCTCTATCCTGCTCTGCCTGTAGCTGTTCAGGAAGCCTTTTTACATTGTGCTAGAAACTTCTGGGGTGGACAAATGAATGTCTCTTGGACACCGAGAGGACTTTCAATGGTTTGACTTCATTTAGCAAAGGACAAGGTTAGAAGTGAAATTTCAGTTTGCTGAGGACCCTCTGTGTCCCAGTCACTGTGCTAGAGTTTATATGTATTAGCCATGTTGGCTCCTTTAAGGTCCACAACAGTCTTGGGAAGGGACTATGTTTTCCATCTCACAGAAGAAACTGAAGCTCAGAGAAATGGTGTCACTGAATCAGATTCACCAGGCTTCTAGTCAAATCATACCCAGAGTCTGGCTCTGAACCAGTGGTCCTTCCACTACATCATCAGCCTCCAGAAATATCCTGTGTGCCCAGAGAAGGCTTAGATTTCTGGAAAAGGGATTCTGGTAAGGTCAGATGCAGAGAAAAACTAATCCCAGCCAGATCTTATTTGCAGTTCTGGCTCTTTAAACACTGGAGTTGATTCCCCATGCCATCTCTATTTCCATCATTCTTACAGTGTCAGCACCTTCAGGCAGAGGGGGGACCCAGCTCTGTCTCCATGAGGCCGCAGTTCCCCACAGATTCAGCCTCCCCATCCTGCCCAGATCATCTGAAGCTGTGGGCTTTATCGGAGACACAAGCTTATCAGCCTGCCTCTCCCAAGAGCCTGTGGAGTGGGAGTTCTTGGCAAATTTAGTTCACTGGCAAGTGTGGACAGATGGCTGCTAGGCTGAGCCAGCAACCTTTGTTTCTGGTCTCACCCATATGTCAACATAACCCAAAATGAGGAAAAGTCAGGCCGGAGCAGGGGGGTAGGAGGAAAAGGATGGGGCTATCTTATAGGCAGGAAAAATAATAGAATTTTTTTATACTGCATTTAGAAAATTATAAATAGAAAAGTGAGACTTTCTGACTCTCCTTTACCATAGCACTGGACAATGTCATTTCCAGCTTGATATTTTTCTCCCCAGTGCCCTGGTCTCCTCCTTGACTTATGATGCTTGGTTATACTCTGCTGAAGTCAGCAAATATCAGCATAAGGTCAGAACTGTGCTCCCTTTGCCCCAACCCCCTCATCTTGAGGATGAGGTAAGGTATTGCTGAGGGCTATTTCACAAGAGGCTTAATAGGCCATCCAATGCCTTCATTCTCTAGGATGCAAATGCATGTCAGGTTTCCCTCTAGGTTTTTTGCTTTTATTTGTTTTGTTTTTGTTTATTTTGGGGTTTTTTGGGTGAAAACAGCAGACATAGCGCACGGACTTATCATATGTCACTGAATATGGTACACATCTGTGACCTCCACACCCTGGGGGAATGCCAAACTTCAATCTAGCCAGACTTTAACACTTAGAAAGGATCTCTCTTAAGGAAGTGGATTTACGGTAAATCTCAGTGGTTATAGGTCAAACACGTCCAATGTGGTTACCTGCCAGTGAGTACTGAGCACCTGCAAAACAAATATCTGGGGAGATAGTCTTTGTGTGCTAGATGGTTGGGGGGTGAAAACACTGATCCAGTCGTGCAGACAAGAGTGTGAAGCCTTCCCCCCTGCTACAGTGAGGCACCCTGGGCTGGAGGCAGTGGGGTGGGGGAGAGCCAAGATGTGAGCAGTTCACCAGCTGATGGATTACAAGAATCAGTTCTCCAAGATCATCATTAGAAGCCAGAGAATCAGCCATTGTCTTGTCAACAACAGTGTATTGTGGGAGAAGGAACATTAATGGGAAGGGTGTGAGGCCGGGAAGAATAAAGGGAGAGAGAGAAACGGGTAACAGAACAATGAACTGAGTGCTCTTCACTGGCCACGAGTGTGTTCAGTGGGTCTGTTACCCCTCCAGCCCCCACAACAATTCCCTGAGGGCCACCAGCCCCCCAGACACTGTTTCTCCTTCTTGTTGCTTGACTGGCTACTATTACTCTCACTCTACATGGCACTTCCTCTGGGAAGCCTTCCAGGCCTGTGCCGACTGTGCTGCACTCTGTACCTGCTACCACCCTCACCACCTGGACCCTCACGTCTTCTGTGCTCCTTCACAGCCTGAATCCAAACCTGAGCCACCTGGGGACTCTGTGAAAATAGTGAAACCTGAGCCCCACCCCAGACCCATTGAATCAGAAGTTCTGGGAGTGGCACCAGGGTAGCAGTGCTTTTTTCAAAGGCCCTGGGTGATTTTGATGGACCCTGGGGATGAAAACCGTCTTCAGTCGAGTCCATCATATCCAAAAGCAGGGGCTGGCTGACTTACTTGCCTCTGTGTCAATGGCACCTAGCACTGTGCCGGGCACCTCCTATATATTTAATTCATCTTTGCAGAATGAATAAATGAATTAATTAAAATTAAAGAAGTATTACTACTCCTTTTTCAAAGAAGAGGGAACTGAATCATGGAGGCAAGAATCACGGGCACCTGCTGGCAGAGTTGCTATAAGAGGAGGGCCTAGGGGGTGAGCTCCACAGGGCCCCGTCTGTTCTTTTGCACTTTTTGTTTCCAGGGCTAGAGCTGGGTCTCAGATAGAGCAGGTGCTCAGTGCGTGTTTATTGAATAAATGATGCCCATGGCCTCTCTTATTTTACATATCAGTCTCTTCCCACTATATCTTGCTATCAGCCCTGTCTCTGCCGTTGTCCAGCTGGCTTTGCACAAATCTGGAGCTCAGTTTCCTAAAATGAGGACATCGGGCAAGATGGCCTCGAGGATTCCTTCTAGTTCCAATCACACCCGACTGCCCTGTCATACCTATACTGTCACTTTGAAGGATGGAAATCCAGCTCTGATGCCAGCACCTGTTGCACACAGCATCTTCCTATTTGTCAGGAGGCCCCTGGATGGCTCCTTCCAGGCTTTTCCCCATACTTCTATCTCCCCTCCTTTCCTTCCTGCCTCTCTTTACTTTCTCCCTCCCTTAGCAACTTTTCCCAGGAGGAAAACTGTGGTCAGCAGGAGCTCACCTTCATCCCCTGGTCAGCCCTCACTCCAGAAAAGCAAATCTATAGCTCATAAGGTGTAGTTATTAGTGTATCATCCCCCCTGAAATCCAATTAAAGAGAAAGGCATCGCTCTGTTGATATAGTTGTAGCACCAGGGAAGAAGGGAACTCACGTTTGTGAAATGTGTACTACACGCTCGCATCTTCACTACGTTGTCTTATTTAAGCTTCGCCTTGACTGCCTGCCAGTTATGCCCCCATAGTAACTCTCTCCAGCACCCACAGAGCACCCACGCTCCACAAACACAGTGGCAACCTCCTCGTTTCTCTCTCGGCTTCCATACAGAACCCTCACAATCCAGTCTTCCTGCAGAAGCCAGAGGGCACATTGAAAATCACGAATCAAATCATGTCACTTCCCTGTTTAATGACCTCCAATGGCTTTCCACTGTATCGGAAACCCAAACACAGGGATGCCAGCCTGCCATTCCTCACCTGAGCTGGCCCCTGCCAACTTCCCGCACATCATCTCCTGCCCCTCGAGTCTGCCCACCATGCTCGCCTCTTAAACACACTCTGTGCTCCAGAGCTGCTGGGGGTTCCCTTGGCTTGTCTCCGTCCTACAGGATCCTACCAAGAAATCTTAAACAATTAGAGCGAGGGACAAATTTAGATACACTGCAGACTTCCGTGGCAGCTGGTCTTCCAGGTGAACCAACATGAACCTCTGCTCCTCCCTTCTGCTCCTCTGTGTTCTGCCGCAGGAAGGGAGAGGACACAACTCAGGGTATCCTCCAGATAAAGTCCAATGTGGATGCGAGATGTGGTAAAGGGCCAAATACGCTTCCTGCTCTGCCCCTGCTGAAAGATTCCAAGAATTTATAACTTGATATTTTTAGATGGCAAGGGAACAGAAGTTTAGGGGAAAGAAGCTAGAATTTACTGAGCTATATGCCAGGCCTTTAGAGCATGATTTTGTTGAATCAGCAGACCAACCCTCCAAAACAGGTGGTTTGATCCTTTGTTACTGAGGAGGAAAGTGAGGTTTGGGGGGAGTTAGTGATTTCCTGGGGAACACACAGTTTTCCTAATGGACAGAGCCCCTATTCTATCCAGCTGTACCTGACTGCAAATCTCCTGCTGTCTCTCCTCTGCCCATTTTCCTTTACTGAGCACATCTTTTTTTTCCCAGGAAAGGAAACAAACATCTCAAAGTAAACAACAATGCATGGGGAAGTAACAATTAAGATGTAAAAGTGAGAAAAAGCTGTTTTCCAAGAGCACATCTGAAGCCTCCAGCTACCTATGCTAATTGGTAATATCTTAAGTATAAGTTGTTCTTAAATATTCATTAAATTGCGTCCTCTAAGGGCCTGTACTTGAGTGCTCAGTTGGCTGATATTCTGAATTCCTAACTGTACTTGAAAAAAACCAAATGTCTCTTCTCCCAAAGCATTCTATAGTTTAGCTGGGTAACCCATTCAAAATGACCCCCTGTTCAATTAGTGCTTTTCTGCCTTTTTCTTTTATTCCTGAACCTTAAGGTCAAACTTCAACAGCGTCACCTGCTGAGCCTCTCGCTGAGCTCTCTTTCTGGATGCTTGTTGCCAAGAGAACAATCCAGCTCTCAACAATAGAAACAACAATCAATGCTTGCACAGAAGACTTAAGGACAATGGGAGATGTGGGTGAGTTAATTATGCTCCCACTCCCTTTGTTCCTTACAAATAAAGGGCACAGGGGGATCAGTGCACTTGAGCAATGCAAGTCACACTGCATATGAGAAATGGGTTCTCAGGGATCCAGTAAATATCCTCTCACAACAACTTCATTTCTATCAGAAATAATCGCATGGGTGGGTCCTTGGAGGAAGGAGCCAGCACCAGAGCAGGGTCTGGGAGGCACACATTCTGGGGGAAGTCAGGGAACTCACCTAACTTTTCTGGGCTTTGCTGTATTCCTGTGAAAAATGACTCCATGGGACCAAAATCCCCTAGAGTTGTACAATATATGGTTCTGCTGTCAAATTCAGCCTGTTTAGGAAGTGCTGAAGAGAGTCAGAGATTGGATTCTGGTGCTCTGGGGCCTGTTTTCTTCTCATACAGTATACCCCCCCCCCCTTATCCTGGGGATGACTGATGGCCCTCAGCCTGGAGTTCTGGTCCACTTACCACCTCCTCCCTGAAGGGCATCCTGGGCCTCATCGGTACAGAACAGCTGCATCTTTGTAATCTCGGTCTACGCAGCCTACCTCTAAAACACAACCCCTTATTTTTCATTCATTCGTTTATTCATTCATTCAGCAAATGTTGACCACCTATTTGCAATGTGTCAGATACTGTGATACACAGTCATGAACAAAATGAAAGATGGTGCCTGCCCTCCTGCGGGTTATAGTCAGCCAGGTGAGGCAGACATTAGACACCTGTGTTTTAAAGGAAAGAAACACAGAAATGTATAAAGTAGAAAGTGAATTGTGCCCATGTTTCCACTTACCAGAAAAAAAAGCATGTTTAACTGCTGGATCCTATTATCTTGCTGTTCCATAACTTCTTTTTTTTTTTTTTTCTCTTAATATTGCACCCACAGCTATTTCCATACATATACTGTCTCCCATAGATTTCTAAATGCTTGCGTAATCAGATGTGCCAGACATATTCTATGTATTTCATTTGTGTCAACTTCCTTAATTCTCAGCATAGCTTGGTGAGTTAGTATTATGATTATTCCGATTTACAGCTAAGGAAACTGAGGGTCCCAGAGAGTTTCCCCCAAGACCTGAGGTCGTTTGGCTGGCAAATGACAGAGCCAGGATTCAAACCCTGGCAGCTGGATTCCAGAAGGCCAGATCTTAGCCACCGTGCCTCGCATTCTGCTGCCAAGCTATACCATCATTTGTTTTAATTAATCCTGTGTGATGGACTTTTAGATCAATTACCCCTCTTTTTTCTTTATTATAAAAAGGCTGCAATCAACCTTCTTGTACTTCTATCAGCCTGTACTTGTCTCAGTCTGCTTGTTCAGTTCATTCCTAGAAGTGGAATTTTAGAGTTAAAGGGTATGAGCATTCTACATTTGATGCACATTGCCAAACCAACAGAAACGTTGAATTAATTTGCACTCCCACCAACTGCATGCGATGGAGATTGCCATTCTCTTCCCAACCCTTGGCGCCACTGAATCCGCTCTGGCAGTGACCGCTACAACGTCCTCACTGCCAAATCTGACAGCTCTTTACAACCTCATCCTGCTCAAAGCTCTACCACATGGACCCCTGCAGCCACACCCTCCTGGAAACTTCCTGGGCTTCTCTAGGGGCTCATCTTTGGCTCTCCTCTCCTCCCACGAGCATCCCCTATAACTCTTAAAGGAAAATACTGAAATGCTATTAGTATCCTTGTTTTTACTAATGAGGACACTGAGGTATAGAGGGATTAAGGAACTTGCCCATGGTCATAAATCTCCAAAGCAGCTGAGCTAGGATTCAAACCAGGTCAGTCCAGTTTCGGAGTCCATATGCCTGAATATGATGTCAGACTGCCTCTCCACTACCTGGATGATTAAAGGGCCTCGGATTTAACATGCCCCCAGTGGAGCTCAACATCCTCCTCCCTCTTAAGTGGACTCCTCCAAACTCTCCTATCTGATCCAGGCAGAAACTTGGGAGTCTCCTTAGACTTTTGCCTCTCTCCTCGCCCACGTCCAATCAGTGACCTTCTGAACATATTCTGAGCTATTCCGCTGTTCCTGGCTTACAGTAAATGCTTAATAAATGCTGGCTACTATTACCAGACTCTTCATGGGTTGAACTGCCCCTGATGCCTTGTCTTTCACCATCCAAAACCCTCCCAACCCATTGAACTCACCTGATCTACTGGCCATTCTTTTACTTTGGGTCTCTGAATACTATATTGTCTCCTTCCCTATGAGCACTCTGGACTACAACTCTCCCTAATTAATTCTTCTACAACTTAGCCCAAATGTCACATCCACTAGGAGGCTTCTGATTCTGGCCCTGCTCCCGAACTGACCTCCCAGCATGCTCTGCAGACCTCCATGCAGCCGTTATCACACTGCAGTTTAATCGCTGGTTTGCTTATCTGCCCTCCCACCCCACCCCGAGTCAACCCTGCATTCCCAGACCAGGTTATAAACTCCTCAGCAGTAGAAAAGAGTTTCTCAAACTCAGTCCCTTCCCTCCCCCTCCCTTTCCTCTGTTCTCTATCTCAATTACGGGCATCATTAAACTAGGAATTTCCATGTCCTCTTTTAGACCTTACAGCAAACTTCAACCTCTAATATGTTTGAATCCATTCTTTCTTTTCCATTCCCAAATGACTACCAGGGTGCTTTAAGATCTTAGCATTGTGGGGCACCTGGGTGGCTCAATTGGTTTGACTCTGGATTTTGACTCAGGTCATTTTTGACTCAGGCCCCGTCTTGGCCTCTGCACTAGGCAGGGAACCTGCATAAGATTTTCTCTCTTTTTCTCCTTCCCTGCACTCCCCTGCTCATCCTTGCTCTCTTTCTCTTAAAAAAAAATTAAAAATAAAATCTTAAAAAAAAATAAAGATCTCAGCCTTGATAACTTTGGCAAAGCAGATCTCTTCTATTTGGGACCTAGTTAGGGCTTTCTGCAGAGCTGAGAGGTAGAGCTGGTTGTTTGAAAGGTGCTTCAAATACCAACAGAGGCCCTCTGCCTCTTTGGAGGTTGAATATATCCCTGAATTGTAACACATTTTCACCTCTTTTAAATTAGCAACAAGATCCAACTACTCTGAACAGTACCTTGCCCCAGGGTTATTTCATAGGAAAAGGGGGTAAAGAATTGTTCAGTAGCTCTGGCAAAGACTTCTTAAAGCCAAGTAAAGTACAAGTTAATCAATCAGGCAGGTGATCAATAAAATATAACACCAAACACAGCATTCAATAATAGCGAGCTCTCATTCTAAATAGTCCGTGATTCATGTGTTTGGTCGATACATTACAAAGACATAACAAGTATGAAAACAAAAGGAGCCTCAAAATAGTGGATGTAATACATCCATTATCAGAATGTACATATTTTTCAAGATATTTAGCTAGTCCTATGGAGCCCAACAATTAACTTCTGCAATGTGCCGAATACCGGTAGAGTTTGGGTGAAGATCTTCCATTTGATGGTCTAATTTTGTAAATATTTAGGAAGGCAGCATGGCCCCATGAACTATGGTTGGCCTTGTCACTTTCTAGCGTGGTAACCTCAGGCAAGTCACTCAACTTCTGATTCTTCATCTGTAAAATGTGAATAAGAACCCAGTTCTTTCTCTATCACAGTGCTATTACGGGGCTCAAATGAGAGGATGATTGGGAACATGATGTAAGCACTGCTGAGTTTTCTACAAATGTAAGACACATTCTGCAAAAGGGTTAGTCCATATTCAAGCCAGCTAAAAAAGGAGAGGAGCTTCATTTACAGATTATTGAACAAAAATGATAAACTAATTTTAAGATCCTTCTGTTAATGCTTAGTCTAGAAACAAAGATCTTAATTTAAGAAGAAAACACGTTGACACTGACTTCTAAAATCAGTTTGTTTCATTTATTTTCTTATTTGGCTTTCCCTGTTAACTAAAGGGGTGAGAAACTTTTGAGAAATAAGTGTCACTGTTGTTATTTATAACGTCATTGGCTTTCATCTCAATGAAAATGCTTTAAAGAAACAATGTCATTATTTCAGCGCCCTGAATTCAGTTATACTTGGCCATTTGTTCAGTCTCAACTTGGAAAGTGGTTTGTAATATTTTCCTTAATAATGAGTCCTTCTGGAGAGTAAAATTAAATTTCTCATCTGAACATAGGAAAGTGCAACTCTATGCCAGGAGCGCCACTGCCAGTTCAAATGGGCCTGCCAGCAGCAGTGGACCATACAGAAATCCCCCCATGACCAGGAGTCCACAGGCACCTGCAAGGGGGACCTAAAGTCTGCCTTGCAGATTTGCAATGCCCCACGTGGGTTCTGGAAGCAGTCAGAGCACAGTGATGCACACAGGTTTTACCGGCCAAAGGCGATACCTGGCACTTACTTAGTAAGTGATCCCCATGTGGTGCCTGGACTGAAATGAAACAATGGCACATTCCCTTCTGTGGAGATAGAAGTAATTGCATGAGTCAACACCAAGCTTCCTGACTTTCCCAACCCAAGTCCCTAAAGCACTACTAAAATGATCGTTTTAAAATTCTACTTTAAAAGTGTTAATTTTAGATTAAACCAGATATGAGCTATCTTAAATTCTTTTTGAATAAGGTTGGGTTTATATTTCTTTTTTAATGTGAGTATAAAAATATAACAGGAAAAAAAAAAAAAAAAAAACCCTTGCTCTGCGAACTTGTTTTAAAGCACCCATTAGCAATAAATGAACAAACAGTATGTTCAGTTGACTACTAATTAAATTGAGGGGAAAAAAAAAAAAACATAGCCAATGCTATGGTTATGTGGGCCCTTTTCCAAATAAATACATGAATAAGTTAGCTGTTATTTTGGTATGAATGTCCACCTGGATGCATATGCTTTTGCCTTCTTGCTGAACACAGAGACAGCACAATGGGCTGGTCTAGCAGATCTGTTTGCTTTACCAGTTAAACCCTTTCACAGGTTAGTACAAGTGGAAAGTCACAGATGGTAAAACGTTCACTTGACTAGTTTCCTGAGCCACCCAGCTTCTTGGTGTTCAGTCAAAAGAATGATATTAAAACAAAAACAAAAACAAAAAAAAAACCACAAAAGGATCATATTAAATGAGATAGGATGTGAAAAGTTGCTTTAAACATAGCATGTGATCCCATGAAGTGTAGACACTCATTGTACCCACACAGGAAAGAAAATTCCTGAGGGTAGGGTATCCAGAAGCAATAGTGTCTGAACCTGCTGTGAGATTCCCTCCCCTTTTTGGCCTTCCTCTTCCCTGTCAAGGAATAGAAAAGTAATTAGTCTTAAGATTAGGTGACCCCAGGCATCAATCATCAACTTCCTAGGCCTCTGTGGCCACCTGCACTTGACCCATCACTAGGAAAGGCAGTGGTCTGGCACTTCAGAGATTCCTCCCATAGTCCCAGCGGTGTGGCCATTGCCCAGCCTGCTATGAGCAATTCAGCTAAGGTAGGGAAAGCCAGAGGTGGCCCAGAGGCGTTCTGGAGGCGTTCCTAAGACCCCGAGCCCCTGACACACTCCACAGAGGCAGAATGACTTGCTGTACTCCTGGGAAGAGCTATTGCCAAACAGCCAACGTGATGAGCACTGAGATATTTCTAATATCCTCTTGTGCTTTGGCAGTAGGAACACAAAGTCTTTATTATCGAGCTTATATTTATCCATAGTTACAAATGCCAATCAACCAAGTCTTTGGAACATCAATTCGCATATTATCAAAAACTTAATCATGTTCATAGCTCTTAATAGACTAATTTCATTTCTGGGAAACCATTTTAATGAATCAATCTAAAACATAAGAAAAGCTTTTTAGGTCAAAGTCCCCCCTGCCCCCAAGTATTTATATAAGTGAAATAATCCTCAAACTATAACTCAATGAGGAAATGTTAAGTGTACTATTTGGAGCCTATTAAAAATGAGGTTTGCCCAGAATTCTGCTTCTAAAACTTATATACAAGTGAGGATGTGAGTGTGCACATAAACACATATGAACATGCATACGGGTTTGTAATAGAAAAAGAGGTAAGAACAATCTATGCAATGAAACATCCATTAATAGTTACACCGTCAAGGGGCACCAGGGTGACTCAGTGGTTGCACATCTGCCTTCGGCTCAGGTCGTGACCTCAGGGTCCTGGGATAGAGTCCCATATCCAGCTTCCTGCAGGGAGTCTGCTTCTCCCTCTGCCTCTGTCTCTGCCTCTCTCTCTGGGTCTCTCATGAATAGATAAATAAAATCTTTAAAAAAATAGTCAAATAGTCTATACAATGAAAATTTTAAATGTCATACTTCTATATCTTTGTTCTGCAACAAGAATATACTATTTTTTATAATTAAACTAATGCTTCAAAAGTATGAAAGGTATTTAAAAGGACCAAAGTCACAAATCTGTGCTAAGAAGAGGCAGGCTTTTGACCTGGTCCCTGGGAAATGTCTCCTGTGTATTATGTCCGTCAGTTTACAGTGAAAGACATAGCAGGAATCCCTCCATTTACTTCCAAAGACACGCACAAAGGTGCAAATGCCTGGCATCCGGGTTCCCACCATCTCTCACATACACAAACGCCCCAGGTTATCATTCTTCCCCAGAACACAGCACCAGACTCCTCTTCCCAAACTCCACTGAGTCGCCACCAATTGATCAGAACCAACACATAAGACAAAACCTGCCTTGGTTCCTCAAATCGAAGGTGCCACTGAGTGCAGGAGGCATCAGTGATCCCATAACAGTTTATCTGGGGAGAAAGAATCCTCTATTTCACGTGCATATTGATTATAAGATGTATCCTGATTTCCTTTTTTTTTTTTTTTTTAAGATTTTATTTATTTATTCATGAGAGACACAGAGAGAGAGACAAAGACAGAGACACAGGCAGAGGGAGAGGCAGGCTCCATGCAGGGAGCCCTACGTGGGACTTGATCCCGGGTCTCCAGGATCATGCCCTGGGCCGAAGGCAGGTGCTAAACCACTGAGCCACCCAGGGATCCCCCTGTATCCTGATTTCCAACTACAGTGTTAAAGAAGGCCTTTCAGAATCGATGGAATGTGGCCAGCCCTGGTCTGTGACAGCCCTGCCTTTCTGGCCCTACCCAGGGAATTTTGTGCTTGCTACCATACCACCCACTGTTCGGAATCCACAGCACCGACATAAGGCAGTGGGCAGGGCTGGAAGGAGAAGAGCCAGGATCTGGAAGTGGCTGGCAGATTCAAGTAGGCCATGGGCAGCCGGGCTGGCAGAGAGGCAGGACGGGGTCTCTCGCACGCAGCCTCTCCCCCAGCATACACTCCTAATTTAATTACAGACAAAAGCTTCAAAAGAGCCAGCCTCTCCAGTTTACTCTACTTCATGCTCCTCTTTCTCTTAAGACCACAACAACTGCAAACAGGCTTCAACTTTTTTTCCTGTCTACGAAAATCCCAAGGGAAAGAACACCCCAAAGTTTGGGATGTTGTGGGCTTGAGAAAGTAAATAATCCCTCGGAGTCTGTTTCCTTATTTCTAAAATATTTCTAACACTTCCTTATAGATGGCCTGTAAAGATTAGAGCTAAAGGAGATAGGGCATCCAGTGTATAGCCAGGCATCCACTGGGTACTCAATAAATGTTGGCCATTACTAAGAGTAATATGGGGATAAATGCAGTGAAACTATTACATCCTCTAGGGGGTGTGCTTGACCTGAGTGGAGCCTAAATCTATAAACATGAATAATTTTTTTAAATTGCTGACATGTCCAGAGATGTTGGAACTGTTTATTATAGTCTAGCTTCCTTGAGAATAAGTACACTGGGATGCACTTAGAAATTTAATAAGGTGAGCTAGATTTCCCCCAGCTGGGTAAACTGGTTGCTTAAGAGGCAGTGTATTCAGTAGTGGCAACAGAGTGAAGAGAATTCAAGCAGCTTCCAATAGTGTATTTGAGCTGCATAGACCCCAGGAAGATCCTACTCAATATCCAGGCAACACGGTGAATGGGACTTAGGGCAAGAGCAGCCACTGGTGGGTCAGAGAATTTGGGGGAAACAATTGTCACAAAGCCCCCTTAATTCCCTTCTTCTTCTTCTTCTTCTTTTTTTAAACAGAATGGCCAAATTGGATTAATTTGCAAGTCTTACTCAGAGAGGAGCTCTAAAATGACTAATTATCACTCCTTTACTAATAGAGTCAGATTTGTTTTTTACTCCAAAATCCCAAACTAGGATAAAAGCTGCCCAAATGGAAGTGGAGTGGGCTTGGTTTTCTCAGTCTCTGAGCACCACCCCCATGCCCGTACCAACGAAGCAGACAAGGCTACACAGACTGTGTTCAAAGAACAAGAAGCAAAAGGACTATCTATTCAATAACCTGCATAATCAGCCTAAGAATTAGCAGAAGTTGTTAGCATGGGCCTCTGGGACTTGCCTGGATCCATATTCCCAGCCTGCAAGTTCTTCTGAAGGAGAAGCAAGAGCCTAGGTTCAGGCTGGAACAAACTGATTTAGTAACATGTGTGAAATTACATTTGGAGGATGGGGTTGCTGTTAGAAACAGACCCACAGGGAAAGATGTAAGAAATATCATAGTCATCCAGGACCATTTTGTGCAGGGACAGGCCACACCTCTCCAATGAAGCCGGATACGTAAATGGACACATATGATGTTTAATAACTATAAAACAACACCTAAGATAGAGCCACCCTTTTGTTCAATAAACCGTTGTTAATTAATTAAGTACCAAGAACTAATTTTTGTGGTGCTGGACTCTGGAGATTCCAAGATGATTAAAACACGATTTACTTTCAAGGGACTCTCAGTTTAGAAGATTGAGAGCATGAAGTACAATACAAGGAAAATTCACCCGAACCAAGGACGGTGGAAGCCTAAGGTGGATGTGGCTTCCACTGAGGGTTGGGGTAGCAAAGGAGGAACAGGAGTAGCTTCACAGAGGAAGTGTGGTTTAGTGGAAAAAATGTAGGCATAAGCTATGAATCCAACCTAATATAGCAAAGAGAAAACAAAGACCATTGCACCTGGCTTACCTGCCTCGGTGAGTTTGGGTAGCTGTGAACAGATGCATGGTAATCTATTGAGAAACGGGCCCGCATTGAGAATAGCGTGATCACGTTTCCCCATGTACGTGGTCATGTGCGCACATGGAAGCGCGTGTGCACACACTCTTGTCGCATAGGTCACCTGCTTGGCCTATGTCAGCAGGAGCTCTCCTCCTCTCAGCAAATGTGAAGCTTCCACATTCTCCACAAGCCCCCGTCCTCCCTGGAGCTCCTCCACCTTCACTGGGCTCACCTTCTGCCTCATGTGTCCCTCCAACTCTGTCTTTCCCTTCCACCTCCACACTTCTCTCTGCCACAACCATTTTTCACATCTGTGGCTCTTCCTTTCCAGAATGAGCTCCCAGTCTGCTCCTAATTCCATCGTGCTCTTATCTCCAGATGCTAATCCTCTTGTATCTCTAATCTTTCCTGTCTACCATGGCTTCACCAACAGCCTAAGTCCAAAGAACCAGCCTGAACCCCGTCTTGAGCTCCCAATTCAAATTTCCACCTAACAGTGAACCTCTCCAACTGAATTATCTGCTTGGCCTTTAAACAGGTGCAAGATGGAGCTATGATTTGTCCACCAACCTTTCTCCTCTTCCTGTATCTGATCTCCATCCTGCCATTATTCCATTATCCATTCATTTCTTTGGGCAATACGCATTTCTGAGGCATTTAAGTGTGTCAGATAACATGATAAGCACTAGGAATATAATGGCTGCAGTCATCAACTGATGGGAAAGATGGACATTAAACACACAGTCCTCCATTACAAACATAATTAATATCTGTGGAACTTTCTACAAAGGAAGACTATACATGTAACTAGAGCATATAAGAACATATATGGGTGCTAAAGAAAACTCTTCCAAGGAAGCAACTTGAAAAATACATAGGCTGCTATCTAAAGACTGGGTAGATATTAGGTGGGAAAAGATAGGTTGAGTGTCCCAAAGAACAACAACAAAAACATTTATTTACAAAGGTCCTGGGGCAGGAGGGAACTTGGAGTGTTCATAGATCAGTGTATCTACAGCCCAGGAAGCAAGGGGGAGATGATGTGACAAGAGAGATAAGTAGGGGCCAAATCTTGCTAGGCTGGTATGAAATTTTGTCTCCTTTCTGAAATTTTAGTAATAAATGTACTACCTTAAACAAACAATTATTGAGCACCTACTTTGTACTTGGTACTTTTCTAGATGCTGGGGACACAGGGAATATAGCAGAAGATGAAACAGAGATCTGAATCCATGGAGCCAATATACTGGTCCTACAGGCACTGAAGGGTGCTCAGCAGAAGCACTTTGAGGTGGCAAAAGCGGGAGCAGGGAGGTCACTGTGGTCATCCAGAGGTACATGACGACAGATTCAACTAAGACTGAGCTGGGCAGAACAGAAGCTGGTGAAGGGTACTTGGGAGGTACTATCAATAGGACATACGAGTAGATTCATCAGGAAATGGGTCAGTTTTTCTTTACTGTGAGATTTTGGGTTATTATTTTAAGAAGAGTCATGGAAGATGAGATGGCAACCCTGAGCTGAAGGAAAAGCTCTAATGGGAAAGAAAATACTGTTTCTACAAAAGGGAGAAGTGGCCATTAGCCATTGAAGGTTCTCAAGAAGGTTAGAGAGGGAGGTTCCCAGAGCCCAAGCAGAGAACATGGCCTTGGGAGGAGGGAGAGAGTGCTCCCTTACCTTAGTGGGAGGATGGTAAGGAAAGACGCAGGTAGGTTGATTAACTTGATACCAACAAGTTAAAGAGTTTTGGTACAGGAATATCCTTGCGTGTCTGTGTGTGTCGTTGTTGTTGAATGTTTTCCTACAGAAAAGGAGATCAGGCCATTCGATGAGACTAATGAAGAAAGAGGTAGAAAAAAGCTGAGAAACTACAGGAAATCAGCAGTAGGGAAATGGGAAAGAGAACTTTCCAGAAGAATTTAGTCAGATTGCCAGGCAGGTTGAGGGCCCTCCAAGGTCAGTGATGGTAAACAGATGCGTGTGGCGGGCAGAAACACCTCCAAAATATATTCATCTCCTAATTCCTGGAAACTGTGCTAACCTTACATGGCACAAGAGGTGGTTAATTTAAGGATCTTGAGAGGAGCTTATCCTGGATTACCTGGGTGGGCCTAGACACAATCACATGCATCCTTAAAAGATAAAGGCAGGAGGATTGAGACAGAGACACGGGGAGAAGGCCATGTGAAGACAGGCAGAGACTGCAGTGATGTGGCCACAAGCTAAGACTGCCAGCAGCCTCCAGAGACTGGAGGAGATGAGGAGGGGATTCCCCTCTAGATCCCTCGGAGGGAATGCAGTCCGGTTGACACCTCGATTTTGGCTCAAGGAAACTGATTTTGGATTTCCAGGTGCCAGAACTATGAGAGAATAAATTTCTGCTGTTGAAGCCACCAAGGCTGTGGGACTCTGTTAGAGCAGACTCCTACCATTTCATACCCAGGAGACGCACCATTTCAGTCTACCCAGCTGCACTGCAGTGAGACTTTCCGCACGGCTCAGATGCAAGCACGCAAAGAAACCAAAGACATGTTCCTTCAGGGTTGGAATGTGGTGAGGTGGATGTGAAGACAGGGGTAAGGAGGTTCTGGGCTCCAGCCTACAAGTTAGTGGGATACTGAGTTTAGATGAAGAGGGGCAAGAAGAGATGAGGGGACAGTCAGATGGAAAGACAGCAGAGGGCTCGATGGACCAGCCTCCCAGCACCCATGGCCAAGCAAGAAGCCTCAGAGTCCTACTCAGCCCTTCAATTGTTCCCACTATTTAACTGGCCAGGAATCTGGGCCACGTGAGCTCTTTAATGTAGGTGGCAAATATTCATCTCTTGATGGATGGGCCTTGTCATCTCTCCTGGGGCTCCTGCCACAACCTCCTAACCAGCCTTCCCACCTTTGGTCTTACATTTTCCAAATTCTTCAAGATTGATAAGAGTTATCTTCCTCAGATTTAATTATAATTAATTACAACGTTCCCTAGTCTAAAACTCTCCTCCCCTTGCCAACAAACATATTTCCCTCTGCAGTTGGTAAAAGGATAAAAAGTCCATAGCCCTAAACTGGCGTGGGAGGGCATTTAGATTCCAGCTTTCATCATAGCAACTTGGAATTCCTTGCCATTCCCAGACCATAGCACTGTTTTCCATGCCTCCAATCCTTTGGCCTTGCTCTTCCTTCTGCCAGTGCTGCCTTCTCCTCAAGCTTTGTTTTTGTTTTTTTAAGATTTATTTATTCATGAGAGATACAGAGAGAGAGGCAGAGACACAGGCAGAGGGAGAAGCAGGCTCCCTGCAGGAGCTCGATGTGGGACTCCATCCCAGATCCCAGGATCACGATCTGAGCCAAAGGCAGACCCCAACTGCTGAGCCACCCAGGTGTCCCTCTCCTCAGGCTTTGGAATTCAGCTAAAGATTAGCTTCTCCCATGCTCCCCTCATAATAAGCACTAATGCTTATTAAGCACCAATGTATTAGACATCATGTTAAATCCTTTCCTTACAATTACCTCATTTGATTCGCCCAGTGAAGTAGGTACTGTTCTTACTATTCCCATTTCATAGGGAGGAAAAAAAATGGGCTTAGAGAGGCCATGGAATGGAGTTGCAGAATCAACAGTAGTTTTCTTACATTTTCACCCTTCCATTCCCTTCTTAACCCCATCAGCCTGGATTTAGTGCTATTACTCCACTGAACTGGTTCTTCCAGTTTCTTCAATGGTCTCCATGTTGCCAGGAGACACTTTTCCATCATCTCCTTACATATCCTTCAGTGTCAGAGGACTAACCACTTTCTGTTTCCTAAAATACTCTCCTCTCATGTGTTCCCAGTTTTTAAATTTTTCTCTCTGGCTCTGGCTGTGGCTCTTTTTGCTTCTCCTCTCTACCTGACCTCTAAATCTGTGTCTGAGACTTGACACTAGTGATGTTTGGGGTCAGATAATTCTTTGTTGTGGGCAGCTGTCCTGTGCATTGTCCTGTGCATTGATGGGGTCAGATAATTCTTTGTTGTGGGCAGCTGTCCTGTGCATTGTGTGTTTATTTATTTTTATTTTTTATTTTTTTAAAGATTTAATTTATTTGTTCATGAGAGACACAGAGAGAGAGAGAGAAAGAGGCAGAGACACAGGCAGAGGAAGAAGCAGGCTCCATGCAAGGAGCCTGATGTGGGACTCGATCCCGGGTCCAGGATCACACCCCAGGCCGAAGGCGGCGTTAAACCGCTGAGCCACCTGGGCTGCCCTTGTTGGGTGTTTAGCAGCATCCACGGCCTCTACCCACTGAAGACCAGTAGCACCCTCCCACACACCAGCAGTGATAACCCAGAGAGTTTCCAGACACTGTCAAATGTCCCCATGGAACCTTGTAATGTTCCATGTCCTATGGAATGGAAGAACCAGTTTAGTGGAGTAATAGCACTACATCCAGGCTAATGGGGTTAAGAAGGGAATGGAAGGGTGAAGATGTAAGAAAAACAATCTGTAGGCATAATTCTCTTGAGATACTTGGTTCTGAAGGGGATGCAGAGAAACGAGGTGGTGGGACATGTAGTCCTAGGACTTTTTGGGTTTTTTAATGATAGGAGATCCTGGTGGTACTGCCTCCTCCCCAGCCTGGACCCTTGACCAGCCTTCTCAATGGTGTTCTTATTTGCTCTCCTTTGGCTGGATGCCTGTACCTTCTCATCTTCCATTGTACCCCTGGCTTTGTCAGCCCTGTGAAAATCCCACCACCTGTTCACTCGGCTCCTGCAACCAGGCTCTTGAGGGTTGATGGAGAAAATTTCAAATCTAGTCTGAAGGTTCCTCCTAGGGATGTGTTTTTTAAACTGGGTCTCTCTGTTGTTAGGCGGTCTTTCCATTCATTTTACGGACTTCATACTTACTCCTGCCCTTGTTCCGAGCCTCTTTTATATCCTCAATCTTTAGCCCTGTCCTTGCTCCTCTACAGATGAGCTTGCCTCTACCTACTTGAAAAATACTTGTTGAGCATGTTTCTGGCCAAGCTGTAATCAATGTTTATGGATTTCTTGAAGTGTGGTCTGTAGGGAATCTGTACCAGATTTATTTGGGGCATTCTTTAAAAAATGCAGGGCCCTCTGTCCCAAGTCCTCCCCCTCTTACATGCATAGAATCCAATTCTCTAGGTTGGAGGCCCAAAGGGGTGCATTAAAAATAAAAACCCAGGAGATGCTGATGTTCATTTCAATTTGAAAAAAAAAATGGTATTATATATTATTTGATCTTCTCAATAATCTTGTGAGGGAGATATTAATATTAAAGACTGAATTATATGGAGAGCATCCCCCTTGAAGTCTATCACCTTCATTTCTTGTTCATCAAATTGTTGTATGTTTTCACCAGTTTCCTTTGCCTTCCCCTAGCCTTCAAATAAAGAAGCATTCCCTCCCACCCTGATCAAGAGTAAGTCCTCGTTAAAAGGCTGGCTTTAATCCAAGCCTTCCTTTCTTCCTTTGGTTCTTGATCTACCAGTTGATGATGACAATGATGATAGTGGTAGTTATAATAGCTGTTATCTATTGATCCTATCATATGTGCCAGCTCCTTTGAAATGTCTTTTTTTAATTTCATAGTTCATCTAATCTTCAAATATTTCTTCTACTCCTTTCTCTTTTTCCTTGTCTGGTATTCCCATTATACCTATGTTATACCTTTTGTAATTGTCCCACAGGTTTTGGATATTCTGATCTCCCCACCCCCCACTCTTTTTCTCCTCTCTGCATTTCAGTTTGGAAAACCTCTACTGACATATCCTCAAGCTCACTAATCCTTTCCTTGGCCATGTCTGACCTGCTGATAAGTCCATCAAAGGTATTCTTCATATCTATTACAGTGTTTTTGGCTTCCAGCATTTTCTTTTGATTCCTTCATGGAATTTTAAATTCTTTGCTTACATCACCATCTGTTCTTGCATGTTGTCCACTTTTTCTGTTATAGTTCTTAGCATATCAGTCACAATTCTTTTAACTTCCCAGTCTGATAATTGCAAAATCTCTGCTCTAAGTCTGGTTCTGATGCTTGCTTTGTCTCTTCAGACTGTGTTTTTTCTTGCCTCTTAGCATGCTTTCTAATTCTGTGTTAAAAGCCAGACACGATCTGTAGGATAACAGGAACTGAGATAAATAAAACTTTAGCGTGAGGTTTTCTGTTTATCTTGTTGGAAGTTGGACTGTGTTTAATATTTGCTGTGGCTCTAGGTGTCATAGGCTTCAATCCTTCCCCTACCCAGTATCCTTATTTCTGTCTTCTCTATGATTCTTGGTTTTCTCTAGAAACTCTTTCTTAAACAGAGTTTGTGCCCTGAATCTCTCTTAGTTATAATCCACCGTCATTATCCTGGAGGCCTGTTGTTGGGACAATAAGGTATTGGGAAGGGGAAGCAGTCTATAACCTGATGATTAAATCTGGTTTTTACTAGGCCAGTCTCTAGGCGGTGACTTTCAAAAGCGTTTCTCAGCCTTCTTCTCTCTCTTTTTTTTTTTTTAAATTTATTTTTTATTGGTGTTCAATTTGCCAACATAGAGAATAACACCCAGTGCTCATCCCATCAAGTGCCCCCCTCAGTGCCCATCACCCAGTCACCCCCACCCCCTGCCCACCTCCCCTTCCACCACCCCTAGTTCGTTTCCCAGAGTTAGGAGTCTTTCATGTTCTATCTCCCTTTCTGATATTTCCCACTCATTCATTTGGGGAATATAAAAAATAGTAAAAGGGAATAAAGGGGAAAGGAGAAAAAATGAGTGGGAAATATCTTTTTTTTTAACCCTACCCCCCCACCCTTATGTGGGATAGGAAGGCTAGAGGGGGCTAGAGTTGGCTAATTGCCCTTCCCAAAGCCCAGATGTGGCTCCGGTAGTTTCACTTGAGGGGAAATCTTATTATGGAGACTGTTCTAGATATATATCAAAATGGTTATTTTTTTCCACTTCCCTCTACCAGGAGAGAATTTTTCTCTGATCTTCACCAGGTGTGCCTTCTGGAGGTAAAATTCACAAAAAGTGTGGAGATCCCCTAATTCTGGTCTCTGAGGATTTTAATTCTCAAGCTAGTCTCTACTCAGCATCTGGCTGAGTCAGTGACAAGAGAAGTGTCCCTTTCAGTTATAGCCTCCAGCACTTCTGTTCTGGAGAAGCTGTGATTCTCAGTAGCCCCGGTCTCTCCAGTTTTGGGGCAAGGAGGAGCAGTTTGTCTTGTGTCCTTGATTCATGGATGGATATAATTAGAGTTATTGATTTTCAGTTTTTCAGCTTTTTTCTTGTGAGGACAGGAGTAGACTTCCAAGCTCTTTGTATGTGAAAGCAGAAACTGGAAATGCTGATCTAATCTTTACAACTCTCTGAGTTTATATTTTTCCAAACTGACAGGCAAGGAAACTGAAGCTTAGCAAGGTTAAATTAAGTGGTCCAAGCGTATGCAGTCAGTGAGGGGTAGAATGGCTCTATTGCCACTAAAATGGTAAAATTAAATTGGGATCCAAGCAAAGTCCGGTACCACAATCTAGAAAGGCAGCTGCACAAGCACAAGCTGCTTTAAGAAGAGGCCCGGAGGTATGCATAAGCATGTCCTTGCATAGATATATATAAAGAAGCCCTACGATGGTAGCGGACTTTAAGAAGGAAAAGAGTTGAAAGTAGATACCAGAATCCTTGTTTCTACCAAAGAGTCAGTTTCATTCTATTGTCAAAAAAACAATTTGCTTTATGGCTGAATTTTAAAAGGCACACTGGTGGCACCTGGGTGAACCGAGTTGGTTGAGCGTCTAACTCTTGATTTCCACTCATCATGTTCTCAGGGTCATGAGATCAAGCCCTGCATCAGACTCCAGGCTGAGCATGGAGCCTGCTTAAGATTCTCATTCTCTCTCTCTCTCTCTCTCTTCCTTTGCCCCTCCCCTTCTCGATAAATAAATAAATAAATAGGCACACCTAAGAAACTGACAGGTATTGGGATGCCTGGGTGGCTCAGCAGTTGAGTGTCTGCCTTCGGCTCAGGGTGTGATCCCAGAGTCCCAGAATCAAATCCCACATTGGGCTACCTGCATGGAGCCTGCTTCTCCTGTCTCTGCCTCTCAATCTCTCTCTCTGCCTCTCTCTGTGTCTCTCATGAATAAGTAAATAAAATCTTTAAAAAAAAAAAAGAAACTGACAGGTATTTATTAAATGCTTACTATATGCCAGGCACTGTGATAGTGCTGAACAGATATGTGCCAAACAAAGCAGTGCCACTACCTTCATGAAGGAGACACGGTAGTGAGGAGAAATAGCTAATAAACCCTCTAACTATAACATGTCAGGTGGTGACAAGTAAAAGAAGAGAGCTAAAGCAAGGTAAGTGGGATTGAGTGATGGGGGTGTTGTTTTCTAAGAGATGGTCAGAAATGTACTCTTTGACAAACATAACCTATGAGCAGAAACCTGAAAGAAGTGAGGGAGAGAGATCTAGGGAAAGAGCATCATGGGCAGAGGGAAGGGGAAATAAAGAGTCCTTGAAGCATGCATCAGTGGCTTAACTTAAAACAAAAGCTCATTCAATCTGCAGCTGACATAAAGCTGTGAGGACAGTGATTAATTATGTTGGATAAAAGATGCCAAATCTAGAAGAATCTTGAAATGCTGGAGAGATGAGCTATGTTGAATAATCAATGTATCAGGGCAAAAATCTAAGGTCTTGAATTTTATTTCAAGAAGGTAATTGCACAAGAATGAGATTTGCAGTTGTGGTTTAGTCAATATGTGGTAAATGGATGGGAGCTCCTTCCACCCAATACTCTGGCCTCCCCCAAAGAACTATGGAACATCAGGTACTGGGAGTGGGGGCAGCTGGAGGGACACTTCTGTGTCCAAGCGGGCACACTAAGACAGAGTAATTTGGCAAAGGTTATACATTCTCCCTAAAAGTAAGATCTGAATCGGGCTCCTACTCAAATTCCTACTTGATCAGATGTGACAGAAACTGGTAAAATAATATATATCAAGAGCCTAAAAACTATCTGATACAGAAACTTGGGGCTCTATCCCATGGAAATTATCTAAAATATAGAAAAGAAAAGTCTGCAGGGCAGGGATTTTTGTCTGTTTGATCATAGTCATATTCTCACAGCCTAGAACATGCCTTGTATATACTAGTCTTAATAAGCATTTGTTGAATGAATAAATAAATGAAACAGGTTTTCTTTATAAAAATTATTTCTAATATTTTTTAAATCTTCCAAAATTTCCTACAATAGACTACTGTTTAAGTAAACCATGATCCATTCACTCTTTAGATTTACCTCTATTTTAAAAAGCAAACCATTTAAATGTAACACCAGAATTAAGATCTGTCCCATAAAGTAATTAGATCTGGAATGGAGGTTATTATTCTCATGTTATTTATTTATTTTATTTTATTTTATTTTATTTTATTTTATTTTATTTTACTTATTCATGAGAGACACAGAGGGAGAGGCAGAGACATAGGTAGTGGGAGAAGCAGGCTCCCCGCAGGAAGCCAGATGTGGGACTTGATCCCCGGACCAGAAATCACACCCTGAGCCGATGGCAGATGTGCAACCCCTGAGCCACCCAGGTGTCCTTCATTATTCTCATTTTAAAGATGAGGGGATTGCAAGATCACATAGTGACTTATTGGCATTTTTAAGCTACTTATTTCATATGTGATAAAAAAAAATCCTTTGATGAGGACACAAACAAACAAATGGGAAGATATTCTATGCTCCTGGATTGGAAGAATTCACATTGTGAAAATGTCCATACTATCCAAAGCAATCCCCAGATTCGATGTAATCCCTATCAAAATACCAATAGCATTTTTCACAGAACTAGAATAAATAATACTAAAATTTGTTTGGAACCACTAAAGAATAGCCAAAGCAATCGCAAGTAAGAAGAACAAAACTGGAAGTATGATAATATCTGACTTCAAAATATACTACAAAGCTATAGTAATCAAAACAGTATGTTATTGGCACAAAAATAGATCATTGCAACAAAATAGGGAGCCCAGAAATAAACCTACACTTACACAATTAATTTATGATAAAGATGGCAGGAATATACAATGGGGAAGGACAGTCTTTTCAATAAATGGTGTTGGGAAAACTGGACAGATACATATAAAAGAATGAAAAGAATGACCATTTTCTTATACCATACACAAAACTAAAATCAAAATGTATTAAAGACCTAAATGTGAGACATGAAACCATAAAATTCCTAGAAGAAAACACAGGCAATAATTTCTTTGACATTGGCCTTAGCAACATATTTCTAGATATGTCTCCTGAGGCAAGGGGGAACAAGCAAAAGTAAACTATTGAGACTACATCAAAATAAAAAGCTTTTGCACAACAAAGGAAGCCATCAACAAAATGAAAAGACAATGTACTGAATGATAGAAGATATTTACAAATGATATATCTGATAAAAGGTTAATATCTGAAATATATAAAGAACTTATACAACTCTACATCAAAAAACAAATCATCTGATTAAAAATGGGCAGAGGACCTTCATTTTTCCAGAGAAGACATCCAGATGGAAAGATGTTCAACATCATTCATCATCAGAGAAATGCAAATCAAAATGACAATGGGATGTTACCTTACACTTGTCAGAATGGCTAGAATCAAAAAGATGAGAAATAACAAATATTGGTGAGGATGTGGAGAAAGGGAACCCCTGGTGCACTGCTGGTGGGAATGCAAATTGGTACAGCCACTGTGGAAAACAGTGTGAAGTTTCCTCAAAAAGTTAAACATAGAAATACCATATGACCTGGTAATTTCACCACTGTTTACCCAAAGAAAAAAATCCCACTAATTTGAAAAGATATATGCACATTTATATTCATCGCAGTGTTATTTCCAATAGCCAAGAAATGGAAGCAACCCAAGTGTCCATCAATAGATGAACGGATGAGGATGTGGCATCTCTATAAAAAAATGGAATATTGCTCAGCCACCAAAAAGGATAAGATCTTGCTCTCTAGAGAGTATTATGTTAAATCA
Source organism: Canis aureus (assembly GCF_053574225.1). NCBI lineage: Eukaryota > Metazoa > Chordata > Mammalia > Carnivora > Canidae > Canis > Canis aureus. Next base: position 14,053,383 of record NC_135633.1, read on the forward strand.
GACAGTGAAAAATACCACATGATTGCACTTATATGTAGACTCTAAAAAACCAAACAGATGAATAAACAAAAAGCAGAAATGGACACATAAATACAGAGAACAAACAGATGGTTGCCAGAGGGGAGGCGTGAGGGGGATGAACAAAATGAGTGAAGGACAGTGGGAGATGCAAGCTTCCAGTTATGCAATGACTATGTCACGGGGACGAAAGGTGCAGCCCAAGGAACACAGTCAATGGTAGTGTAATAGCGCTGTATGGGGACCGATGTGGTGAACACAGCATAATGTATACAGTCGTCAAATCATTATGTCGTACACCTGAAACAGGTGTAATGTTGTGTGTCAACTATACTTCAATTAAAAAAATAAAAAATTTTAAAGTAGGGCAGCCCCAGTGGCTCAGCGGTTTAGCACCGCCTTCAGCCCAGGGTGTGATCCTGGAGACCTGGGATCGAGTCCCACATCGGGCTCCCAGCATGGAGCCTGCTTCTCCCTCTGCCTGTGTCTGTCTGTCAGTCTGTCTGTCTGTCTCTCATGAATAAATAAAATCTTAAAAAAAATTTTTTTTAAGTAAAAATAGAGGCCCCTGGCTGGCTCATTCAGAAGAGCATGTGACTCTTGATCTTAGGGTTGCAAGTTCGAACACCATGTTGGGTATAGAGATTGCTTAAAAATCTTTAAGAAAATAATAATAAAACAATAAAGAGGAGAGGATGGCAAGGCTACACGGTGCTTACCAGCATTTTTAAGCTACTCAATATATACCTGATAGAATTTTGTTGGGGGCAGTAACAGTTTTATAATATCGGCTACACAATTCTATAACATATTTAAAAATGATTTCCAGACCTTTAGAAAGATGGATGTGGAAACAATACTAGCTCCCATGCAAGAAAGCGTGAGACCTACTAATGCCCACGAACAAGGGGGAAAGGCCAGAAATTCTAGCGGCAAGTCATCCATCCATTTGGAAAACATTTATCAACTGGCCAGTGTGCCAAGCCTTTGGGAGGCCGTGGGAACACAGAGGCGGCCACGGCCCAGACGTCTGGTGCCCTGCAGAATCCTGTGGGGGAACGGGGATTTAACAGATCGGGGCCACAGCGTGTGGAGAACTAGGATAAAGGGATGTGCCAAGTGTGCAGGAGCTCAGAGATGCGGGAGGGGCCCATGCTCCAGATGGGATGGAAGTGGGACATGGGTGGCAGGTGAGGAACCCGTGAAGTGATAGACCCAGTGTGCTCTCTGGAACGAGCCTGAAGGGATGTTAGGGGACCAGCAGGCGCCGTCTGTGTGTCCGTCCCACACTTCTGCTCCCAGAGCTACACGAGCTGCTGTAGGGACGAGACAGCAGAGTCTGTCCTCACGGTTTCCACCCTTGCCCACTGCCACCTATGGTCCTGTGCCCCTTGTCATGTTTCTGTCTCACTCAGTGTCACCTGGCCTGTGTGATGTGGATGAGAATAGCACCAACCTCCCGGGAGGGTCAGAAACAGACTGGAAACCAGTACACTTACTTATTTATGGGACAAGTATGTGCTGAGGGCCTGTTGTGTGGCAGGCACTGAACCGAGCACGGGGTGTGCTTTTGAGAAAGAATCAAGCAGTTCTGTTCTCATGGAACTTGGAGCTAAGAGGGAGAAAATTAAACAAACAACTAGATGGGTTCATACCTGGAGGTGATAGTTGTCATTCCCCCCCCACCCCCACCCCCCATTTGCAGCCTTTGTCAGGGTAGAATTTGAAGCTGGGTTCAGTGAAGCTGAGGTGTGGGCAGAGGTCACAGAGCCAGGGATGGAGCCCAGCCAACCACCTGGCACCCTCACTGACCGCAGTTCTGCTTTTATTTACTGGGTATCCTGGATCCAGCAACACTGAAGTTTTTCTATTTTACTTTATAGCCTTCTCAATCATATTGCAGTGAAGATAGAGTCAGACGAGGCTGCCTCTGCCCTCACTGGTGGAGCTGGACAGACAGGAGGTTGGTTATATCCCAGATGGGATGTCTGCCCTGTACAGGTTGGGGTTTGTGATTCACCTGCCCCAGGGATGTGGGAAGAGTCCCTGAAACTGCAGGCTCAGGAGGAAGAGACCTAGATTGATGGTTCATTATATCCCAGCAGTGTGTTGGGAGTCCTACACAAATTATCTCATCCGATCCTCAAAATAACCTTTATCATCCCTGTTTTATAGATGAAGGAACTAGGATTCAAGGACATTAAGCAACTTCTTCAGCCAGCAGGTAGGAGCAGAATTTGAGCCCAGGTGCGCTGACTCCAGAACCATGTTCTTTTCACACACCCAGTGTATATTCTAAATAAAAAAGTTAAGCTAGAATTGGAAGAAGAATGAGATACATGGTCTTTTTTGAGGATGAAAAATCAGCTTGGATGGGAATGCTTTCTTCTTTCATAATGTCTCATATACCCACCAGTGACACTATCAAATTCCAAATGACCACCTCTAGAAATAGAGGAGCACGTCTGTGTGTGTGTGTGTGTGTGCGCGCGCGCGCTCGCGCAGAAAGAGAGATCAGCTTTGGTTTAACCCTGTAATTTAATTCTTGAAATTAATAATAAAGAAATGTTCACAGATGCTAACAAAGATTTATGTGTTGTGTTCACTGCAGTGGCTTTTTCAGGAGCAGAGAGAAAAAAAAAAGGAAAACTGGAACTACCTATCTTGCCCAACAATAGAGGAATGGTTGAATAAATTATAATTCAATGAAATAGTGAAGTATCATAAAGCCATTAAAATTCATGCTCTGGAATGATGTTTAATTGCATTGAAATATACTCATAATACAATATTCATGAAAAATAAAAGAGGATCTAAGACCCTATATATAGTTTGGTTCCAATATTTGTTGAACACCTACATATATGCATATATATTTAAAATCCCCTCCTTAAAATTTAAAATGTATCCAAATGTCAGTGATGATTATCTGTAAGATGACATTTTTTATTTCTTCTTTATCCTTCCCTGTATTTATCCTTTTCTGTATTTTCCAACACAAAGCAAAAATGAGTTCTGTTGCTCCAGTCCCATAGCGCATCTGGTTCTCAGACTCAGGACTTGCTTGCTTGGAAGAAAACTACTTTTCATCCTCAGAAGCAGACGTCAGAGATTGGGGCTGTGGAAGCCTGAGGACCCAATGTCCACCTCAGGTACTCACAAGGCAAGCTACTTCTCACTCCTCTTACAAATGATTTCAGACAGTAATTTAAAAAAAAAGAAAGCTGAGTGTCGAACAAGAGGTATTGTCATTGCTTTTAAAATGTGTTCTTTTGATGGTTCTTTTAGAATCACATCTCTACAGAGGCATTTTACACTGAGTGGGTTCCTGAAGGGAAGGGGTTGGCACAGCATGTCTTTCATACCCTGGTTCATCTGTTCATTCATTCATTCATGTAAGAAAACTTACTATGTCCTCGCTGGGCTCTATGCACTAATCAAAAATGATACAGTGAAACTTTAAGTAGGGAAAGTTTTAAGATGGAAGTCTGAGGAAAGAGTAGAGCGGTCTTCACACATACCCTTCATGTTCACCCCTTGTCCACCTGTAAACTTCAACCACCCAAAGAGACAACTCAGAGTAATCCCCTCCTTAAATGTCCTTTCTCTCCTCCCAAATCAGCACTCATGCCTCATTTCCTAAAGATGACTGTTTTCTTATCTGCACACACGCAGCAATTCTAGCGCCCAGCATGTTGCAATATAGTTCTTTCCATATAGTTCTTATCGGCTTGCTTAATGTACTTCCACAAATCCAAGTCTCTCTTCTTGTACATGGGCAATTGGCTTACTCTATGTCACAGGTGGAAATGATAGAATTTCCCTAGGGTAAACAAATGAAACCATCCCAAGCTGTAAAGAAGTAAATGTCTAGGTGCTCCTGTAACCCACTTGGGATCCACTAGTGTACACAGCATAACAGGGTTGGAAAATTTGGCTGTAGATTTTGACCTCTTGATACCAGGGGCCAGGCCTTAATTATTCATCTCAGTATGCTTAGAGCCTACTATGCTGCCTTTCACATAGCTCGTAATTAGTGCTTTCACTAATTCATCTGACCTAGCATTTGCTGAGTGTCCACCATCTGCCAGCCATGGTGTTGATTGTTAGAAATATACTAGTGAACAAAACAGATACGGTTTTGCCCTACAATTTGGTAGGGGCAGAGCAATGTTAAACAAATAATCCTACAGACAAATACATAACTATAAGTTGTAAAAACCACTCTGAAGGGTAAGTACAGAGTGCTATGAATGCTAAGGAACTATCTGAATAAATGAATGAATGAATGAAAACACTGCATTTTACACTAATATTTATTCACTAGGAGGGTGTACGCTATATATATAAAGAGAAAATATTGTGAGCTCCCTCAGGATGGATTAAGAATCCCATAAGACAATCTAACTCCTGTGTTCATGCTCCTATCATACATCCTAAGACCTCATCAGTTTTTCGTGGTGCTATCTCATAGATGACTCTTCTGAATTTACAGGCAACTAAAAATCCCAAAGTATTTTGTTGTTGTTTGCTCAATGTGCTGCCACAAATTCAACTATCTCGGCTTGCACATGTGCAATTGGTTATTTGGATCTAAGCAGGTGACCTTCTGTGTTCCTCCATTAGCTTTCATCTTGCTAGATTTGGTCTATCAACTTGACCTCCCCAAACCTATGATTGGGGATTGCCCCAATCCTAGTCCTGACATGGGAATATATAGTTCCCTTCACATCAGTGAGTGTGGTTACCATGATGAAACGCCCATTATCAGGCTGTTGAAAGGAGTGCTGAGTAGAATTTTATAATCACTTTTGCAATACCTATCAAAAACATTATAATGTCCATACCCTTTGCATTTGAAATGCAAATGCAATGAAATAGATTGCAAAGGATACGGCAGGTTGAAAAATCCTAGTATCCTTTTAAGGGCATGATTAAACTGAGGGGACTGTAATAGAAGATTTTCCCGTAAGCTAAGAAAATTCCTAACAACAGGCTTGCAATAGCATTTTGTTTTTAGAAAAGTGTGTCCAAACCTCTCTGAGCTTCTCACGTAGCTCAGGACCCATTAGATGCAAATACAGATTATTAATGAAGAGAAAATGAAAAGAGGTTAGAAACAGGTGATTAAGAATACAGAATAATTAGTCATTATAAAGATACTTGTTGCTATGGTATTGATAAGGGATCGTCTCAGGCAAACAACGCTTTATAAATGAGGCTTTCTTCCTTTGATTGGCAGACTATTACCCAAGCTGGTTGATGCCTACAGGCCTTAAGAACAAAATAAAGGGATGGTATTATAAATTGCCAGCTTAAAATTTTGCCAATAAATATTTGAGTGCCTACTCCTTGTGGAGCATGGTTAGAGGTACTGTCTGGTGGAGCTTATAATTTAATGGAAGGGGACAGAGAACATTCAAGTCAACAAGGACACTGACACATCATGTGGAATAAAGGCAACAGGACAAAAATTAAGTGGGGAAGAAGGACAGGAAGTCCAGTCCAGAAACGGAAGGTGGGGGGGAGAGGGGGAATTTCAAAGAGGGTGATTCGGATGGCCTCCCCGAGAAAGGGACATCTGAGCAGAGACCTGAAGGAAGTAGGAGAATGAGCTGGACTGTTGGCTGGGCCATGGGCATTCCAGGGAGCAATTCGGTTTTAGCAATGCAATGTTACAGGATTAGTGGGTTACTTTTATGCAGGCAGGCCATCCCCTGCATTCCTTGTCACTTTCAATTAACCATAAGCACACCCAGCTCGCTCATCAAAGACAGAGTCCCATGTCTCTCCCTTCTGGCAGCCAGAGACAGATACCCTCGTCTGTGCCAAGCCTGCCATGCTGGACCCGCCACTGGAAGCAGAGAAGTAGCCCTACCCCCTTCTCCTTGGGCCTTCTGCCACATGGTGAGAGCGTAACCCTGTACCCAGTGGCCCCATTCCCTCCCCTGATGAGTCTAAAGGGGCATTAAAATTCACATTTGTTTGTACCTGGTGAGTCTGCATTCTCTGGGTAAGGGCTCACTCATGTAGAAGCAAAATCACCCAACTCCCAGAGTTACTTTCAGAACTAAGCGTGTAATCTTTAACCAGATTTAAAGAGCAGTAGAATTTTGTTATTGTGGCGAAGTCCTCAAAATCGTTTTATCTGGAGTGAGGATGTTAACAAAGAAGGAGATTTAAATAGCAGTTAATCACTATGTATGTGTTTTTAAAATCACCATGGCCTTTGCAGTTTCTGGTCACCTGCTCAAGTTCCAGCCACACCTGCCAGCAGCACAGCTGATGTAAGGTACAGTTACAAGGAGGACACTGAGGTATAGGAGGGCAGGACTGTGTCTGGTTTTTCTACCCATTGTTACCCCCCAGTGCCTACCTTGGTGCCTGGCTCGTAGGAGACACTCCATAAATGCTCACGAGTAAATGAATGACACCAAAGATGACAGCTTTGGTAGAGAGAGAGGAGACCTGCGTGCTCAAGTGGGAGGGGGCAGGTATAGAGACTACGATGTCTGAAGCAGGAGAGGTAAGGTGGAGGCATGGTCTGGGATTCCTCTCCCTATGGCCTCTGGGACAAGGGGAACTGAAATGGAGCATGCATTTCATGCACAAGGGCAGGGCAGGGGCAGGGCAGGGGCAGGGGGAGGAAGGGTGAGAACATCACTGGCGCACTGTTTGGCCCCTCTCCCCCACGTAGATGTTGGATTATTTTGGTCACTTTACTTAGCAGCTTGGAGACTCAGTTCCATCCCCTGGAAAATGTGGGTAACAGCACTGACCTCACAGGGTTGCTGTGAGAACTAAGTAGGATAATGCATATAAAACCCTTGGCACAGAGACTTCTACCATAAAAACGTCCTAGTAGACTCTCATGTTTTCACTTAACGTGGACACGTTGGGAGGCAGAGTACACCGTGGTGGGGAGCAGCGATCCGGAGCCAGACTGGCTGAGTCTGAATCCCAGCTTTATCACTCCGAGCTGAGTGGTCTTAAGAAAGTTACTTAATTGCCCTGAGCCACAATTCCCTCATCTGTGAAAAACAGGACAACAACGCCTATCTCCTAGGGTTGCTCTGCGGATTAAATCAGTTAATAAATGTAAACCACTTAGAACAGTATCTGGCACACAAGCATTATTACTGTCTGCTAGGTGTTTTTTTTTTTTAAGATTTATTTATTTATGATAGACATAGAGAGAGACAGAGAGGCAGAGACACAGGCAGAGGGAGAAGCAGGCTCCATGCCGGGAGCCCGACGTGGGACTCGATCCCGGGACTCCAGGATCACGCCCTGGGCCAAAGGCAGGAGCTAAACCGCTGAGCCACCCAGGGATCCCCTAGGTGTTTGTTTGTTTTTTTATATTTGTTTCCCACTTTGATTCCTCTGGGACTAGTGGAAGCAGCGAGGATATGTGGGAGCAGATGGATGTGTTGATGTGATGGTGGACAAGGTCATATCGGATGGGCTGGATCCAGGTCTCATTTCAACACTGGTTCTCAAACTCGAGCAGACACACTGGATTCACCCTTTGTTAAAGCATGGGTCGTGCTCAGAGTTTCTCATTCAGTAGGTCTGGGTGGGGCTTGAGATTTTGTATTTCTAACAAGTTCCCAGATGGTGCTGATGCCGCTAGTCCAGGGACCACACTCTGAGAACCCTCGTGACGTTATAAAAAAGGATGTCCGAAGCTCCAAAAGATGGAGGAAGGAAGGATGCGTAAAGAGATAGGGGTTCTGGAAAATTCCAACTAGGACTGTGCAATGGACACTAGTGGAAAGAATGATGTGTTCATTTATTCACTCAACAAACAATTATTCACTGCCCACTGTGAGCTGTGCCCTGTATTCACCCATCAGTTTAAAGGAACAAGATTTAGTGGGGTAGAAATGATAATGAGTTGGGAAGGACTATCAATTTATTGAATTGAAACAGAAGCCTTTAAAGAAAGAAGCCACATCCTCCTCAGGCCTACTTCTACATCGTGTCTCCATTAGGCCTAACTCAGGCATCATTTGTGTGTGTGTGTGTGTGTGTGTGTGTGTGTGTGTCTTATAGGATATACACAAAATTGACCAATCTAACCATTTTAAGTGTACAGTTCAGTGGCATCCAGTACACCCACATTTTCATACAGTCATCACCCCTGTTCCCCTCCAGAATGTTTTTTTCATCTTCCAAACTGAAACTCGATTCCTGTCCATCAATAATTCCCTATTCCCTCTTCCCCTGCGCCCCCTGGCAACTACCGCTGGACTTTCTCTTTCTCTGGATTTGACTGCCCTAGCTCCTTCACATAAGTGGAATCATATAGTACGTGTCCTTTTGTGACTAGCTTACTTCACTTCACACAGTGTCATCAAGGTTCACTCATGTTGTAGCATGTGTAAGAATGTCCTTCCTTGTTAACAGTTAATATTGCACTGTCTGTATACACATTTGTTTATCCATTCTCGCATCAATGGATGTTTGGGTTGTTTATACCTCTTGGCTACTGTCAATAGTGCTACTATGAACAGGGGTGTACAAATATTTGTTTGAACCCTGCTTTCAACTCTTTTGAGTATATATATCTTTCTCTAAATATCATCTTAAAGCAGATAAATTTTGTTTAGGTGAAAATTAAGGTCATACATTCCCCATCCAACCTTCCAACCCTCTACCCTTTTCCCTTCATAGAACTTTACCCCTCCTGACACTCAGGTACCCAGATGTCTCAGCTGCCTGAATCTGATAAATCATCCACACCTCCAGGTAAATTAGCACAACAAGGACCAGGGGAATATATCTCAATGCTTTATGGGCTGAAGGCATGCATGAATCTCCCTTTCGCTATGATGACAAGCTTACCAAGACACTGTCCAAACACACTTGTGCCAGGAGCTTATTCAGTACTATTCAGAGATTAAACAATTTAGTCTCTGGGATCAGACAGCTGGTGGAGGGACCTGGTGTCTTACCATTTACTAACTGTTGAAGCAAATGAGTTAATCTTGCTAGTTTCAATTTCCTGATCCATAAAATACGGATACTAGCTCCTGTTCACTTGGTTGTTTGGAGAATTAAAGTGAGATATAGGCACACTAATTAAATTAAGATAAACCAAGATAAGGTAAAGAACTTAACATAGCACCTGGCATATGGTCAGAACCCAACAGATATTGGGCATTGTTAGTATTATAATTGAGTAACTCCTTCAGATATACGCCCCAAAAGTTCCTCCTACCTAGATACACAGAAGGACATTATAATGAGCATGGAATTAATAGTCCCACTAGGCCAGAGGCCCAGAGGCCTAAACAATGGACATTTTTTTAAGACATGGGATTCAAAATTACCACCTGGCTACAAAAGATTAAAAGATGTCTTTGGATGGGGAAGATATTTTGGGGCAGGGTCCTCTGTGGCACCCACAATTACACGAGTCCCCAGCAGTCAACTATGGGTGTATCTTTGAGGTTGTTTTTTTTTTTCCTTCTGAGTTTGCAAATGCCAGATAAAAAACAGATTCTAGAACAATGGAAATTTGAGATGAGAAATGGATATAGCCAATTTGGCCAGGCCTCCTCCTAGGATGGCCCCAATCCTTCTGGGACATGTTCTGATGACTGGACAGCCTTTTTCTAAATCTCTGAAAGGGGATGATGTTCCCGCCATTTCCCTTGGAAGAATATTCCACGGTGAAATATGACTCACTGTCAGGGCCCTTGCCTTTGAGATTCTCTTTCTTCTCTTGACCCACTTTCGTCTTGCTGTGCCCTTTTGTGCAAAGTCAAACACAGCCTCCCCTGGAGGAGGCTGCTCTATGAGGACTGACATTTAAAGACCATTACCACCTCTAACACTCAGCCCTGTTCATTTAGCCAAGCAAAGCATGTTTAATTCTTTTAATCTCCTCTCATAAATCAATCTCTTCGTTCCCTTAATAGTCCTTCTCCTATGCTTTGAATTCCTTCCAGTCTGGCCATCCTAAGCTCTTGTTCCGTTTACACTTGAGAATTGCCCGTCAATCTCGAAATGGCTCTCAGGAAAACCAGCTGGGCCCTGCCAGGGCTCCAAGTGCTCCCACGGTGCTGGGCTGTCTGCTGCCCACAGACACTGGGAGGCCTGAGAAGAGCCCTGCCTGTTGGCCAGATCCAAAGGCCTTCAGGCATTTGCTGCCTACACTACTCTGTCTTTCACATGGACCTGGCCCAGCTGGCCCATGGTCAAGGGAAGTGCCCGAGAAGCCACCTCAGACATTTTGATCTCTGCTGTCACTCCAGCTCGTCTACATGTCCACCCTTCACCTGGCGTCCACCCGCAAGGGCACAAGGGCAACTGAGGAGCCCAGAGGGGTCTTACCTGGAAGGTCCCAGCATGGTCTTCTTCCTTATCACCCTCTCTGTTCTCTTTGAGGGCAATTAATGTGAATCCTCTGAAGTATGAGGGAGGGGCAGCTGAAAGTGTTACTGTGGAGAGAGAAGAAAGCAGATTAGAAGCACAGGAACTAGCTGGCTTCTATCTGACAAATGGATGTTCGTGACTTCTCCATCAACACATCAGACCTGTGGGTGGGAAGGGCAGTGGACAGCAGAGAAGCCTCATGCCTCTGAGTCATGAGCTATTGCCCTCCACCCTGCTCCCCTTTACATTTCAGAACCTGCAAAATGCCTGAACTATGATCTTAGTTGGGCCTCCCTGAAGCAACAAAGGCTTTGGTGAGCTCCTTCCCAGTATTCACAATTTGGTAAAGATAGTCCCCAGTCAGCAACCCCCATCTTGACAGCTACCTAATATTACACTTCCATCAGACTGGTCCAAGAGAAATCTAGCTGCTCACAGCACAAACTCCCTCACGAGGTCTTATAGGGGCAGAGGCTGCTGTGCGTTTTCCAAAACATACTTCCCTTTTCTTCTGGGCTCTCAGCTAAACCAAATTCTCAGCTTCCCTTGAAGTTAGGTCTGCTTGCACCCTCATCCTGCCAAGGGAAAGCATGAACAGACATGATGCCTACTGCTTCCTGCCTGGCCCACACAAACTCTCCATAGGATCCTCCACTCTTCCTTTCCTATCCATGCCTGCTGAATGCAGGGGATCCAGTAGAAGACTCTGGTATCCAGGAGAAGATGGTGGAGCCACAGGATGGAAGGAACCTGGGTTTCTGAATAGCTACACAGAGAATCATCCACTGAGCAGAAACATCCATATTCTACTTTGCATGAACTGGAAATAAACTTATATTGGGGAGGATTGTTTGTTATAGCAGTTGGAGTTATGACTCTACATTCCTTCTCTTACTTCTCACACCTACCCAGATAACTATGTGTTCATGGAAATCTAGCTCAAGGGCCTTCTCAGCAATCATGGTCACCCCTTCCTTTGTATCTCCAATCTCTCGAGATGGAAATCCTTTATTGCAATTTTTGCACCACATTGCAATTCCCTTTTTACCTGCCTTCTCCACTGGACTGTGAGTTAATGCTGGAGAGGAACTCGTTTTAACTCTCTTTGCAACCCTAGCGTAGAGCCTGACATCTAATAAATGCTCAATTCAAGTTGCTTGAAATTCATATAAGTTGAGATTTAAATTACACTTTGGACTAAAGTGCTAAGATTCTAGCCTTAAGAAACATGGAATTATAGATTATCGGAGCCTCAAGCCTACCCCAAGAATTCTTCGTTCCAGACTCCCAATTTCACAGATTGGAAACAAAGACACAGAAGTTACCAGACACCCCAAGGTAGTAGGACCACTCAGAGGCAGACTTAGGGATAGACTCCTTCCCCAGCTTAACATTCTACCCATGGTGGTACATATTGAGTGTATAGTATGGATATTCCACAACTGTTAAGTTTTGAAATTTTAAAAATCCACTCACTTGACATATAACATTTACATGATTCTGATAAGAAACCCCTGTTGGGGAAGGACATTCTAGTCTTCTAGTTTCAGCCCTAAAAATAAAGGACCCCAAACCAAAACTTAAAACAATCGTCTTGGATAAGGCAGCAGTGGTCACGATGATATCTCAGGGAGGGACTCTGAGACACGAAGATTGCCAATCTCATGCTATAATTGGTCAGTTCATCCCACAAAAGTAATAGAGCATCCTGACTGGCCACTGATGTCTATAAAATATCAGAAAGACCTTCCCAGTAAGGCAAAAAGGGCATGAGAAAAAGCACAGTAAAAGAGAGTCAGGAAAGTAGGGTGCCCAACAGTGGCCAGCAGAAAATGAGGACTGTGATGTCAGAAGAAAGAGGCGAGATCTCTGAGGGACAAAATGACAGGCTTAAAGCAGTCTGAGGCTATCTAGAGTGGGGTGGCAAATGACCAAGCAAAACAGAAACAGACTCATGGTTACAGAGAACAATCTGGTGGTCCTCAGAGGGCAGTGGAGTGGGGGGAATGGGTGAAATCAGGGAAGAAGATTAAAAGGTACAAACTTCCAGTTAGAAAATAAGTAAGACGCGGTGATGCAACATACAGCATAGGGAATATAGTTAATAATATTGTAAAGACTTTGTATGGTGACAGAGAGTAGCTAGATTTATCAGGGTGATTGCTTTGTGATGCATAGAAATGTTGACTCACTATGCTGTGCACCTGAAACTAATATAATATTGTCTGTCAACCGCACTGCAATTTAAAAAAAAAAACCTACAGGTGGGCATGATAACAGCACTTACCTCAAAGTAAGAGTGTGAAGTGTGAATGGAAAGTTCTGAAAATCCTGCCTGGAATATAATAGGCACTTAATAAATATTAGCTCTTATTATCAGTGATGAGATTATCACATTGCATTTTGTGGATAAGTGTTTTTTACCTATTCATTTAAGTCCTTCAAAAGCAAGAACCATATCTAAGCTCAGCACAGTGATTAGCACAGAGGTGATGTGATGTGCAATTAAGTTCACTGAATCGTGTTCATGGACTAGTAAACTTAGTATTATAAAGATGTCAGTTCTTCTTAAATTGATTTATAGATTTAGCGCAATCGAAATTAAATTGCCATCATGGTTTTTCTGTGAAATGATAGGTTGATTCTAAAATGTCTATGAAAAATGCAAAGGGACATAAAAAAAAAAAAAGAAAATGCAAAGGGTCGAGAATATCCAAGGTAGTCCTGAGAAAGAAGTAAAAAGTTGGAGGGCTTGTACTACCACATATCAAGACTTACGCAGCTATAAAAGTTCAGCCAGTGTATTAGAGAAGAGGCCAACTGTAGAGTCTGGGGTCTAGAAAAAGTTTCACAAGTACATGGAAACTTGATGTATGATTAAGGATGTACTGCAGAGCAGTTGGGGGGGAAAGACGATTATCTTTAAAAAAGGTGCTAGGGCAACTGGACAACTTGTAGAAACAGGTGAATCTTGGTCTCTACACATCACACACAAAATAAACTTCACAGAGATGGTGGAGCTAAACGTGAAGAGCAAAACAGCCAAGCTTTGAGAAGTTGGCCAAGGATGGAATATGAATGACCTTGGAGTCAGAAAGATTTTTTTTTTCAGAAAAAAATTTTTTTAAAAACAGGACATTAAAAAAAAAACGCTGACAATAAAGGAGAAGACATATAAAGGGGATGATACAAAAATTTTGCTCAACAAAAGACACCATTCGGAACAAGTACGGCAGAGTGCAGAAGGCATTTGCAATGCACATAACCATAATCAACTTTAATCCAGAACATATAAAAACTATTTCAGATCAATAAGAAAAAGATAGACAACCCAACAGAGAAAAAATAGGCAAGACACATGAACTAGGGCAGTCCAGGTGGCTCAGCGGTTTAGGGCTGCCTTCAGCCCAGGGTGATCCTGGAGACCTGGGATCGAGTCCCATGTCGGGCTCCCTGTGTGGAGCCTGGTTCTCCCTCTGCTTGTGTGTGTACCTCTCTCTCTCTCTGTGTGTCTCTCATGAATAAATAAATCAAATCTTAAAAAAAAGAAAAGACATGAACTAATACTTCACAAAGAAGGTGCTCAAATGGCCAAAAAGTGTCAGAAAAGACACTCGACCTCGTTAGTGAACAGGGAGATAGAAATTACTGCATTTCTACCAGATTGGCTAAATGTAAAAGGATTAACGATATCAAATGTTAACTGGAACTTTCACACCCTACTGAACCGAAAATAAGCAGTTTTCACTGGAAAAGTCTTTGGCAGGATTTACTGAAGCTGAACATATACATACCCCATGATCCAGTAATGCCAGTCCTGAATCAACACGAATGTGTACAGATGTGGGCCACACAACACCTATCACAAGATTCATGGTAACATTGTATTAGCACCCAAACGGAAACACTCCATGTCCATCCTACTGATGATGGACATGGAAGCTGTGGCACATTCGTATAATTGAATGCACTGTAGTAATGAAAATGAGGGAATTCCTGCTACATACAAGAGGGATGGATCTTTTAAACACAATTGAGTGAAAGAAGACACACAAAAGGGCACCTGGGTGGCTCAGTGGCTGAGTGTCTGCCTTTGGTTCTGGTCGTGATCCTGGGGTCCCTGGCGTTCCTAGGTAGAGTCCCACATCGGACTCCCCACCAAGGAACCTGTTTCTCCCTCTGCCTATGTCTCTGCCTCTCTCTCTGTCTCTCATGAATAAATGAATAAAATCTTTAAAAAAAAAAGAGACACACAAAATAATACAAAAGTTGTGTGTCTTCTTTCACTCAAGATTTATATCAAGTTCAAAAACAGACAAAGTCATCTATGATGCCAGAGACCAGGACAGCAGTTACACATGCAGCAAAGTGGAACAAGTGATTTGGAGGGGCTCAAGCGATGTCTCTGGAGTGCTGGCCATGTTCTGTTGCTCAGTCCAGAGGTCGGCTGCATGAGTGTTTTGGACATGTGATCATTCACTAACCTGGGTGATTTGTGACCTTTCCCATAGGTAAGTTATACCTTGATAAAAATATTATTAAATAATGTTTCTAAATGATAAGTATTCACCTTTTTGTATATCTGGGTAGTGTCCTTAAAGGGTCAGACATAAACTCTGCTTCCCAGAAGGCTGCATCCCCATGGGTTCAAATACACTAAGGGCATACTCTACCTCACAGAACACAATACACAAGATGGAAGTTCTGGAGGCTGAAGTCAGTGTGGGGTTTCAATCCGTAATTATCACTGGTGAGGATGGCAGTACACAGGATAATCTGAAGGCAGACAGGGGATCCTATGCCTCCAGAGAACCCTATTATGTGACTCTTTTCTGAAAGAAACAAACGTGCAGTATGTTCTGAGTCCCAGTAATGACTGAACATGATAACTTGGCAATAAATAATAGAATCTTCTCTCTAATGACTCCTCCCAAGTGCCTCCCAAGAGAGGCCATTAAGAGACCCCAGAAATTCAAGGAAAATGCTTATGAAGAATTTTTTTAAAAAACCAAAAAAGGTCCATTTAGAGCCATCCTGTGAGCACTTACAGGGAACTGGTTAAGGGCAAAGATTTCAGATGAGAATCCTAGAGCTATCATTTATTAATTATGTGACCTCTGGCAAGTTATTTCACCTCCCTGTTCCCTCATCTTTAAAAAGAAGTTAATGATATTGCCTTCCTTGTAGGAAAGTAGAGAGGATTAAATAAACATTTATCACAGAGCCTGGCATAAAAGGATTCAGGAAGTATAACAGATGCTGGCGGTGGTGCTGGTACTGGTGCTGGTGACGTTGGAGCTGAAGAAGATGATGATGATGATGATGAAGGTGATGATTAGGATGATAAAAATCATGATGCTCAGCAGGCTGACAATGGGTTTCAAAAAGCTGGTCCTCAAGGACAAGCATGGAACCACAAAAAGAAACTCTAGGAGGTGCCAATGAAGGACCACTGGGAGGACTACAGTGGGGATAATCCTCACAGGACTTGGGGATGATCTTCACAGGGCCAGGTTATGGGGATATCTGGGTAAGCACTTCTAACGAACAGTCTCCCTGCAGCTCATCACACCCAATATAGGGTGTCCTGTGAGGTCCCCTCAGCCCCACACGCTATACACCCTTTCAACATTCCTTCCTTTTTTCAGAATACCTCTCACCCAATTTTAATCATACTTATTTGTGAATTATATGTTAAGTGCTAGTCTCCTCCAATAAAGTGTAAGCTCTATGAGAGCAGAGACCAAGTCTGTCTTAAGCTGCACTGTATTTTTAGTATTCAGTGTGCTTTTTAACACACAGTAAATGCTCAATACTCACTGAATGAATGAATGAGTGAGTGAATGAATGAATAGGTATTTGTCTTCAATGCAGTTTGCTTGCTCCTGCTCTGGCCCCTCCTCAAAAGTTCCCATGAGTTACCATGTGTAGTATGTCCCTCATCCTTTTGTTACTGAGGTTTTGTCTGTGCAGCCCAGTGCTATGCCCCTGGGGACACAGAGAAAAGACATGGCCTTTCCCTCTAGGAGCATACAGGCTAAGAGCTGGGAAGAAAAGACGTATCAGCAGATTTTTTTAATAACATATGATGGGTGTTATGAAGGTATGAACAATGTGCTCTGGGATCCCAGAGCATCTGGGTCTAATGTGGGAGTCAGAGGAGGATTCGAGGAGGAGGTGGCATTTGAGCTCCAAGTTGAAGAATAGGAGTTTGTCCAGTGGACAAGAGGACTAACAGCACTCTAGGTAGAGGGAAAGGCATGATGAGCCAGTCTTGGCCTTGGAAACTAGAAGTAATTCTGTATTTCATAAAATGCAAGCTGAGAGTGTGCTAAGAGGTCAGGGAAAGAAGGCGAACAGGGGATAGAAATTTAAAAGCCTTCAAAGCCTTGGATACCAGTCTGGAGGTGAAGGAGGAGTCCTGGGGGGTTGAGTTAGGGAATGTCATATTCAGATTTAAGAAGATTGGGCTGGAAGTTGTATGATTACTGAATAATAGCCCTTCCCTAAAAACCAGTGGCAAGGGCCTCTCTGGCCTGCCTTGCTTGTATGAGGACTGATGTTTCACACTGGAGCCTCAGCTTAAATCTCTATCCAAGGTTGAGTTCTCCCCGTCATTGGGTACACTGGCCATATGCAGATCCCAAATTCACAAATAGCTTCCTGTGTCCTTCAAATGTTGGTGTGTCTACCCTCTAACACAAACTCTGATGAGCTGTTACCCAATGCATCTGTTGTGCTTTTCACCCTTGCTGGAGCTCATCTAGTACCATCATGCTCCTCACTCTGCCTTCAGGGAGCTTTCCCCGGCTCCAGCCTCAGTGAAGAGATCCTGAACCAGACCCCAGCTCTACCACAAGCCCAGCGCCTGCCATCCACCTACAAAATGTTACTGAGATGTCCCAGTCTTCACATTTCACACATCAACTATGGGGAACTTAAACTTCTGCCTCAACTTGCAACAGGGGGTTACAAGGACTGCTGGAGTAGTACACAAGCTACAGTGGTCCCTCCCTGCCCTGCATGATGTTCAGAGCACCAGGAAGCTGCAACATGCATGCTTCACTCAGAAACAATAGAGCCCACCCGCCAGCATCGGGCAGGAGATGCTGGTGATGGATTGGTAGGAAGACAGGGCTTAAAGTCTAAAGATGAGCAAGTGTGTATATTGGGGTTGGCTTACTCTGTTCTGCTGGACGGTCTTCCTTAGCCTGTGCTCCAGCATTCCCAGTCAGAGATGAAACATCTCCTATTCCAAATTAAATATCCTACAGATATATAAAAATTGAAAACTGGGGAAACCTGTGGGGGCTCAGCAGTTGAGCATCTGCCTTTGGCTCAGGGTGTGATCCTGGTCCAGGGATCGAGTCCCACATTGGGCTCCCTCCAAGGAGCCTGCTTCTCCCTCTGCCTGTGTCTCTGCCTCTCTTTCTGTGTCTCTCATGAATAAATAAAATTAGATAGATGATAGATAGATAGATAGATAGATAGATAGATAGAAGAAAGAAGGAAAAGAAAGAAAGAAAGAAAGAAAGAAAGAAAGAAAGAAAGAAAGAAAGAAAGAAAGAAAGAAAGAAGAAAGAAAACTGTTTTTCTATAATGGACGTAGCTAACAAATCTGGATTCAAATTCCCTTTGTTTATTATGTGTAACCTTTGGCAAGTTGCTTAACCTCTCATGGTCTTAGTTTCTAAATCTCCTGTAAAAATGGCAGTAATAGTGTTTATCTCACATTGTTGTTATGACAAGGAATTAATATCTGTAATAGTAAGTATATATAAATGTTAATAACTTATATTAAAAATAAATCATTCTCTTCTACAAAATAGGGATCATCACTGCCATCTCATGGGTTTGTTATAAGGATTAAAGGAGAGAATGTATATGAAGCACATGTCTACAGCTCAATAGAAGCTCTATCTATAATTCTTCCCCCTAAGTGCTACCTCTTCATGGGATAGCTGGGAGCCAAATGAATGAGTCCTGAGCTGACCGTTATGTGGACGGGAAGAGGGATGGGTGGGAAGGAAGTTCCTGGGGAATTGGAGATGTGTTAGCCAAGAGAATTTAACTGAGAATATGGGTGAGGGCAGGGAGTACCAAGGGACACACTGTCCAGGCGCCCTGCTTCTTCCCCTCCTCAGATGATGGGATCTTTGGGGCTGGCAATAACAGTACCCCCTCTCCCTCCTGAAACATAATGCCATAGAAGTGACTGTGACCCAAATTTAGTCTCTCTCCACACCCCAGTCCTCCGGGTCTCTGACCCAACATAGACCAATCGGAATCCTTCCCTGAGATTTTCCAATTTGGAGTTAAAGGTACAGGGCTTGTCTTTCCTGAAAGGATTTTCATTCAAGGTTCTTGGCAGCTGTCCTCCTTGTTAATTTGGGGAAAGTTTATCTATAGTAAGAAAAATGAGGACAACACATAGAAACACAGCCAAAAGATAAAGGATGGGAGGAGTGAGACAAACAAGGTGGAAGAAACAGGTGGAAAGGATGGAGGGAGGAGAAAACTCTTTGGGGTCCCTAGATCCATTTATACCTGAAGCCAGACCCACCCTTAGACTTTCTAAATATGGAACTCAATAATTCTCTTTTTTGCTTTAGTTAGGTTGACTTTGCTCCTGTCATGTTGCATAGAAAGAGCTTTCACTAATATTGAAACAAAGAAAAAATTCTGCCCAGACTATATGATTCATTAGCAGGCTAGGAAAACAGTATTTGTGGCAAAACTGAGGTGGCTGACCAGGAAGGTGGCAGTTGGCACTTAAATGTCACTGAGATGACAGCAAATCTGTTGGCTTCAAAACCATTAACTAGATGTCAACTTTAGGGAAAGAGTCAAGGGATGTCAAAGGAGCCCTGCTCTGCCCAACTATTCTTATCAGCTTTGATAAAGATTTCTAAGACTGCTTATAAGCTGTAGATCACCCAAAATTAGACTATGTGGCTATGCCACTCAGTGACAATCCAGATCCATAAGTGGTTGACAGCTATAGGGATGGACCCAAACATGCTGGAACCATTCTGAGGAAGACTAAGTCATGAGGAATCATGTCAAATCTTACATTCACGGACCAGTCGCACCAGTACAGGGAGACAAGGGAAGCAAGCCTTCCCAGCAGTTCACAGGAATTTTTCTGGCTACAAGCTCAGCATGATCCCAGAGTACAGCACAGCTGCCAAAATAGCAAACACAAGACCTGGCAAGCTTAACACAAACACAGTGTTCAGGACAAGGAGATAATCATTCCCCATGTTCCATCCCTATCAGAGCACATCTGGAGTACAAAGTGTAAAGGGACAAGAAACAGGATCCCAGGAAGAATAGCTGAAGAAAGGGGGCGTGTTAGTCAGAAGAGATGTCATGGTTGGTATTTCTCCACAAACACCTCAAGGGCTGACATATGGCCAAGGGGAGACCTTATTCTCTCGACTCCAAAGAACAGAACCTGGACCAATGACTGGAAGATACATGGAAGGGAAATGTTGGTAAGATTTAGTGCCTGTTACATCCACAACCCCCACAACCAGGTCAGCTGTGGCTCAGGCTCTGCCATCTTGTGAATACTGTCCCCTAAAGGAAGCTCATGATTCTTCTCTCTCCACCACTCCACTGCCAAGGCAGGGGAAGGCTGCTGTCATGCCAGCTTTGAGGACGTTCTACCGGCCACTGGACTTGTGTCTTACTGCAACAGGATAGGGCAGTGATATGACCAGTGCTAACGTATGTGGAACACGGGAGGTGGGGGTGTGGAGCTGGGAGAGGCTGCGATGGGGAAGCATGCTCATAGAAACATGACAACCTTTTGGCCATCCTCTCTTTGTGCCTCCCATTCTTGTTTTAAAAGGGATAAAAAGTGAGGCATGCGGGGTGGCTCAGTCGGGTAATCATCCGACTCTTGATTTTGGCTCAGGTTATGATCCTGGGGTCATGAGATCGAGCTCCTCATCAGGCACCATATCAGGCTCCCTGCTTAGGATTCTCTCTCTCCCTCTGATTCTTCTTCTCTCTCCCTCTCAAAGGAAAGAAAAAGAAAAGACAGATTATAGATTTCTAGAATCCAGTCCTTTTTGGGGGGTGGGTCCAGTGAAGCTATGGTTGGTTTAACTTTCCATGTGATTCTATGCATAGCTAGGTTTGGAAACCATACAAATGACCCCAGTAACTGCTGATTTTAGGGAAAGTCACTTAATCATTATTGTCCAGGTTTGATGGATCAACAATCCTCTCTGCTGTCTTCTTCATTCAATCAGAACCAGTGTCTGAAGCTGGGAGCCCCTTCCCTTTGCTCTTTGGCCTGCTGTCCTGCTCCTCACCCCTGAACCATCAATGACCCAGCTTTAGTATGCCCACCTTCTTCCTCCCAAACGTCTTCACCAGGGACCCAGCCATCTACCTGCCCTCAAGGCTGCCCCAAGTCAATGCCCCAGGGCACAGGGCATCCTTCCTCTCTGCTGCCACCACCTGGATCTCCTTCCTGTTGGTCCCTATCTCTAGTCTCACTTCTCTGGCTAAGAGAGAAATGCTTTCTTTCTCCATCTAGCTCTCTGAGAGGAAGATCTCACACCAGGATTCTTCTTCTTCTTCTTTTTTTTTTTTTCCCAAAGAATAATGATTTAATGCCTGTTATGTCCACAAACTGTTCTGGGTGCTAGAACTAAATGGCAGATAAGAAAGATGCAGTCCTTGCTCTCATACAGCTCATATTCTAGCTTGAGGAGGCAGATGATACACAAGATAATTTCAGAGAGTGATTAAGGGCTATCATGACAATAAAATAAGGCAAAAGTAATGGGAAACATAAATTGGTGGTCAAAGAAGCCTCTTTAAAGGGATAAAATCTGAGCTTAAACTTAAAAGACAAGAGGTGAGGCACACAATGATGTGAGGCAAGCATTCTAGTCAAGGAGGTGAGCGTGTACAAAGGCCCCCTGGGAGGGGGGAAGGGGCAATGAGTTTGGTGTGGAAAATTCAAAGGTTAGTGTTGCAGCTGTGAGGAAAAAGAAAAGGAAAAAAGGAAAAAGAAGAAAGATGAAGGGAAAAAGAAAGAAAATGAAGAGGGGAGGACAAGGAGGAGGATCATAAGAGCTTCCTACAGCACCGAGAATCACTATCTACAATTTTTATGACCTGTTTGCTCTGAGTCTGCCCATCTTCCAACGCTCCTACCCCTCCCAACACAGTGGCTTGTGCTTGGCCCTTCCCTGGCTTTCTGATGTCTCACGAAGTCCATGAGGCACACTTACAAATATCTGAGCCACGACATTAGATAGGGTTCAAGTTCTTTCCCACGGGTCTTCTGGGCCTCAGCTAATCTGTAGATGTGTTTCAGTTTCCTGGAACTTTTCATGGAAGTTTTGAATATTCTGGGAAAGTTAGAAGCCTTGTCTATGTAGAGCTCACAAAGATGTCTGGTGATGTCACCTAACTCCTCGCCCTTAACTCCAGCCCAGCCAAGACACCCTGTAAAAGCAGGAAATGTATACCAGCAAGAGCTGGCCAGCCACACGGAAAGCTTTATGTAATGTGGTGAGCTCCCTGATACTGTAGGTGCCTTGACATCATCACATACAACTGTACACGGCCAGAAGAAAAAGGTAGGAAATAACACCATTGATAATTTGGGTCACTTCCCTCCCGCCCCCATTCAATGCATGCATGTGGTTGGGTGTGTGTGAGAGGAGACTCTCATTCCCTCACTCCATCGTAGTGAGTATTTTGTACCTGTCATGTCAGTGGTCAAGGACAAGCAAACTTACAAGCTTGTTTTACCTGTTACTCAGTTGAGGAAACATGGGTCCCTTCCAGTGCTGGAGGGACAACTAGAAGTGCTGGACTTCTTGAGAATGGTCAGGTCGCTTCTATTCCTAACAGAATGGTCCAGAAGGCGACACAAATAAGGCTACGTTGAATCTAGTACCCATGTTGTTTACGTACAATTTGAAAGGATTTTTAAGGCATAATTTTGACTTATGGGATCTTTGCTTTCCCCAGTGCCCCTTGAACCTAACCCTCAAGTAAGATGGGACTCCAGTCTCCACAAATTATCTTTCATTTTCATTCTGAATATGCATCCCAGTGAGCTTTTGTTTTTTCTATTTTCCCTTCTCCTCCTCCTCTTCCTGCCCCTCCCTTTCTTCTTCTTCCTTCTTTACTTCCTCCTCTTCTCTCCCATTTTCTTGTGTGACCTACCTCCACCCTCATTCCTTTCTTTCCTTATAGCTTCCTCCTCTATTGATGAGGGAGGGGGCAAGACAGAACAGGCCACTATGACATATTGGCCCCTTTTTTCCCCTCAGTATGAAACCTATCAACACCACACACACACCGTGACACTCCTTCCCCTAAGTATATCAACTTCACATGCTGTTGAGAAGATCCTCAAGATACCTTTCACTGAGTGACAGGACTTTGAAATACTGTGTTTTTATACGAATGTGCATTAAAACATGTGGCAGAGATAGTTAAATGTTCCCTTAAATCTATTTTCACCTTCATCCTTTTGGGGAAAAAAAACCCAATAACCAAATCCTTTCCTCAAGTGTAGAGGGGCATGTGGCTGCCTAGCTAAATGTCATATTTCCCAGGCTCCCTTGGAGCTAGGTGTGGTCAAGTCACTAAATTCTTACCGGTGGAGTGTGTTTGGAAGTCCTGGGCAGAATTCTGGGTTACATCATGAAAAAGAAAGCTGCCTGCCCTCTCCTTCCTTTTCTCCTCTGCAAGCTGAGTGGAACCTAGATGTGCTGGTAGCGACATGGCTGTGACCATTTTGAGGGAAACACCCTACAGCAGTGCTGTCCAGTAGAAATAAGTTCAAGGCAGGTGAAATCCACTGTATTTGTTAACAAGCATCCGGTAGGGCTAAGTGTAAGGCAAGTAAGATTAATTTTAACAACGTATTTTATTTAACCTAATATACACAATTATCACTTGAAGGTGTAATCAGTATAAAAAATTACTGAGAAGTTTTTCTTTCATCCTAATTTCTCAACAACTGGTGTGTATTTTACACTCATAGCACATCCCGATTTGGACTAGCTACATTCCAGGTGCTGTAACTCGTGGCTACGCGATTGGCGGAGCAACACAACCAGAAGGAACCTGGGCTCCCGATTGACCCTGTGGAGCAAAGCTGTCATTATCTCGGACCTCTCATCTACCTCTCATTTAAAACACTGTATTCTGGGGTCTCTTTAAAACATGAGCTTAACCCGTATCTTAACTAATTTAACATAGTAAGAGGTTTTACTCCCCCACAGAAATTAATACCGACCTGCATCTGACATTCTGTATAACTAGCAAATGGAGAGTAATAGTGAAAAGTTCTTGCTATATCAGCCCATGTTTCTGAAATATCAGCAATTATATCCTATTGTTCCAGTTGAGTCAGTCAGCAGCAATGGAATGACAACTTAACGGTGTATGGGGGAGTACCCAAGTTCTAACCTTGAAAAATGCCTACTTGATATGCTTTCGTTTTTTTGTATGTTTTGTGTTTTTTGTCTGTTTCAGGAAATTCAAAGCAGTAATCAATCTCTTTTAATCTTTATTATCGACTTGAACTAAATACCTATTAAAAGGGGGCAAAGTTTAAAAATAAAGTTACAGGAATCCCTGGGTGGCTCAGTGGTTTAGCACCTGCCTTCGGCCCAGGGTGTGATCCTGGAGTCCCGGGATCGAGTCCTGCATCAGGCTCCGGGCATGGAGCCTGCTTCTCCCTCTGCCTGTGTCTCTGCCTCTTTCTCTCTCTGTGTCTCTCATGGATAAATAAATAAAATCTTTAAAAAATAAATAAAGTTACATAAGAAAAAGAGGGGGACACCTGGGTGGCTCAGTTGAACATCTGCCTTAGGCTCAGGATGAGCTCCTAGGACCCTGGGATCGAGTCTCTCATCAGGTTCCCCACAGGGAGCCTGCTTCTCCTTCTGCCTGTGTCTCTGCCTCTCTCTCTGTGTGTCTCTCATGAATCAATAGATAAAATCTTAAAAAAAAATAAAAAGAAAGAAAAAAGGGGAAAGGTATAAGAGGGGAGGTATAACGGGTGACTTACAGTTAATTACAATATCATCAGCAATTTTAATTTTTTAAAACCCCACTAGATAAGAAATAGTTTATTTAAAAGACCTTATCCAGGGGATCCCTGGGTGGCTCAGCAGTTTAGCGCCTGCCTTTGGCCCAGGGTGCGATCCTGGAGTCCCAGGATCGAGTCCCACGTCGGGCTCCCTGCATGGAGCCTGCTTCTCCCTCCTCCTGTGTCTCTGCCTCTCTCTCTCTCTATGTCTATCATAAATAAATAAATCTTTAAAAAATAAAAATAAAATAAAAGACCTTATCCAGCTTAAATTCCTCAATCCCCCATATGCACTTCACAAAAACATAATTTTGTAGGCATGGTAGTATAAATCTGCATGTAAAAATAAAACAATCAAATTAGGGCTTTTTTTTTTTTTTTTCCCCTAACCAATTTGCTTCTGTTTCCCTACAAACAAAAGAGATTGGCTAAAGATTGACAAGGTTGTTCATGTTTCTAAATTAATTTTCTGGTTTATGAGGAAATATGATCCTGAAGGCTATAAAAAGAAAAAAAAAAGCAAATGTAAATAAGGAGCCATAGCTTTATACTTTGTGTCCCAAGATATGTCAGTTGTTATCTTGAAATGCTGTTGCTCTTTTCCTTCATTGAAGACTCACCGTCCAGAAGGCCCAGGGTAGCTAGAGTGAATTCATGTTATTCCCCTTTCATTTTCGTGCATCAATATAGAAGACTGGTTAAGAACAGAGATTTAGGAGTCAGACATCCCATCATTTATATACTGACATCACTGATTATTAGCTGTGTGATCATGGGGAAGTTCCTGAACCTCTCTGAGAATTCGTCTTCTCATCTGTAAAATAAGAGTAACAATAAATTGCCTCAAAGAACTGTAAAGAATAAGTGAGATGAGTAGGAAGTACTTAACAAAATGTCTCATCCAGTGTCGCTGCCAAGTATTTTTATTTCCAAAATAATCATCTTATTATATAGATATTTTTGAGCACTTACTCTATGACAGCTTTTTTTTTTTAAACAAGGATTATTTCTGACTCTCACAGCAACACTGTAATGGGTGGGGGAGTGCTCTTATTTTACAGCCAGAGAAATTGTGGCTCAGAGAGGGGAAGTGGCCGGCCTGAGGTCACACAGTGAATGTATGACTGAACAGAAGTTGAAACAGACCCAGTCAATATCAAAGCCTCTGCTCTTTCTCCCAGACTGAGGTGGGGCTCTCAAGGATACCCACTCCTCTGGGATGGTGTGCCCCATGGTGGGACAAAGAAAGAGAAAGCCAAGCAGCTTTGGAGGTCTCCAAACCTCCCGGTTTAGAATAAATCCCCCAATTATGCTCAAAGTTGGACAAGCTTTTGAAATCTCAACTGGACATTCTTTTCCCATCAAGTTCCTTGAAATTTCCCCTTTAAAGAGCATCTAGGAAAAGCCACTCTCATTAGCCAGGGTCTGGCTTTATTTTCCTAATAAACAGACCTTTAGTCAGACAAAAAAAGCCTCTTTTATTTTCAATCAATTCTTGAACATTTCAGCTGATTTTCTTCTATTTGGCTTGAAATTGTGATCTGGGAATGGCTGGTCCGGCAAATTGTCCTCCTATAAGGGAAGCCCCTTGAGGATCCTCAACTTGTTATTTTTAATCACTGTAATCTCCTTGTCAAAGGAGGCCACGGTAGGAAACAGAGCAGGCCTTTCAGAGCTTTCTAAAGCACAATTATTGCCAAGGGAGGGGGGATAGGGGGAAGAGGGAGGGAGAGTCGAGAGAAGTGGTGGGAGAGAAGGAAGTCAATGTAGTACTAACAACTTAGAAAAGCCTGAATAATAATCTCCATTGGATCTTGGCTGTTGAGAAGAAACCCCATGTCTGTCTGTCTGTCTGTCTCTCTCTCTCTCTCTATATATACACACATAGATATACTTATATTTATATATATTTTTTAACTGTGACCATTTGATCCAGTGTACAAGACCTACAGGAGATACTGGGTGGGGGGGTGGTGGAGAACAGAAGCTATTCAGGGATGAACTGGAATTCTGGGGACAAAGATTCTAGGCAGGAAAACAAGCCATGGTTTCGAAGGCTTGTGAGGGGCTCTAACCCACGGAAGAATAAAAAAGAGCCTAGAACATCAGGGGAATGTTAACTTCCAGAGCCCTAAGTCAATAACCTGAACAGAATGCATTAGACTTACTTTGAACATAATTATCCTAAGAAAGTATAAGCCAACAGAAAATGTCACCAACTAGGCCAGCGCCCATTTCCTCTGAACTTTGAGTGGTGGAATCAGGTTTGCTAATCTCAGAGTATTTACTCAGAAATGGTTCCTGCAACATCTTCCTTTCGAGATCTCTTAGCCACCAGAAGAGAGAAAAGGTGGCTGCTTGGCCAACAGCACGAGTGGGAGCATCACAGTCCAAAAGGCTAATGTTTAGGCTGGAACAAAAGTGTAGGGGAATGTCTAGTGATCCCCTCTCCCCCTCTCCCTGAGTCTGGTTCTGGCCTAGCTGTCATGAGCACTGGCAGTGGTGGGACCCTCCATTCCTGTGGATACCTGGTGCCGCCAATGCTCAGCCCCACAGGGAGGATTTGTGTGGGAAGAAATGGCTGGTAGGACACTGGCAGGGGCCCCAGACTTGCCTAAATCAACTAAAAATATCCTCTTGGGCTTATATTAAGAACAATCGAAGGCTAGGCTCCTAGTATGGAGAAATCATTCATTCATTCACTCCATTAATTCAGGAGGGCCCAGATGGCCACCGTTGGCTGGAGACTGGCCTAAGGAGCACCGAGGACACCTACTTTTAATCACATACACACACATCAGACACAGATCTGACTAGACACGTTCCCTCCTCCGTTCTTGAACCAACGAGGGCCTCCTGTGCGCCTGGAACGAACGTGTCCTGGGGACCTCGGGCACGCTCACCTCCGTCAACTCCTTCACTGCCTACAACCACCAGAGCAGCTGGATAATAGCTACTCTCTGCTGGGGAAGTAAGTTCAGAGGAATTAAAGGACTTGCACAAGGTCACGCCTCTGCCTGCCACGTGGAGCTTGGGCGGGTTCCCCGGGGAACCCAGGTCCTCGGGTTTGCGGAGGCCCCGACGGGCGGAGGAGGGCACGGCCGCCTCCCTCCAGCCGCGGGGAGCACCGGGGCGCCGGGGTCGGAGGGGCTCGCCAGGTGCGGGGGCGCCGCCAGGTGCGGGGGCGCCCGGGGGCCGCTCTGCGAAGGTCCAAGGGGACGATCCCGGGAAACCGGGAGAAGCGTTCTGAAGGGTGGCGCCTGCCCCCGGTGGCCTCGGCGCCCGCTGCCCGGGGCCCTAACTTTCTGGGAACCCGGAAGGCGGGGATGCAGGGGCGGCGGCTGCGCCCCCCCCCCCCCCCCGCCCCCAAGACCCGCTCTTCCCCGCGAGGCGCCAGGGCGGACTCCGGACCAGGCGGTGGGGGACGCGCAGCCCCAGGTGGGACGGGCAGGCTTCCCTCCCTGCCCGGGTCCTGCCTCCCGACTGGAGACCGCGGCTGCTGCGCCCCCGGGGGCGGGGGGGGGGGGGTCCGGGGAGATGTCGGGCTGCGGAGAGGCGGGCGATGGGGCGGCGTGGGGGTCTCCAGGTCTGCGCGGGGCGAGCGGCTGCCCTGCCCCGGAGGCGCTCCCCCGCCCGGGCACCCCGTCCCCGCGCTCCCCGAAGCCCGCGCTCCGCCGAGGAGCCGAGGCGCGACATCCCCCCGGGGCGCGGAGCCTGGGGTGGGGGGCGCTGGAGCCGGGGTCTCCCGGCCTCCGGGGAGCAGGCCGCGGCAATCTGGGCTTCTCTTTCCGTTCTCACCGGGTCTCCCCTTCCCTTTCCTGACCCACGCAGAGCTCCCCGCAGGCCCGCTCCGCTGGGGAGCCCGTCCCGGAGATCCAGACTCTCTTCCCTCGCCTGGGACCCTCGGAGAATAACTCGGAGTTCTTTCCGGGGAGCCCTCCGAAAGCTTCAGGCTCTTCCTCCCCGCGCCCCGGGACCAGTCAAGGGAGAAGCCCAAGCCCCTCTTCCCGAAGGCGTCTGTCCGGGGAGGCTGGGGTGCCATCCCGCGGGGGGGGGGGGGGGCGGGAGAGAAGCCGGCAGGGATGCATCCTCCCCTGCAGGGATGGGAGCGGGGAGAGCGCGACTGGGGGAAACGGGGGTTCCCTCCACTCCAGACCGGATCTGCAGGAGGACGCGTCTCCCCGGCTCTCCCGGAGCGGCCGGGGGGTGTGGGGCGGGAGAAGCCAGGGTCCCTCCCCGCCAGGCCGGCGTGGCGCGGCGCTCGGCTGCAGCCCACGCCCGGGAACCGCGCGTCCGGGATGGGGCTGCCCCGCCCGCCGCGGCCCCCGCGACGGCCCCGGACGCTGGCCCGGGAGGCGCGCGGGGCTGGCGGCCAGGGGGGCCGGGGCGGCCGGGCTGTGCGGGCACCGTGCGCCCGGGGCCGTGCGCCCTCCTCCGGCACCTTCCGGGGGCCGCGGTCCGCGCGCCCCGGCGCCACTTACCACGGTAGCTGGTTCCCGGCTTGTAGAAGTCGGGGTCGCCCTCCACGCGGAGGCTGAACTCGGTGTAGCCCTCGCGCCGCGTGCCCTGGGCGCGCAGGATGCGGCTGCAGTAGCCCTCCGACTTGGGCACCTTGTCCAGGGTCTCGTCGGAGAAGGCCAGCGCCGCGGCCAGGGGCAGCGCCAGGGCCAGCAGCGCTGGACTCGGGCTCAGCCCCGGGGGCGCTGGGGACAGCCTCATCGTCGCGGGCGCTCAACTTCGTGCCGCCGCCACGCGACGCCGGCCCGAGGGGTCCCCGGAGGAGCGAGACCTCGCGGAGCCCGCGCGGGGAGCGGGCGCTGGCGACCCGGGGGCCGTGCGGGGCTCGGCGTGGCGGCCGGCGGGCTGCGCGGAGCGAGGCTGAGCGAGCTGAGCTCGCGGAGCCGCGCGGGGAGGGGAGGGGAGGGGAGGGAGGGGAGGGAGGGGAGGGCGGGCGGCGGCGTAGGGGGAGGAGGGCGGGCTGGCTGCGCCCGGATCCCCGAGCGCAGCGCCGTTTTGTTTCCGAGCCGGCGATCGGCGGCGCGGCCGGGTTTATTTCGCGACGCGGGATTCCCAGGGTCTGGCGAGGAAATCCCAGGGCGCGGGGACCCTGCCGCCCCAACCCCGGCCGCACCCTTGCACCCCGCGGGGCAGAGCCCTCCGCGGAGCGAAAGCCTGAAAACTAACTTTGGTCGCGCATCTCCTTTGCGCCCCGCCACGAGCCGGGGAGGGGCTGGCGGAGGGTAGCTCCCCTCTCCCTGCGCTCAACAAGCGTGACCTTCCTTTCACTCATTTCACAGATGAGCAAACTGAGGCCCGTAGCCGCACGGGCCGGGCGGGGGCAGGGTGCCACGGCTGCTTGACTCCACTGCTCTTTTGGAGCAGGTCAGACTGGAGGATGAGAAGGGAGCCGAATGACTCATCCAACTGCGCCCAGTAGGCACAGCGCCTACAGCCTGTAATATTTTTGGAGGCTCCTGAAAATATTTCCTTTAAAATCAGAAGGGAGAAAGCATTTAGGTCTAATACGATGTTATACTATATGATATTAACGTGTTTCTGCTTATACCTACACGGTCCTAAAATAGGATGTTTGCTCTTCTTTCATGAGGGAAGGAGACCCCAAAGACAAAAGCGCCTAAGGCCCAGGGAAGTCCTCATCTAGCCCTAGGAAGGAGTTTCCAAAGGTTCAAAGAAAAGTCTGTGTTTTCTTGGCTTAGATTTTAGCCCCGGTTCTCAGTCTCCAGTAACCGATGTTTGGAGAGGAACCGAGCCTGAGGCACCAACCCCAAGGCCAGACAGGAAAAGGCCCAGGTGGAGGAATTACTCCCAGTGTTACCCTGGGGACAGACTAGAAGCAAACCTTGGTCCTGCCGCTGGCCCAGTGCGCGATTTGGGCTCTCCAGTCCTCTGTCTCCGGCGCTGGAGGGAGTGTGCGTGTGCCTGCAGGCTAACACACCCTTCCTCTAGGGGGTGCCAGAGTCCAGCGAAATGCCCCAGATGAACCACCTGGCCCAGCCGTCAGGCCTCCCCACCCCTCTGAACCCCTCCTCCGGATGGGTCTGGGCTAGACCTGGGACTCACCAAGCCCACCTGGGAGATGCCTTAAGGACCCGCTTCCCCTCTGTGGGCGCAAGCATCCCTCCCCAGGTGTTTTCGGAAGTTTTGGTTACCCCCACTTTCATCATCTTAATAAGTGCCTACATGTAAAAAGCAGTCTCCTGTGCTTTCCAGGTTTTTCTCATTGAGGCCACTCACACACAGCCCAGAAGAGCTTCTGCACTGGAGAGCTCCCTTCCTCCACACCCGCCCACTCTTCATCCTGGTCCTGGGACTCCCGCTAACACCATTACCTGGGCCCCTTCTCTCAGAAGTCACCCATGCTCGAGTGCCCACTAACTGAAGCCAATTGTCATTTCTCGGTCCTGACCTTTCTTGACCCTCCTGGCCCACCTGGTCTAGCTGACCAGTGCTCCTTTCAAGAGGTGACACCCGGGTTCACGTCTGGGTCCTGAGTGAATTATCTCCCGTGTCCCTGGCTCGGAGCTCATGCTAGATTCCGTGGTGCATAGGCCCAATCATCCAGCATGCTTTTGTTGAGTGTGGATTTGGGGCCAAGTCTGTGCTGAGCAGTGAGCACCACAGGGAACAAAAATTCATTCATTCATTCATTCATTCATTCATTATGTTGGAGGCCCTCCATGCACTCAGCGCTGGACACAAGACAGACTTATTACTTGGCTTTGTGGATCTTCCCATCCAGTGGCAAAAGCAAACATTAAATACATAGTTACAGGATCTTTTCAAATTATACTTGTGATATATGCTACAGACTAAAGTGTTTTGTGAGATTTTATCTCAGAGGACGGGAATGAATACACAGAGATGAATAAAGTGCAGCTCCTGTCTTTACAGATCTTATGGTGTGTCCAATAACCCAAATATGTGCTCTTGAATATCTTTCCATCTAAATCAACATATTCAAATCAAACATGGATATGGGCGGGTGTGGAATGGGTAGGGATGTAAGAGTTAATTTTTTTTTATTAAACATTGACAAGAATACCATGTCAAGTATGAGGCCCATTTCTCCTTCTGCCTCATTTCCCAAATTAGGAACCTATAAAATCTCCTGTGTAGGTGCCACAGCTAATAAGGGAAAAAGATGCAAGATTCAAAACAGGCCTCACCCACACCAAAGTGGGGTTCTTCCCACCACCCAGTGTTAACCTCATCGTCTGGGCTATGGCAGCAGGCTCTCAGGAGCCCATCTAGCTCCAACACCACTACCCACACTAGATCTCCCCAACCCAGCTCTGCTGTCACATCAGCCCTCTGTTCTCTCTCCACACATCCAATCCATCACCGGGTTTCACCTTCTAACTACCTCTTGAACCTGTCCACTTCTCTCTATCTCCTCTGCCACCACACCAGTCAGGTATCACCATCTCTCAGCCTCCTAATTGGGCTGCCCGCGTCCACTCGTGTTCCCCTCCAATCTGCCTTCTGCCCCGAAGCCCAAATGATCCTTTTCAAACTGGAGGTTTGAATGTCAATCCCAAGGTTAAAATCTGCATCAGTGGCTTTTGGGGACTCTCAGAGTAAAGAAATCAATCTTCAATGGGGCCTCCGGGCCCTCCCAAATCCTCCCAGGCCATGCACCCCTTTTGTCATGGGCTCCAGCCACCAGGGCTTTTCAGTGATGTGAGCATGTGCCTGGGCTCTGTGCCGGGGCTGTTCTCTCGGGGTGGCTTCCAACGCATTAGAGGCGCTCCCACCTGCCACCCCAACCCCCCACCCCACCCCCACCCTGCCAACTCCTAAGCCTCTCTTAGATCTCAGTGCCAAACTGCTTCCTCAGAGGAGTCTTTCCTGATTGCCTATTTGCACACTCGTCTTTATATGCTCTTCTGGAACCTGGTATATTTTCTCTTAATATTGTCAAGATCTATAACTCCATATTCACTTTTTTATGTTTGATTTTTACATTTCGTATTCATTCCATGTCATCTGTCTCCATCACTAGATTGCAAGCTCCGTAAGGGCAGGGGCTGCCCCTGTGGCTCAGTACCCTCTTCTCCATGCACATCACGTTCTATGAATAAAAAGTCTTTAACAGCCCAAGCTCTTCCCTTGACATTCAAGGCCCTCTGTGATCTGGTTATAGATCCCCGGCTGAGCTCTCAGTGCTGTCCAGCTGGGCTCCCCGGGTCCCCCACTTCAGTCCTGCCTTGACACCTTTGCCAGTAGCTCTCCCATCACCCAGAGTGCCTTCCCCTCCTGCGAGTTCTCCTTCCCTCCACAGAATGAGAGCCCACATTCTCTCCTCTGGCCTTCAGTAGAACTTAGAAGGAGAAAGTTTCGTCTTTCGACCACTGCATTCTGGTGGATTGTCATCAACTGTTTCGTGTGTCTGGGTCTCATCTCTGAGCAGTGAATCCAGTTTACTTTCTATTTAATTTCCTGTTCAGATGTTTTGTTCTGTTGTAAAATACACTGGACTTCAAGAAATCTCTTTCCAGTTTTGTAGCCTAAGGCAGAGCTGATGTTAGTTGCTACGGTGTTGCTAGGGAAAGTCATTTAGCCAGGGCAGATAATTAACTTTATCAGTATGTGTGGGTAAGTCGCAGAAAAGAAGAGCTGGGGGCTCTACTTATCCAAGAGGAAAAAAAAAAATTCCTTTGATTGGTAAGAGGTGAGATCAGCTTCCACCCCCCCCCACTCCCCACCCCCACCCCCACTTAAGAGAGGAGGGAAAAAGGAGTTTCTAGAGTCGTGTCTTTCAGAGTATGGCCATTGAAACACAAGCATTGGATGTTTGCCTCAAAAGCAGATTCCCAAATCCCACCCCAGACCTATTGAATCTGCACGTTGAACAAATTCAAGCCAAAGTTTAGGAAACCACTGCCTTAGGCTTGAAATGTAAGGGTTCTAGTCTGGTTTTCCCACGTTTTGGCTGTGTGAAGCGGAGTGGTCTTGGCATCACAGGACCAGCTTAAACTATTTTCAATTGAAAATAGTGATACTCATTTTCTCTTCATCCTGGGCTTTTGAGAAATAAATGGGTAATTGTGGTAATCATTCGTAAACCTCAGAATGATTTATACAAAAATTAAAATCTAAATTAATTTAGAACAAGAATCAAAGAATATCTTTGATTCTCTAACTCCTAGTTATACTCAGAGGCTTTGATGGAAAGGGGTTTCTAGTAAAAGAAAATAGATAGATAATAATGGAAGCTGAATCACTCTGAAAAATCTATTCATAATCTTTCCTGAGGAAAAGCTGTTTACCGGGGAGCCAGTAGGTTTTGAGACTAAATCATGGAAGAGGAATACAAGAAGTAAAAATTTTAGGGGTGCCTGGGTGGCTCAGTCAGCTAGGCAGCTGACTCTTGATTTCAGCTCAGGTCATGATCTTGGGGTCCTGAGATAGAAACCTGAATTTGGCTCTCTGCTCAGTGGGGAGTCTGCTCTCTCTCTCTCTCTCTCTCTCTCTCCCCCCACCCCCACCTCCCTCTGCCCCTTCCTCTACATGTGTGCTTTCTTGCTCTCATTCTTTCTCTACAATAAATAAATCTTTCAAAAAAGAAAAAAGTAGAATTTTGAAAAATTCTAAAAAGCAGAAAATTCAAATGGGGCACCTGGTCAACTCAATCAATAGAGCATGGGACTCATGATCTCAGGGTTGTCAGTTCAAGCCCCACATTGGGTTATAGAGCTTACTTTAAAAAAAAAAGAAATCAGTTAGGGACGCTCAGTGGTTGAGCATCTGCCTTTGGCCCAGGGCGTGATCCTAGAGTCCCAGGATCGAGTCCCACATGCGATCCCGGGACTCTAGGATCATGCCCTACATTTGGCTTCCTGCATGGAGCCTGCTTCTCCCTCTGCCTGTGTCTCTGCCTCTCTCTCTGTGTCTTTCACGAATAAATAAAATCTTTTTAAAAAATCAATTAATTGAATTGCTATTTATCCAGCACCTGCTGTGTTCCAGGCATCGGTCATATCCTATGTAACTACCCTACCTTTGGAATTCTGAAGCTCAGTGGGTCCATCCCACAACTCTACCTTGGTATGAGCTCTGTTCACCTGGTCTCTCTCCTCCTTTGCCCTCCATTCAGTTGTGCCCTTCCTTCTGCTCCCTGGAGCATTTCTCTACCTATTTCCCACTGCCGTGTCCAGATCAGGGCTTTAAAAGGTCCTTTAAAAGTCCCTCTTTCTTGAAAGCATCCAGTTTATGCTTCTTCATCCTCCCTAATCCTCCCTCCATCAGCTATAGCCTCCAGGTCATTCCCCTGCAGCTGCAGAAAATCCTGCCACTGGCTACTGGCTACCTGCCCAGCCTACGGCCTGGGATAGTCACTGGAGACCAGAAAGTCTGAGTGTTATTCAGCCATCTTCTAATGTCTTCTGCTCCGATGAGCTTGGCTCCCTTCATGTCAGCAGCCAGCACTGATAGAAACCTCGCTTTGGAGATCTTGATTCCCACCAGCCCTCCATCATTCCACTTTTAGCTTCCCCATGTCCTCACCCCCTTGACCTCTCTGTGTCATTGAGACCGACTATTGCCTACTCACTTCTGACTTTGCCAGCCCATTTGTTGTCAACTCCTTCCCCACCCTGTCTGGATACCACCCTTAACCATTTTAACCACATCCTCACCAAGGCTCTTCATGATGTCATCTCTTCTGCTTCTCCACCTAACTTCCCCAACTAACCCCCACCCTAGATCAACTAAGCAGAACGATGGAGCTATCTCAGACTTCTGAGTTCTGCTGCATTAAACCTGGTAACCTCACCAACTGTCCTATGAATTCTTTTTGTTTGTTTGTTTTTAAAGATTGTATTTCTTCATTCATGAAAGACACAGAAAGAGAGAGAGAGGCACAGACATAGGCAGAGAGAGGGGTTCCATGTAGGGAGCCCGATGTGGTACTCGATCCTGGGTCTCCAGGATCATGCCTTGAACCAAAGGCAGATGCTCAACCACTGAGCCACCTAGATGTCCCCCTGCCCTATGAATTCTTAACCACAGTTTTAAAACTCATTCCTAATCAGTTTCCTCTCCCAATTTTCACAGTAACTTATCTCTCTCTTCTACTCCTTACCACCTTCTCAAGTCTGCTCAATCACTCTTGATATTCTCCCTCTTTAAGGGGTGTGTGGGGGGTAACCTCATCTCTTATTTCACCCCCCAAATAGAAAACATAACCTCCTCAGCTCTGTGTCCTCTATCATCACACCAAATCAGCAAGACCCAAGTTCATTTCTTGCCTTGAGGCAAGCAGAAGGATTTGACTCTGATTCTTCCCAGGCTGATTCCCTACCTGTGTTTTTGCCTTCAATTCTCTCCTGCCTTCTGCTGACCACTAATCTGGCTGTGAACCTCTTTGCCTCTTGGACCTCAGTTTCCTTTCCTGTTCACATCCACAGCCTGCAGGCACGGGTGAGTGGGTGAGCCTGCGCCCCCATCCTGGGATGGGATCAGGAGTGAGGAGGGAGGTGGTACTAAGCCTCATTGGACATCTCACCCATCTTCTCTCCCCCGCCAGCTGTTCTTTTATTGTGCACTTCAGAACCAGTTTCGTTGAAAGAATTGCCCCCACCCCCACTCCCACCTTGCTATACTGCTGCTCCCTCAGTTTTTATTCATTTTCACATGCGAGGCAGTTTGAGATCAGCTCACATCTCTTTATTGACTGCTCCAACAGAGGTCACCTAAGACCTCCTACCTGCCATAGCCCTTGTCTGAGTTAAACCAGACACAAGTCATCAGTGAGAGCCCTGTCATTGCATAGCTGGATGGGAACTCACCACTAAAAGAAGTGAAAGGGAATTACACCCATGTATAGGTCGAAGGCATAGGCCTACGGGTAGACCTGGTCCCACCTGGAGACTCCTCAGTCTTCCCACTTTGGATTTACGGATAAGAGAGAGCATCATGTCTGAATACAAGGTGCAGCTGTGGGCAGCACCCAAGAACAAGCCCTTGGAAGTCCAGCTGTGCACGGAACCCAGACTCAGCCCGCGTACCCCCTGTGGTTTTCTTGCTATTAATCCAGCAACCGAGACCAAGCAAAGCCACTTCTTTGAAGCTTTGGAACTTCATCCCTTAGGCCACATGACTATGGCACACTATTGCCACCTGGTGATAGGGAACAGAACATGCAGCGATATTAAGTAAGGAACTCTCAAGGCACTCATAAGGTCACCTCCATGGGCTTATTTTAGAGTAGATTGTTTGTTCTTTGATAATAGAGCCATTGGATTTTCCACTGTGTTTAGAATAATGTGTCTGCATGAAGTAGATATTCGGAGAATTTTTGTGAAATTTAATCCTTTCACTCAACAAACATTTATTGATTAACTGGGAGGAAGGTAGTACAAACATAGAACCTAATTCCTGCCTTCAAGAAGCTACGGAGACAGACAAAGCAGATATTTGTAAAACAAAGCATCATCTATACTGTTAAAGAGAGTACAGAGAAGGGAGGGACTGATTCTGATTGGGGTGACTGCCCAGGAAAAGGGGACATTTGAAAATGCACTCAATACCTTCTTGCAAGACTGGTGAAAAGTTGCTGATTGGAAAAAAGACCAGGTATTCGAGGCAGAGGGAACAGTTAGGGCAAAGACAGAGATGTTCGAAAAGGCAGGATGTGTCCTTGGGATAATAGAGCGACCTTTTCAGTGGCACTGTATGGAGATGGGTTGTCAGTGAGAGTATGGGGCAAGGACATATGCTAAAAGGCTTCAACAGTAGTCTATAGGAGGGCCTTGGGCTAAGGCTAGAGAAAGGATGACACGAAGGGTTGTTTAGGGTAAAGAGGACATACATAGTACATGGTGATGTGTGGGAGGGGAGAAGGGAGCCCAGTAGCTCTGAGAGTTTTCACCTGAGCCACTGGGTGGGGAGTGTCATGGTGGTATAATTACCTGAGATAATGAATTTAAGAAGAGAAGCCATAGCATGCGTGTGAATAGGGGGATAGTATGAGATTATAAATATATTTACTTGCGGTTATGTACACTTAGGGGGTCTTTCAAAGGTCTGTCTCTGACAGTGGACTGTCCAAGGCAATAGATCTTCAGCGAAGAAGCCAGGTGGGAGCTGGGGGCAGAGACCTAGAGGTTGGTAAGATCTTGTGCCCCAACCCTCCCTGTAAGACACTCTCAAAGCTTAGCCGTCCTCTGTTGCTTCCTCTCTGCTTTGTACTCTGATTTCCAAGCCAAAGGACCAATTTGATAAATGTGGCACTGCTAGAATGCTAGTGGAAAAAAAAGAATCTTCTGTGTCCCTTACCTGGCTCACCAGGTGTCATATGTGGCTGTCACAGTGGTGTCACAGAGTGAGCCAAAGAAGTAGGATGCTAGACTGTGTAACCTGGAAGGTATCTGTGGTCTTGGTCTTGGGGAGCTTCCAGGGCTTGTTGGCTGATAGCTCTTCCACTCACACCCAGGACTAGAACAAGACCAGAAGGAAGCACTGAGAGCGGAAAAGAGAGAAGAAAATGGACCCACATCCTCTCAGCTTAATGCCATGAAGAAACAGGGGGGAAGGACTCACAGTAAAAAGAAGAGGAGGTCAAGGGAGAACATAGAAATGACCAGAAAATGTATTTAGTACGAAAAGAAATACATAGGAGAAACAAAGAAAGGGCAGAGGAAAAGATGCTTTTCTCTTCCTATTACCATAATGAAGTGTCCATGTGCTACAAACAACAACAAAAAAAGCTGTCTTTGCCTTCCAATTAACTGTGGTCCAAGTTTTGCACCTCTCCCAATCTGGAAAATATAATTGCTAAAGCGTCAGTTTTATTTATTGGATTGTGGCTTAAATAAGCTTCATCCAACTGTTACTTCAAATACATACCCAAAGAGCTTGGACCTGAAAAAAAAAAAAAGTCCTCAGAACACAGTTCAGCCCCAAAACTCATTTCTCTTAGAAAACTGAAACCAAATTTATTGGCCTGAGTGTTAAGAGAGAGTAAGAATAAAACACTTTTTATTCATTCATTAAATAGTGATAACATTGACAATGCAGGGCCTTTATGGTGTTTCAGAAGGATGGGAGGGCATGCCTCCTGTGCACAGAGGGCCTGCTCTAATCAGAGCAGGTGGTCCTGAGCCTGCTACTCTGAGCCAGGCAGTAGTGGCCTAAGTGCCTCCCCGTAAATAGACTCATCTAATCCTCACATCAACCTGGCTATTTTTATTATCCCCATTTGGCAGATGAGCAAAGTGAGGCATAGGGAGTTAGGTGACTGGCTTGCCCAAGGTCACAGTCTAATTTGAGAGCTCATGCAAATCTATAAGAGACATTTCAGTGCCAGTTAAAGACCAAGACAGATGGTCTCTGTGCTTCTTGTGGAGTCTCCAAAGGGAGAAATCCCTATAGGATGGAGTGGTCCAAAGGTTTCATGGCAGCAGTGGTGCCTGATGGAGGAGTAGGATTTGGAGAGATGAGGGGGAAAGGTAACCTGAGTGGCACTGTCTATAGGGGCATGGGCTAGTGGTGGAGGACCTCTTGGTCTGGAGCAGAAGGCTGGCGGCAGGGAGCCACAGGGGAAGCTGTCACGACAGTGATAGAGTTGTGATGAGCCTGCGGTATTGGGAGTTCCTCTTGAGAAGACTTAAATGTGAAATGAACTTTAGTTCTCAGCCCAGTGCATTTTAATGCTGTGATACAGGAGCCAGAATCCAGAGACCATGCTTTCATCAGGCTTCATTAATTCTTTAAACTTAGATTTCACTTTTGTCTCTGTTCCTTCCTTCTCCTCAACAAGTCCTGGCATCTCGGATGCTGACCTTTTAGAAAGCTTCTTTTTTTTTTTTTTTTTTTTTTTTTTTTTTTTTTATTTATTTATGATAGTCACAGAGAGAGAGAGAGAGGCAGAGACATAGGCAGAGGGAGAAGCAGGCTCCATGCACCGGGAGCCCGACGTGGGATTCGATCCCGGGACTCCAGGATCGCGCCCTGGGCCAAAGGCAGGCGCTAAACCGCTGCGCCACCCAGGGATCCCTAGAAAGCTTCTTATGCAAATCGTCAGCCCCCTTTCTTATCCTTGAAAACACAATTCAAATGGCACTTCCATGAAGCCTTCACTGATGCCTTGGGCAGAGTGGTCACTCTTGCAACCAGGCTCCTTGTGTATGACCCCTGTAGTACGTATCACCTGGGATCGCCATCCATGTATACATCTTGTTATCTCTCATCAGACCCCAGGGTCCTTAACAGGTGGAATTGTTGCCTTGCTATCCCTAGTGCCTTGCACAGTGCCTGGCACATAGTAGATGCTCAATAAGTGTCTGCTGAATGAATGAACGAGTAGATGAAGGAATAAATGAGTCAGCATCATTATATTAGAAGGAATCTAGAAGATTATCTGGCTCAAACCTTTATCTCTTTTATAAACTATAAAACCAAAGTAGCTCCCTAGAACTTACTTGCGCTTATAGCAGCCTGTTTTTTTATTGCCTCCATATACTCATCATGACCTCTAATTATTTGATTTCCCTCTCTTAGGACAGTGCAAGCTCCATATGAGTGCAGGTACCACACCTGTCTTGGTCACCGTAGCTTCTACATCTCCGTGCATAGCTCATGGCATATAGTAAATGCTCTACAGATAGTTGTTGAATAAAACGAAGACTATCACACCTCTAGTTAAATAGTTATTTAGATTCCTTTTGGGTTTCTCAAGTGAAGGGAGGTGGGTAGTATAAACATAAAGCACAATTCCTATCTTCAAGAAGCTGCAAAGACAGACAAAGCAGATATTTGTAAAACAAAGAATAATATATACTATTAATGAGAGCACAGAGAAGGGAGGGACAAATTCTGACTGGGGTGACTTTCCTTTAGATGACTGTAATTATTAGGCACACATTCTCTGTATTCAAATAAAAACTACATTGCTAGGATCCTTACAGAATATGCCTAACTCTCTGGCATGACACAGAATGTGGTTTTTGAAAAATAGGTCCCCAAATTCTTTGAGACTCCTTCCTTCAAAACTAGACTTTGGTCTTCCTCCCCCTGAGTGTGAACTGGACTCAGTGACTCATTTCTTATTTTTTCTTTTTATTATACATGAGAGACACACAGAGAGAGGCAGAGACATAGGCAGAGGGAGAAGCAGGCTCCCTGCAGGGAGCCCGATGTGGGACTTGATCCCAAACCCCAGGATCATGCCCTGAGCTGAAGGCAGATGCTCAACCACTGAGCCAGCCAGGCGTCCCTCAGTGACTCACTTCTAATGACAAGAATAATACAGGAGTTACGGTGTATGGTTTCAGAGACAAAGTCATGAAAGGCACTCTGACTTCTTCCTTGCTCTCTTAGATAGCTCACTCTGGGGGATATTATCTGCCTTGTTGTGAGGACATTCATACTACCCTATGGAGAGACCCATGTGACAGGAACTGAAGCCTCCTGCCCTGTGTATAAGCCATCCTGGAATTGGATCCTCCAGACCCAGTCAAGCTTTCGGATGACTGCAGCCCCTATGGACATTCTGCCTGCAACCTTGTGAGGGACCCCAAGCTAGACCCACCAAAATAAGCCACTTCTGAATTTCTGACCACAGGAATGATAAAATAGTAAATATTATTTTAAGCAATTGGATTGTGGTGTAATTTGTTACACAGCAACAGATAACTAATACATAATTCCTTAAGTGTTTGCTGAAAATTAACATGCTGCACTATTTTCTTCTCTTTTCCAGATTAGATATGGTTTTCTGAGTTCCTCATCCTCCTCTTCTCTCTTCTGAGGGCATGTTGCACCTTGTCACTGACCCTGGCACCAAGAACTAAATGTAGAATTTAAGATATGGCTGTGTTTTTCCAGAAGAGAGAAGCTATATCTTCCCCATCTAAACATGGTCACACCATGCTATCAATTGACATTGACTTTGTGCTTCATTTAATGGTGAAAATTTTCCAACATATGTAAAAGTTGAAAAAAACCGTATAATTAACACCCATATATCCACTACCTAGATTCCATAACGAACATGCCTTATCACAAATCCATCTATCCATCCCTCTGTCATTTATTTTGTCCTTATTTGCTTGATCCTTTTCAAATAGGTTGAAGACATCCACATTGACATTTCAGCCAACCCAAATCTCCAAATCCTTTACTTACTTGCTTCCTCCCTTACCTATTTATTCTCCATCCTCTGCTTGGTCCTGAAATACAGGACTTGTTTACATTTACTAGCAGAGAAAAGCAGGATGACACAGGGAAAATATAATAGATTTTGAAGGTGGATAGACTTAGGAAGGAATCAAGTTCTTTTATGTCCAACTATGAGATATTGAGCAAGCGACTCAAACTCTTGGAGTCTTGTCTTTTTTTCTTTTTTATCCATAAAATGAGGGTGATAGAAAAACCTACACTTCAGGATTATTTAGAGGACAAGAGATTACGCATAAAAAGCATTTAGCATCGTGTCTGGCATGTAGGAGGTGTTTAGTGAATGATAGCTAATATTATTTGGTCCACCATTCCTGCCCATCTTGTTAATTTTGGATTGTGAATCTGTCATTCCAGATTTACATCATCTTCAAGTCTATAAGTTCTGCTAGATATTCATGCTAGAAATTGACATAGAACGTGACTGGGACAAGTCCTGAATCTCTGTCAGTTATATATATTGTTATTGTTATTAAGTCTGATATTAATTAAAATAATATAGTGTGGCACTAATAGTTATTGCTTAGAGAGCTGACATTAACTATTCAGCAGCAGTCCTTTGAGTCTTTTAACCAGTTATAAATTTACCTTACTCTATTGTCACATCGTCTGTATTTCTCCATCCTATCTATAAGGACATTACAAGTGGCTTTGTTAAATGCCTTGCTGATGATGAATGTACTTACTACATGTGCCATATTTCCTTTCCTACCAGCCTAGGAACATTTGCATTGAAGAAAAGTCAGTTAATTTGCTTTGCAATTCCTTTGCAAACTCATGGCAGTTCCTAGTGATCAACTCTTTCTTTCTCTCTCTTTCTTTCTTTCTTTTCCCTTTCTTTCTTTCTTTCTTTCTTTCTTTCTTTCTTTCTTTCTTTCTTTCCTCTTTCTTTCTTTCTTTCTTTCTTCTTTCTTTCTTTCTTTCTTTCTTTCTTTCTTTCTTTCTTTCTTTCTTTCTTTCTTCTTTCTTTCTTCTCTTTTAATATACTTAAACCTGTTTCTCAGAAAATCTGTTGTTGGAAAGACTGCTAGGTACGTAACCAGCACCAACTGTCAACTTTTTTACTAACAAGTCCCTGGTGTTGCTGGGGAAGGGGAAAAATGTGCCCAGATAAAAACAACTATATTCTCACTTCTTTCAGAAGTCATGGACCATCTGATACATTCTGACCAAGGAGATACAGGTAGAAATTGCTGGGTAGAGCTCTGGGGGAAAGCTCCTTAAAGAGCAGAATGGAGAAAGAAAGGCAGAGTCAACTTATTCTTGTCCTTCCCCTTTCCTCTGCCTAGCACACAGAAACTTATGCTGGTCATAGGGAAGTCTACTTGGTACCCTGGGGTAGCAGGGAGGGAAAGGCCACGAGAATCTCAGAGAACTGAAACCTGATATGCTTGAATTGCTAAACCAATGCGTTCCTTAGGGCTGTTCACAAAATGAGAAAAGTAAGTCTCTAGATTGGTTAAGCTACTCTTTAGGGATTTCAACTACTAACATACACATGCGATTCTAAAGTGAAACATCTGTCC
Organism: Canis aureus; assembly: GCF_053574225.1. Lineage (NCBI taxonomy): Eukaryota > Metazoa > Chordata > Mammalia > Carnivora > Canidae > Canis > Canis aureus. The sequence goes on from NC_135633.1 coordinate 14,096,589, forward strand.
TAGAATCTTGAACAGGATCAACACCACTGGTCAATAGTTTGAAGGCTCCATCTTCTTCTGTGATATAGAATAAAGATGATGTTTGACTAATTTCTGGTTTCCAGCATTTCTGAATTTCCCACAGTTCCTCTCTCTACATGCCAGTGGTCTTGTCAGCAACTTATCTTTATGATGAGGTGGGAAATTTGTTTAGACCGGGAGACTTGGCCTCATTTGGGGGCCAAATAATTTTTCTTGGACTTCAGGTCTCTCGTGCCAGTATGGGTTTAACCCTCTCCAGCCCAACAAGTACTCTCATTGACAAAGATGGAAGCCAAGTAGAAGTGCTGCTCTGTTTTCTATCATCTTCTACTTTTACAGCTCCTCCTTCAGCCACAGATGCTGGGCTCTGCACTTATTATTCTTCCTGACAGAAGAAAAAAGTCTATTTTGTTGATCTTGACATTTCTTGCATGTCTGCTCAGTTGGTCTCTAACCTTCCTTACACAATTCCCAATATATGTTTGCAGATTGAAAGAATATATCCAAGATATGAAAAATCTAATGAATTCAATCAACTATGGGAAACACAACAGGGAATGCTCAGTTGCTCTGAGAGAACAGGCATGGCTTGAGTTTTTGTTTCTGCTGCACAGACAGTGTGGACCAATTGTGCTACTTGACTATATTTGTGTAGCAACATTCACTATTCAAAAACACCGGGAGCCTTAGCAGAACATACTTGGAAAACAATTGACAAAGGAAGGAAGTGCCTGAATTCATTACTTTTGGGGCCAGCCATCTCTCTACTAGGCTAAATCCATGTTCCTTCTCTGCTTTTGCCTTCTAACTAGATTGTTTAGAAGCAGAGGATGATTCCATCAAACCCAATCAGAAATGCTAAATGATCTAGTAAGCATTCTCTATTTCAAAGATCCTCATAATCTCTAATTCCAGAAAGTACTTGTATTAAGCAGGGTTCTTTGTTGTGTGAAACAGAAAGAATTGGCAAACTTTTCTAGATAATAAATATTTTAGGCTTTACAAGTCATATGATTTCTGTAGCAACCAGTCAACTCTGTCATTGTAGTGTAAAAGCAGCCATAGACAGGACATTAACAAATGAGTGTGGTTGTGTTCCAATAAATAACTTTATCGATGGACACTGAAATGTGAATTTTATATAATTTTATGGTTTATGAAGTATTCTTCTTCTTCTGATTTTTTCAACCATTTAGAAATGCAAAAGCTATTCTTAATGTCTAAGACAGAGGCTGGATTTGATCCATAGATCATAATTTGTTGATCTCTGGAACAGAGATATCTTTAGGGCTGGTTCAAAAGAAGGATCCTCTTTATAAAGCTATAGTAAGAACTTATAGAAACTGGAAAAGGAAAATAGAAAGCTTTCTGGACCTCAGTCTATTCCATGCCAGACATAGTCTTCCACGTGACTTCTCTGTATTATTCAGCATTTCAACTCACTCTGTAAGTCCAGCCAGCTACTTGTTCCTACTTAGAACTTACAAAAATAAATCAATAGATAATTCAATATGATGGGATGAATGTGATGAAATTGGTATGCACAAGTTGCTACAGGGAACTATAAGAAGTTAGTAACTCAAAAACAAGGACCACATTGTAGAAGGGCATTGGTCATAGTCAAGGGTTTGAGGAAAGTGTAGAAGGTTTAGAATGGTCAATGTAGAGACATAGGAATCAGATAGAAGAACCAAAGGAATATCTTATTTATTATTGAAGACCCAAGTGATGCTTAGAGTTTTAGCATTTGGCAGGTGATTAGTTTGGTTGCCTGTGACAACAAGTAATAGAAAATCTTTTCAAAGTAGTCTAAGCACTAAGTTCACTAGAATACAGGTGCCATAAATGCAGGAATCTTCCCAACTTGTTCACTGATCCGGCTCCAATTTCTACAAAAGTAACTTGTGCGCAGTAGGCATCCCGTAAATGTGTGTTGAATGAAGAAATGCATGATCTTGCATAAGCGTGAGTGAGTTCCAGGCTTGGTTAACTCTGGCTCATTGGCATATCAACGATTTAGTTTCAGTCTTTCTTTTGGGCTTTGACTTCAGGCTAGTTTTTCATAGTTGCAAGATGGCTGCTACAATTCTAATCATTATGAACAGGCCCACAAAATGTCCAATGGAAGGAAAAGCAGTTATCTACAGCTTGAGTCTCTTTTAAAAAGTGAGAAGACCTTTTTCAAAAGCATTAGCAAACTTCCTCTCAGTTCTGTTGGCCAGAAATTACATCACATACCAATGTTTATATTAATCAATGGCAGGGAGAGTGGGGCCACTATAATCAGCTTAAACTCTGATTCCCCACTGGTGTGATTTTGTCATTGGGCCTCTATGACATCCCTATCCCCCACCCATCAAGCAATGTCTTGAGACATATTTGATCGTCATGATTGGGAAAGGGATTGCTAATGGCACTCCTGTTGGCAGAAGCCAACAATACTGCAAAAACATCTTAAGATGCATAGGACAGCCTCTACCACAAGAAAGAATTATCTTATTCAAAATATCGGTAGTGCTGAGATTGAAAAAACTTGACTTAGACCAATCCAAATCTTCCCTTGGAGCTGGGGCAGAGGCTACTTTCCTTGAAGCACGTGGCTAGGGAGAAGCATGAATATCTGCATGAAATCAGGGTTCTAAAAGGCAGGAGAAAATAAAAAGGGGGTAGCAGTGAGGGGGGGAATGGATGCTGGGGAGGCAATCAACTGAGTGGACACCAGAGCGGTTGATAGGATTTTCCAATTTAGCAGAAGACCCAAGGAGCCTTTGGCAAAATATTTTTTTCTAAGAAATGTAGAACAAAGATTTCTTATCTTCTGTAAATGTAATAAAGAGTTCCTCCCTTTTTGACCAAAATAAAAATTATATCCTGCTGGTCATTCACCACTCTAATAAATAGACATGTGGAAATATTAGGGGCAATTGATATTCACTGATTGCTTACAGTGAGTTCCAGTGCCAGCAGAAGCCAAGATGAGATGTGCAGAACCCAAGCCAGGCACTTACACATACCACTCAATGTCATCCTCACCACTATAGGCACAAGGTATGCATTATTATCTGTGTTTTACAGATAAAGAAGCTCAGGCCCAAAGTGATCCTCTGTGAGTCAGAAAGCTAGGATTCTCCACCACATTCTATATATGAAATCTCTTCTCCTAGTTTAGGATAAAGCAGAAGATGCAGCATTTCTAGAAGGAGCATAGCTTCAGAAGATACCATGTGCTGACTCATGGTGTTCAGGTGCCTTAGAGGCTACGGCATCTTCCAAGGGCAAACTGGCTGGGTCAGAGCTGCCTGGAGAAAGGGCCTCTAGACAGAAATCTGCTTCTTTTTTATGGCTTACAAGGCTCAGGAGAATCTCCCAATCTAAAATTCTGTGAATTAAATGATTTCTTCAGAGACTTTTCCTTCCCTCCCCTCCCCAGCACATACTCAGCTTTTATAACACTCAGGGATCTGAGTCTGATGGAGGAAAAAGTCAGAGGAGTGAGAGAAAGGAGAGCTGGAAGTTTTCTGAAGTATTCTTGTAAGACTCCATTGGGTCACTGGACAGTCTTCACCCATTTGCTGTTGAAAATCTTCCCTGAGAAGCCCCCTCTTGCTGTCAGGCATTAGGATTCAGCCTGGGTCTCCTGGCATGCATGCTGGGGTGAGAAGGGGGCCCGTCTCAGCTGTCCAAATAAAGAATTGAATGCCTTTGTCTCATATGAGACCACCGAGCTCCATGGTGATTTTCAGCTCTCACCCGGGGCTCTCTCCCTCCCTCTTTCTTTCCTCTAACTCTTCTGTTTGTCTGGCGTAGGGGAGAAAAGGCCTGTGGTAGGTAGGTTGCAGGTTTGGGGACTGGGTCTTCAAAAGAAGAAGAAAGGGAGCAGGCCTTACCTATTATGCATGCTGGGTCCCATCCAGGCGCATGGTTCTACCCTCATGGTACGTGCTACAGTGTTGTAAGATTCCAGGCACATTATTAGAACACAGATTGGACTCTGTGAAAAACCAAGGGCTTTAACACAACTCTTTTGGCCTGAAAGTTATCTCACCTATAATAAATCTCACTGAACTCAAGATAAACAAGCCCCTTCTTCAGAGACCCACAATATCTCTGCATTTATCCCTTCCCTGATGGCTTCCCCGCACCTCCCACCCTCCCACCCCCCCGGGACTCTTTCTAGTTGAAGGTAAGTATTGCCTGGCTCTTACTCACTTGGTTGTTTCCTAATCTACTGTTCAAGCTCAGAGTTCTCCTGTTGCCCCCAAGGACTGGCTTTCTGAAAACTGAAAGCAGAAAAGGTTCTGATTCTCTCCCTTTCTGGGGCTCATTCCACTCCTGAGACAAGGAACGCAGAAAGTTTTAATTTGAGCAGGGGAACGTCCACTCTTGGGGATGGAGTGTTCATATTTCAAAATATTATCCTAGTACATTTGCTTCCTGTTTCCAATGTGAAAGGATTTCAATCTAAAATGGAAGTGGAAGATAAGAAATGGAGAATCGCAGGAGTGGCCCCTCAGAGGAATGGAACTTAGGAACTGAGAGACTTATTTTCATTAAATGCCTGATTTATAGAAGACAGATTTATCTCCTGACCAATGAGCACCTGCCAAGAATCCTTCTCCATCCTCAAGACAATGAACTTACTGCTTGAACTCTGAGTGGACTTCCTCTTCTTTGCACGCCTGGACCATAAATACACCCTGCCCCAAACCCTCGATGGGCTTGCCTGCAGCTTACTACAGCATGCATTTCCCAAATTGCAGTTCCTCTGCTGTTTCTGGATAAGCCCAATCTCTGGTAATTTGAGCGTGCCTCATTTTGCCTCCTTATTTAGGTCGACATCAACTACAAAGGTCCAGAATCAAGCCTGCACTTCCTCCACCTAGTAGTACTCCTTTGAAATGCTCACTTCTAGGATGTACTTTGTTGGGTGGCGTGCAGGTATTTACTCAGAAGAAGGTATTGGAATTGGAGGAATGGAGTTTGATTTTGTCGGGGAGCAGTCACTTGCCAGAAAATCTAATATCTTGGTCTATATGGTCCTTCTCCTGGACCACGGTGACTGAGTCCCATCTGAATGATTCTGTCCTATTTTTTTTTCACTATTACTGGTAATTTTTTTAAATGTCTACTATCTTATATTAGTTTTTCTATTGCTGCATAACACATTGCCACAAATATTACTGTTCACAGTGTTGCTTATCTCCGTTTCCATGGGTTAGGAGCCTGAGCACAGCTTAGCTGGGTCCTCTGCCCAGGATCTCACAGGCTGTGATCAAGGGCTTTGGTCTTATCTGAGACGAAAGGTTCTTGTCCAAGTTCACGTGGTTGTCGGCAGAACTAATTTTCCAGCAGCTGTAGGACTCATAGTGTCTTGCTTCTTCAAAGCCAGCAGGAGAAGCTTTCATTTACTTGAGGCAGACCCATCCAGGATAATGTCCCTTGTGATTAACTTTAAAATCTATGAATTTGGGACTTTAATTATGTCTGTAAAATGCCTTTACTTTTGCCATATAACTTACTAGAGTGAAATCCATCATATCCACAAGCCCCCACCCCAACACTCCAGGGGAGTTAATTATATGGGACATGCATACCAGGGAATCTTGGGGGCTGTCCTAGAATCCTGCCTAGCACACACTTATGGATGCTTGAGCCAGGCACCATGCTAAGCACTTTTATAAATACTGCATTTATAAAATATTGGTTGTGAGAACGAGCAATTAAATGATATCACTTGTCTGAGATCATTGTTAACAATGTCAGTGTCCTGAGCAGCCCAGGTGACTCAGTGGTTTAGCGCCTGCCTTCAGCCCCGGGTGTGGTCCTGGAGACCCGGGATCAAGTCCCACGTCGGGCTCCCTGCATGGAGCCTGCTTCTCCCTCTGCCTGTGTCTCTGCCTCTCTCTCTCTCTGTGTCTCTCATGAATAAATAAATACTTAGAAAACAAAGTGTCAGTGTCCAGCTTTAATCAATGTGGTATTTGGCCTTTCACTCTGGTACAAGAATACTTTTTTTTTAGCCATTAGAGGGGATTCTTAAACCAGGAAGACACCAAGTCCTAGAACAGAGCCATCACACCATGTCAAAACATAAAGTCCATGAAGAGACTGGGTTAAGGGTTCTAGGCAATGATTGAAAAAGAGTCAAAGAAAGTATTTATTGAGCATATATGTGCAAGACATTAGACTAGATTTTTTAAAGATCTGTTTATTTATTTGAGGGGGAACAAAAGGAGAGAAAGAGAAAGAGAGAGAAAGAATCCCCAAGCAGACTTCCCGCTGAACTTGGAGCCCGACACGGGGCTCTATCCCATGACCCTGAGATCATGACCTGAGCAAAAACCAAGAGTCAGACGCTTAACCAACTGAGCCACCCAGGTGCCCCTAGACTAGATTTTTTTTTTTATACGATTCAACTTTCATGTTTCCAGTAGCCCTGCAAGTAGGTATCAGCATCTGCATTTTGAAAGGTGAGGAAACTGAGGCTCAGACACTCAGGTACCTTGGCTGAGATCACGGAGCCCACAAACGGCAGAGGTGAACCTTGATCTGCCACCGTCAGAGCAAACAACCTGCAGCCGATGCAGGTGGACAAAGGCGTTTCTGATGATGCACAGATTCTGTAAGTTATAAATACCTCCAGTTTTTCTGAGCCTTCTCTCTGTTCTGGACTGGGGATGCAATCCAAGGAGGGACAGAGACTTTGGGTTACATTGATTTATGGGGCTCCCTGCCGTTTAAATGCTCAGCCTCATCTTGGGAAACTGAAGCATCACAGCATCTCCCAGGCGAGCTGTGCTTCTTCCCCAGGGGAGAGGATTAGCCTGTGATGCTCCCCTCAAGTCTAGGAACATCAGCAGGCACAGCCCTACCAGCGTAGCTCTCTCCCCAGACCCACCTCCACCCGCAGCCCAAGGCAGTGCCAGAGGCTCCCGCTGAGCCACTCTGTCCCTCTTTGTTTAAGACACACTAACAACATTTCCACTTAGCACATCTTTCTTTCAGAAAATGTCCTGACAGCTTTACTACTTTGGCTCCTTTATGGGGCAGTAGAAGAGCGAGGGCGAGGGCGAGAAAAAATCAATAGCAAGCAATAGAGGATGCAGGAGAATGCTTAGCGCCTGTGTTCCCTGACACCTTGGAGCCCTCCACCCCCTTCAGGGGCCCTTGCCCTGGCCCCTGTCACAGCTAACACTACCCAGATTTCAAAGTATACTGCCCAGGACTTGAAGGGCATCAGAGTGGAGCTGAGCAGATCCAGGGAGGCTACAGGGGAGGGTCATGACCACAGATTCATTTGCTCAGGACCTCCAGGTTGCTGGGAAGAGGTAGGATCCAGCTGGGGTGACAGGAGAATCTTTGGATCTAAATGGTTGGAGGGTGCGGTGGTCCCTCCCTCCAGTAGCAAGGCTCAGGATGCCGGAAGGTCGTTAAGGAGAAACCAGTACTCCCGAAGCAGGAGTGGCGGGGTGGCAGGTCCGCAGAAGCAATGGTGGGATGTGACTCATTGTGACCAAGTCAGCCTCCGCTACCTGGGACAGCTCTCAAGTCCTTTACCAAGCGAGCCAGTGGCAATCATTTTGCGATATCTCAGTGTATCAAATCAGCGTATTGCACACCTCAAACTCACACAATGTTATATGTCAATTGTATCTCAATAGAGTTGGAAAAAATAATTTATTTTTACAATTATAGCTCAATTAAAAAAAAATAAGGGAGCTGAAGTTGCCCTATGCTGTCTGCCCATATCAGGAAGGGACTACCTTTCACTTAAGTAGCATCTGTAGTAGAGAAATGAGCCCCTGGCTCCACCTGGGTCCCCTGTGTAGACACAGTATCCTGGGGGCTGGGGTAATGAACCTCACCCTGAAGCTGGTCCCAGAGGAGTCCCCCAAATGACAGATGTTTGGGGGGAAAGTAAAAAGGAACATTCAACCCTTTCTTAAGTGGAATTCCCATGAGAAGAAAGTAATTTCCTTCATGGTGTTATAATAAATTCCCAAGCCGCTGTATTGCTCTATGTTAAATGAGTAAATGACTGTTAAATGAAATTGCCCTTTTGTGGCTTTTACTATCTAATGCAAATTCCTACCAAAAGGGCTGCACCAACTAACATTGTCATAGGAAATGGGACCTGCTTCCCTGTGGATTTGGGTTTCCTCGTTTAAAATTTTTTGACTGCCTTAATGCCATTTTCATTTTTAATTTGCTCTTCTTTGCTTATTAGTAAGGCTAAGTGCTAGTTTTTCAGACTTGGGCTCCCTTTTGGAGGTTTCGGTGACTTCATAACCTGATTATGGAAGCGGGGGACAAATGCTCTAAAGGCACCAGTGAGAAGAAAGAAAAAGAAGGGTGAGAAATAGGAAAAAAGGAAAATCAGAGAAAGAGATAGAAAAATTTCTGCACTGATGTGAAGCAAGTCCTATGAGTATGAAATAAGCCGAATCTGGAGTCAAGCCCCATCCCCTGTGCCCATGTCTCCCCTTCATAACATTCATAACACAACTCTACCACTTAATAGATAATCTTGGGCAAGCCATTTTATGTCATCTGGAGATATTAATAGTTCCTGATTCATGGGATTATTATAAAGATTAAGTGAAAAAAAAAAAAAAATAAAAAAATAAAGATTAAGTGAGCTAATGTATGAAAAGTACCTACTTTAGGGACTAACCATTACAATAATAATTATTATAAATACATAATTGCTATAAATATAATAATTAAAAATACATGATTGCTTTGAATAGAATTATAAATATTTAACAATATATGAAATAATAGTGTATTTATAATTCTTATTATTGTAATTATTATTATCCAAGACCATCCTAGGCAGTTTCCATAGGTATGTATTAATAGATTTATCATAATAAAGCAGCAGGATAGTGAACGGAGTAGAGTGTCTAAAACTGGACATGCCAGTTTTGGGGATGAGTCCTACATCTACTATATACTACCGATGTTAGTTAAGTACTTTGAGATTTGATCTTCTCATTTCTTAAGTCAGAATAAAAATAACTGGTTGACAGAAAGTATCTAAAAATTAAATAGCATGGGGGCGCCTGGGTGGTTTCCGTCGGTTGGGTGTCCGACTGTTGGTTTCAGCTCAGGTCATGATCTCAAGGTGATGAGAGGCCCTCGGGCTCTCTGCTCAGCGCAGGGTCTGCTGGGGATCCTCTCTCACCCCTCCCCCCATTGCACACACACTCTCCCTCTTTCTCTAATCAATCAATCAATCAATCAATCTTTTTAAAAAGTTAAAGAGAATTGACCAGAGTCCTTGGCACAGTTCTTGGCAAGTAGGAGTTGAAGCAGCACTAGCTGTAACAGGACCTAATACTCAGTGAGTGTTACTATGCCAGGCTAAGCACTTTACGTGGATCCCATTTTAATCCCTACAACACCTTGTGAGGTAGGGGTTCTACCCATTTTACAGATGAGACAACATGAGGTGTTGTACCATTTTGTAGAAGCTTAGATAGGGCTCATGTGACTTAGCCCAGGTCATGAACCTTGTAAGTGACAGAGGTTGAATTTGAATCCGAATCTCTTCAATTATTGGCACACACTGGTTTTCTGTAACCTTCTTCATCTGCCCTTTTAAAAATTATTGTAATAGTACATTCCATCTTTATTTTTCCCACTTGTCACCTAAAATTACTGTTGGCTTCCTCTCCATACTATGAAAGCCTGGAGCTTACTCTTGCCTCTATTCCCATAGTACCCTCCCACATTCCCTGGCTCGCCTCTCCCCCTCCCCAGGCCCACCTGCAAGCACATGGTCCACCTGGTAGGATGTGCATGCCTTCTAGCCCACCTCCCCACCTCTACACCAGTCCTCCTCTGCGCAGCCTGGGACCTGGATCCCATCCCGCATGCTCTGTTCCTGCTTTATGCCCACAACCAATCCTATGTGCAGAGGTGCTTGGCCCAGGGGCAGCTCCATATTTGGGGGCTCGTCATCAACCTCCTCGGACGACTCAAAGGTGCCCCCCCAGGGTCTAACAGAGCCTCCAAACCTATCTTCTGCTCACCTATCTGGTGATTTCTCTGCACCCGTAGTCTGCTTCCAGGGTGGAGGGGAAGTCATGGTCTTAGTGCTGTGAGGAACTACTCTTTCGCTCCTCTGCCTATGGTCAGAGCTGCAATGCTAACCTTGAAAACATTCCAGTTAAGATGACATTTTCATGGCTTCATTTCAAGCCCAGAGAAGTGAATACCCTCAAGTCTGGCAGACAAGAAGACCTGATGCAGAAGTGGGGAGGCCAGCAAGGAGGGGTGCATTCATTTCAAGTCCGATCCTACTAATGGACATTTTGTATTTCAGACCTAATGGTTATATAATCTTCATACTTAAAATGGAATCCATCTCGGGACACCTGGGTGGTTTCGTGATTGAGAGTCTACTTTTCATTTAGGTCGTGATCCCGGGGTCTTGGGATCAAGTCCCACATCAGGCTCCCCTCAGGAAGTCTGCTCTTCCCTCTGCCTATGTCTCTACCTCTCTCTCCATGTCACTTATGAATAAATAAATAAATAAAATCTTTAAAAATAATGGAATTCATCTCAGTAGCATTTAATGGGTACCAGCTTTGTGCCCAACTTGTGCGGGGCACTTGGGTGACGACTAAAGAACCAGCCGTTGTTCTCAGGAAGCCCTGGTCCATCTGGTGCATATTCAGATTGGTTCGAGTCATGGTGGTGCTCATCCTTCTCTTATACATAATTATATTCTATGTATAGGTTTTTATTTTAAAAAATTCACTGGAGAGAGCCATGCCACCTGTGTGGATTATCTCTTATAGCTCTCAGCTCAGTGCCATGGGTCTGAAGGCAATTAATGTAAGCTCTTTGATGATATTGAATTTCCTGGAAGCTTCGGGCATTTTCTTTCAGTCATCCTAGTTAGTGTCTTAATGTGATAATAGGTTGATTGATTTTTATGTGAGTCTTAATCACCCATCAGATGCTCAACTTGGAATTCAATTCCAGCTCCACTAACCATATGACCTTGGACAGGTTGCTTAACCTTTCTCAACATCAGTTTCCTCGTCTGGTAAAATAGGAACAATAAAACCGTCCACACAGGCTTGATGTCATAATTTAATTAAATAGAATTCCAGCCAAAAGGTTATATATAATCCTAATCCTAGTTAGAATTTTTCTTTCCTTTCTATTTCTTTCCTTCTTTCTTTCTTTCATGGATTCATTCATTTTTTTCTTTTTACTTATTTTTTTTTCTTTTTACATACCATGGTCCAGATTGCTTGCTAGATCTTGGGAATATTAAGAGAAAAACACACAGTCTCTGTTCCTCACAAAACACACAATCTGATGGGCAGAGACAGAAGGAAGCAAGTAGTGATGATACATGTAGACCTCTAAGAGAGGTTCTTTAGAAACAGTGAAGAGAAGGAGTAAATATTTACTAAGCATCAACTATGTGAGTGTGAGGGAACCTCAGGAGAGTCAGTGGAGTGTGTATTTGGATGTGTGTATCCAGAAATTCATAAACATTTTGGACTTTGCCATCTCCATGGCCGGATTCCCTGGATGTCTGACTTTCCTGTAAGGAGTACCAGGAAGCCAATCTTGATTCTTCTTTGCTTGGGAGCAACCTTGTCCTCAAGAACGGTGGGGAATGCTGATGACCACTTAACACATTCTGAAGCCATCAGCCAAATCTGGGGCCGGATAAATATGCAAAGAAGGGCTCCCTGTTGACCATTCCCCTGAATGCTTTTCCCAGCCCTCCCGTCTCCTGCTGCCCAGTAACCCGTTGCCGTGGGAGACAAGTGTACTTAGTGTGACAAGTCACACCACACCCCAAGCCTCCCCAACCCCATGTCAGCCAGATCCCAGTACAACAGCAACTCCCCCAAGTTACAGAATGCATTTCTGTTTAAATGCATCACACATTTCTATGAGATCTTCCTTTGCATAATACTATGGCTTTTCCCCTCTTGGCAGGAGCCTGCAGAGGAATGGATCTTGCCTGGCTGACACCTCTACGGATGCCCGGATTGATTCCTTTGCTGCTACCCCCATCTCCTGGGTGTCAGGTTCCAAACCCACCCGAAAACAAGACTGGATGGGCCCCTTTCTTGATGAGACAAGGGACACTTACAGAATACAAATAGCTACCCTGCATCAGGCTCCCCAGCAGCACCGAGATGGTTGGAGAAGAGATAAGTGGAAGCCCGCTTTTGAGACTTCACTTGTTATTATCAAGGGATGGAATTGGGGTAAAAGGAAGCAAACAGGCTTAGCTTCTCTGCAGCTTAGCCTGACTTTTTTCCTTTCTTGCAGAGACAAATCGCAACATTTGGCAGCCCTTATATATCACACGCCCTTGTAATGTTTCGCTTATAGCGTTTATTATGAATAAGAACAGCTAATATTTATTGAACAATAATTACATGTCAAGCACCTGGTATGTTTATTTCCTTTAACGCTTACAGCAACTCTATGAAGTAGGTCATTGGATTAGCTTCTCTTTACAGAGTAGGCATTTGAGGTTTAAAAAGTGTGATTCTTTTGTCCAAAGTCATGTCTTAAGTGGGGGGGAGGTGGCATTCAAACCCAGGACGTCTAACTTCAGATGACTCAGACTTAACTCTTGCATGATATTGTTGCTAGGGAGGCAGCCCAGGAGAGTAACAAGTTGATGGAGACTACCTGGCCTTGCTACTTAGCTCCTGCATGACCTTGGGCAGGTTACTTAAGTTCTCTATAAAATGAGGGTAATAGTACCTACCTCATATGGTGGCAGTGGTAGTCAAGGGTTTTTACAGATAAAACATTTAGGATCATGCTTAGCACAAAGTAAGGAGTCAACACACATTAGTTATTTTTATAAACAATAAATCCTTCTAAGTTAGGAGCCTCATCTTAGTCCCCTTTGAATCTTTATCGCCAATACATAGCACAGTGCAAAGAGCATACTTGAAACAGACTCAACAGCATTGGGATAAATTAGGGAATGAAATATTCTAGACAATATTTATAATTAAAATGTATATGTGCTTTATTATTTACAGAATGTTGTCATTTAGTTTAATCTGGTGTAAGGTTTGTGTTTGAGCTAAAATAGCAAGAAAATTTGACCTAGCCATTTGACTCCTAGGTACATACTCAAGAGAAATGAAAACCTATGTCCACACAAAAACTTGTGCATAATTATTTGTGGAAGCATTATTCATAATAGCTGAAAGGTGGAAACCACCTTGGGGAAACCACCCAAATGTCCATATCAATGGCAGGCACATGATGGACTATTATTCAGCCATGAAAAAGAATGAAGTGCTGACAAGTGAGTAAACCTTGAAAGCATCATGCTAGTTGAAAGAACGAGTCATGAAAGACCATGCACTATAAAATTCCATTTAAATGAAATGTCTAGAAAAGGCAAATCTCTAGAGACAGAGAATAAGCATAGAAGGTTGAGGGTACTGGGGAGAGTGATAGCTATAAGGTTCTGCAGTTTCTTTTGGGATTAATAAAAAGGTTCTAAAATTCATTGTGGTGATGGCTGCACAACTCTGTGAATAGACAAAACCATTGAACTGTATACTTCAAATGAGTAAAATACAGAGTATGCGAATTCTCTCCATAAAAAAAGCTGTTACAAAAAAAAAAAAAAAAGACAATAAAGTGACGTGTCTCCAAATCAGAAGCTCAACACCAGTGAGTTCTCGATCTTACCAGACTTCCTGTTCTGCCCCCACCCTGACTCAGGCAGCCTTGGCCACCTGCACAGCACACATCCTGGCCAAGGCTGACCGAGGAGGCACGAAAGACCAACAGCCTGCCATTATTCAAGATGAGGTGGGAAAAATTAATTAGTGATTATTCTTCCATTCTAGTCCAGTTGCCCTTCAAATGCCTCTTTTTCGTGTTGCCTCCTGTCTAGCTCTGCTGGGCAAGATGAAAGGCTAACAGGCTGGTCAATCCAACACAGAAATGCAAGGTGTGAAATGAAGCTGTAGCAACAGGCTGGTCTTTCTCAAAATTAAATGTAAGCTCCAAGGCTGGAAATCAAGGCTGGAAAGTCTAAATACCAAGTCTATTAATCATTTGCAAGTCACTTCCCTCCTCACGATCTTGTCTCAGAAACAAATAAAAGCTCGATGTTCTGACATACTCACTGCATCCTTTGTTTTAATGATGTTTTTCAAAACTTAAGCAAATTGCTGATGGAGAAGAGCAGAGTTAGGATTCTAATTAAGCTGCCCCAGTTTGAAAAGTTGCAGAAGATTGCCAACAGGATTCCAAGACCTGCAGGTATTTAAGAGTAAAAACAGAGGAGAAATGAGGCTTGCAATTCACGAGAGTAGCTACGAAGGTGTGTAATTATGACTGAGACCGAAATATAATCTTATCACTTGGAGATTTTGTTCTTTGCTCTACTTTGCACCAATTGATGCTATATATAGACATACTCACCAGGGAAATTCCTTAGGCAGAGGCAAGAAAGAAAAGAAATGAAAGAAAGAAATGAAAGAAAGAAAGAAAAAAGAGAAGAAAGAAAGAAAGAAAGAAAGAAAGAAAGAAAGAAAGAAAGAAGAAAGAAAGAAAGAAAGAAAGAAAGAAAGAAAGAAAGAAAGAAAGAAAAGAAGAAAGATCACACTTTCCCTTTTCCTGATAACTGTTAGTATTATTAATTCAAACTCAAACAAATATTTATTTAGGTGGTGATATTGAGGCTTTCAAAGGATGTGTTGGTTTCACTAAATGATGAGTGCTGATCTTTATTGCCTGTTCGCAGATCCTCTCATGTTTTATCTCATTTAATTCCTGTATCTACCCTATGAGGTAGGTACCTTTAATTATCATCACCATCATCACCATCATCATCATCATCCTCATCCTGTCTCACAGATGGAGAAAGCGAGGTACAGAGAAGTTAGGTAGCTTGCTCCAGGCTGCACAGCTACTATAAATAATAGAACCGAGATTTAATCCCATCTGACTCCAGAGCCATGTTCTTAATCACTATCCTATTCTGTCTCTCCAGTAAATCGACAATTCTTAATTTCCCTCTTGATGCTTCCACTTTGAAGAGTTGAGCATGTTAGAATGTTGGAAAGAATTACTGTACACAAGATCATCTCACGTACCTCATATTGCCATTTTCTTTACATACTTCATGTGTATGGAGTGCCTTCGGTCTGCAAGTGCTGACTTTAGCCCACCGTGTGGTGACATATGTTTCAGAAACTTTGCATATGCTATTCCCTTCGCTGGCATTCTCTGCCCTCCCTCTCCTCTACATCACCTAGCTGACGTCTACCAATCTCCAGATGTCAACTTAAAATATCACTTCCATTGAATCAGTATTGTTGCTTCCTTTGGGTAAATATCCAGTAGTACAATTGCTAGGTGGTAGGGTCGTCGTATTTTTAACTTTTTGAGGAATCTCTATACTGTTTTCCAGAATTTATAGCAGCACTATCAATAATAACCAAATTGTGGAAAAAGCCCAAAGGTCCATCAACTGATGAATGGATAAAGGAGAGGTGGTATATATAAAAGAATATTACACAGCCATCAAAAAAGAATGAAATCTTGCCATTTGCAAAGATGTGGATGGAGCTAGAGTGTACTATGCTAAGTGAAATAAGTCAGTCAGAGAAAGATAAATACCATGTGATTTTTACTCATATGTGGAATTTACTCATATGTGGAAACAGATGAACATAGGGGAAAAAGAGAGGGGGAGAGATTGGTAAACCATAAGAGAGATTCTTCACTATACAGAACAAACTTGAACGTTGTTGGAGGGGAGCTGCGTGGGAGGGGGGATGAGTTAAATAGGTGATGGGCATTAAGGAAGGCACTTGCTACAATGAGCCCTGGGTGTTATAGGTAAGTGACGAACCACTAAATTCTACTCCTGAAACTACTAAATGTGTCACTTCCCAAACAAGCTTTCCTTAACCTTCCCTTTGCTCCTTCCCCTGTTCATCCACCCTCTTATG
This sequence comes from Canis aureus, assembly GCF_053574225.1. NCBI lineage: Eukaryota > Metazoa > Chordata > Mammalia > Carnivora > Canidae > Canis > Canis aureus. The sequence goes on from NC_135633.1 coordinate 14,112,593, forward strand.
CTTTGTCTTTGTAGCACCTTCTAAGCTTGTAATCAAATATGGAACTAGTTGTGAAATAGCTGGCTGGCTCTCCCTCTAGAATGCAAGTTCTATGAGGACAGAGCTGGGCCTGTCTTGTTCACTACTGTCTCCTGTGCTTAGCAGAGAATCTGCTACATTTTGCTAATGTTTAAATAGGAAATGTATGAAAGGATGCACGAGACATCAGTTGTGCCCTGTGTTGCTTACATTTCAGTAGTATTATTATACAAACATGTATCTACAAGGGGAAAATGAGTTTAGAAGGAGAAGGAGCTCTTCAGAAAAGGGGCTTATCAAAACTATAACATTTGAGCTGGTCCTGGGAGGATGAGCCAACATCCAGATGGAGAACACCCAAGAGCCAAGCATGAAGCTAGGCGAGCACAGCCTGCTGAGTAAATTGCTGTGGTGTATTAATACTTATTTAGAAAATAAGGTGAGAAAAGAGTAAAACAGCAAATGTTGTTTTTCTGTCACTTGAAAGCATTTAGGAATAGGCTGCCTTTTGGGGCCTCAAGACAAATGGAATTTCTTAGCCTGAAGACAGCTGTCTTCATGTACTGATCGAAATTATAAAAGCCAAGATACAAAATATAACTTGTGCTTCTAATCCACGTGCTGTCCCTCACTGAGAAAAGAAAAGATCCCTGAATTTCTGAGAATAAATGGGGAAGATGTCTTTTTTTTTTTCTCCTCTGCCTCATACTGTTTCCTAGTCCCTGTGAGGAGGAGGATGCTGCAGAATTTCTCAGCTGAGTCAGGAAGAGTCTCTTAAAAATCAGTTTGTCACTTTTTAAGCTCAAAATCAATAGAAGAAATCACATGGAGATCAATAGATGGAACTCCATAAAAATTAAAAACTACTCTATGTCAAAACTCATACAACCTAAATGAAAGACAAACAATAAATGGAGAAAAATATTCCCCACTGCTTTGATGGCAAAGCCCAGCGGAGGCCAGTTCACTTCAGCACCCCTCAGCCGTGCATTCCCTAGGAACTAGAACTGGGGGGCCTGGGACATCCAGAGTCCAGTAAGACAGTTTCTGTTCTCACAGGGTTCTGCTGAGAGGGCAGGATATATAGATGGACCCTTCCAAGGTGATGTTGCAAGGGTTCAAGGGGCTCTGACCAATGGAAATGATGGGTACCTCGTCGTGTGGCATGGGGTGCGGGGAAGGCTTCCCAAAGAGAGGCCTCAGACATGTAAAAGGTGAGGAGAATTTATCCAAGGCAATAGGGGCACAGGAGGACAGTGACTGAAGGCATGGAGATGTGAAACATCTTGGTTTGTATGTGTGCATTGGGGTTGGTGACAACTTCTTTGGGGTTCTGGAACAAAGGGCAGTGTTGGGAGTGATGGAGATGAGGCTGGACAGGTAAATCGGGATGCTGATGGGGAGCCATTGAAACCTAGACAGTGATTTAAGGCAAATCCTGTAAGACAAGGGAAGAGTTAGGCTTGGGTAGAGTTACAGCATGATAGCTTTAGACTGGTTAGTACCACGAGGTTGGGGGTTTGAAGTGAGTTTCGTTGAGCACGCCCTTAGTTTGGATAACCATTTAGCTGATTCACAGCCTCACCTCTCAAGAGTTGGTGTTTCCTTGGGTGAGCAGCTAAGTTCTACTTGCTTGATCTGAGCCTGGCTTATCACGGGCACAGAAAAGTGTAACTGGTCCCAGAGGTGTTTAACGAGGGGACAGGAAACTGTGTTGGTTTTAGCACAAGCATCTTACCTAAGACTGTCTTGCTTTGGCACCCCACGCCCGAGCCACCCCCGTCCCTGCATGACATGTTAGGTGAACAAATCATATTTTAAAAAAATATATGCATTTGGGAAATGGTATGATTAGTGACCCTGGGATTGCCTGACTGGGAGGAACCAATGGATTCTACAGTTAGATCAACAACTATGGGTGGAGACGGAGGTCTCCCACCATATAGGGGAGGGATGTACTTTGACAGGTAGGGAGCTGAGGTCCAGATGGAGGGAAAGAGAGGAGTGCTGACCTCAGGACAAAAGGAATAAACTGGTACCTTTGGGAGACATCATGGCATCCTCTGAGAAGAGTTTACCATTTTAGTTGTTCTTTTCCCATAGACCATCTTAGTCACTTTGGGTGTACTAATCCACATTGTCTTCTCCTTTATTGAGATGACTTTTGGACATCCCAGCACAGAGCTTTGAAAGTGAGGTGTTGGGAATTAGAGATTTGAGCAGTAAAGGGAAACACCGTCTTTGCAACATGATCCATCCACTGCGGCCAGTCTGGGCTGGAGGCACCCTAAGAGAGGAGGAAGGGCACCCAGAGCTCCAGCGGAGACGAGAGAGGCAGGAGGTGTGTGCCAGACCCCAATAGCTGCCACATAGATGCCAAGAACAAACTGTTCCCTGGTCCCCAAATATGTCAGAGAGAGGCTGCCCTTGAAGAGGACAAGCTGACGCTTGGGTTGTCTTTGTATCACTGGAAAAAAAGAAACAAGTTGAACACCAGAAAGAGACCTGGAAAAAAAAAGGGGGTTACTTTCATTTTCCATATATTTTATGCAGGGAGGCGGAAAGAACTAGATTAAAATGAGCAAGAATAGCCTACAAGATCCTTAACTGATAAGGGACGAAGAACTCATTTAATTGGTGGCTGTCCTGAATAATGTGCATTGGAAAGTGTATAATCTAAAGTAGCACACAGAGTAAGAAAAATAACCATGGAAATAAGGAAGTAGTCAAGAAAAGTTCCATAAATTAAATCATAGTTTGAAAGGATAAAGTCATGTTAACACTCATTACCATATTTTAATTTCATGGTGATTAAAATTATAATGTAGCATGTATTACTACTTAATTGATCTGCCAACATCAAGTATTTGCAAGTTTCTTTTTGTTCTCCGAAGTCATAAACTATCTATTCTTTGCTGCATAATTTTGGAGGTAATTTCAAACCATAAATATTTCTCTTTATTAAAATTCTCAGGAAATTAGAACCTCGATAGCTACTTATTTATATGTGCTCTGGCAAGAGGCCAGGAAATTCATTTTCTTATATTTTGAATTCTACAAAATTAAAGTGCTAAAGAATATTATCTATTAATCTTCATGCTTCCTTTTATGACAGTTTTACAGTTTAATAGCAATGTTCACATATCTGAGGGTGACTAGCTAAGCTATGTCCCTTTAAAATTGGGTATTTTTCTTTGATAGAGAGCTGTTCCTTGTGGAGGATACAGACCCAATTCACTGCCAAGCCTTGCACCTTTGTAGCACCCGGCCAACTTGCCCCAGATAGAATTGTCCCCAGGTAGTGCCAATCCCCAAAGACCTGGCAGTTTTCAGGGACTCCACCTTGCTCAGGTACCCCTACCTCACACACACACACACACACACACATACACACACCCCTTCTTGGATGAGATGATGTCTTTGCACCAACCCCTTGCTGCAATCTGCCCTGACCCCTGAGAATGCAGCTGCCTCCGGCCTGATTTAGCTCATCCCTCATTGGTGCATCTGTGCTAGACCACCCTGGCTCTGATGGCGTAAATAGGACACATATGCCGCTCTGGAGCCTCATGAGTCTCTTTAGATAAAAATAAATTTAGAAAATTGCCAAACCTTTCAGAGACAATACTTTCCTAATGATTCCTGACTCCTTTGACACCCCATTGTACTGATTAATGGTCATTCAAATTGACCACCTGGCATAGCTCAGTGTCAAAATCAAAAAGGACATATTTTCAAAAGTCAGGTACTACCTTTTGTGCTGTAAAATCCTATGCATGTGTGTACGTGGGGGAGGGGACAATTGTAAACAGATGGAGTATCTGAGTTCTAAAATTCGTTGGTGGCCCCTACCCTACATGTATGTTCTCCAGTACCATTATTCTTAGCACTTATAAAATTAGTCATTACAATGACTTCTCATACTTGGCAATATGGTTAGACCGAGGCTGGTCAAATATTTTAAGACCACTAGAGATAGAGAAATGTTCTTTAGAGATCTTTGTTATGAACTATCTGAAAGTTTAAAACAAAAACAAAAATGCCAGGAGCAACAGAAACAGCCTGTTTTACACCATTACAAATTATGAACAAAGAAATATATTTTCCGCACTGAGTCTCAGTCTGGATTTGATCACTCCCCTCTAACATTTTTTTTGAAAAATCTGACTGATGGGCTTTACAATTGAGCACACTGTCCATGGTTGTACAGCTGAGTCGGGGAATATCTGATGGTAAGAAATAAAAACCCATTCGAAATGACACAAACCCAGAGGAGAGCGTACTGGAAGCAGACAAGGGCTATCTCTTGGGTCCCAAGGGCAGAGAGTGGCCCCCCAGAGGGCCAATATAAATGAAAGGCAGGATCTCCAGGTAAGGACTGCTTAGTCTCTCAGCAGAGACTGTTCCCGGAGTGATTCAGCTCATTTCAGTTCAAACGAGAGAGAGAAGGAGAATTGAGTTGGTCACTGGCCGGCCACTCAACTGGACCTTCCTAGGTCAAGTGGCTCAGAAGTTGGGGTGGTTTTAGGAAGAGTGGCATCTTATCAACAGTGACCTGATGTCTCTATAACAAGCAAGATCTCTGGTCAAAAGGAGCTTTGTGGCTTCCTCCTGTTGGTACTTATTTGGTGGGGAGAGAGTGCCAGCGGCTGTATAAAGAGGTTCAGATATTTCACAAAGGGCCAGTGGGAGGTGTATGTCATGAAAAGGCCTGGGAGAGTGTGGGTTTAGTTCAGGATTAGAAAATCCAAAGACCTTAGGGAGCAATTCTAGCCTTGAAGTGAGGGTAAGTACAGAACAGGAGGGCCAATGTGAGACTCTGAAAAACGGAAAGTGACCAGGTTGAGGTCACAGACCAGGAGGACAGATATTGGGAGAGGAGTAAGGAATCCAAGGGTTAACCTATCATCATCTCAGCCAGAGACATTTAATTTAATGTTCTCATTTAATTCTGACAACAAGCTTCCCACACAGTTAGAGGTGGCATAGTGTGGTAATTACACACCCAACCTCTGGAGTCTGGGGGGCTGGCTCCAAATTCCAGTCGTGCCACTCCCTGGTGATAAAACCTTGAGCTATGATCTTTCTTGTCATGCCTAAATTCCTCATCTGCAAAACCCCAGCAAAGGGTTAACTCCAGCTCCTCTGCCCAGCCTGGGGTTAAACAGGATGGGAAGGGGAAAGGAAAAGAGGTGAAAGAAAGCAGACTAACATTTGCTGAGGGATCTATTAGGAGCCAAAGCCTACACACATGTCTTTACATCTTGGTAAATTCCCAAATCTTCAGATAAATTGGGAGATCTTAGCTGCGTCTCTCTACCTCCATCCCCCTCTCCCAGCTCTTCTAATCATGCCCAGTGATTACCCTGCAGCTCATGTGACTATTCTCCTGGCGGAGATCTGATCACGCCTCTGCTTTAGCAGGTTCTGTGGGTCCTCATCATCTACACCACACTTTAGTAAGGCACCTGGGGTCCTTCTCAGCCCCTCACTGCTTTCCCAGCCTTGTATCCTGCTCCCCATCTTCTCTACTCTGCTTCCCTTCCCACCATCCCAAACTGCCTTTCTCTGTGACTTCACCCTCATACCTCTGTGTGGTTTTGCCCATACACTTCTCTTTGCCTTAACTGTTCTCTTTCTCTCACTCTTCCAGTAAAAGTTCATCTGTTATTCAAGATCTAGGTAAAATACCATGAATTTCTTGGGCTGTCAATGGTTCCTTCCTAATATTCCAACTGTGCCGTTACAGCACATGTGATATTATGTGTGCATTATACCCACACTTCTTCCCAGGTCTCTAGCTCACCAGTCTCTGACGATCCAGACGGTGGGTCTCGGGTCTGCTCTATCCCTATGTCTCCAGGGCCTCGCATGGTTTCTAGGGTAGCCTTGTAATCCCTGCTTCTTGCATGAATAGGACCACTGGAGATTTCACACTCACAGGCGGTCTCAACTGGTTATTTTGCAAGGATTTTATCCCACTCCCTTGTAGTTGAAGCTTAATTGTATTTAGATACAGAAGAAGACAATATGGAATATTGTTGCTGTGGAAACAAACTTGGAAAATGTAGGAGCCGTATCTCATGGCTAAGCTGAACGTGAAGACTTGCACAATGGCACCGAAGGCACAGAGCTCGCCCTCGAGGCAGCCAGCTGTGCAGACCACGGATCACGCTCCAGGTACCATTCCAGCCTATAGTCTTTCTCACTTTGATGAGCAATCACTGGGTTAAATATTATTTTCAGTGCATCCTACAAAGAAATTATTGCATTTTAGTGGACTTCTGTTTGGGGATCTAAGATGTTTTAAAATCACACGATGTAACAATTTTTCGAGAGGGAAAAAAAACCCACATTTACCCATTATTTTCAAAAGTTCTTTTCAAAAGCTTCTATTCTGTCTTCTGTATTTGGGATCGGCCCACATAAAAGGTTTTCTTGAGATTCTATAGAAATATTTTCCCTTTCCTGCCATGAACTCCTACAAAAAAAGAACTTAGAAATAATAACAAAATACTTTGTGTTTTGTGATATTTCCCCTTGTGGGATGGTTCTTTGTCTAACCACCTCCTGACTGATTACTGTTCCTAAAGGAACATGAGGAAATATTCTTACTCTTTTTGCCTTAATTAACCAAAAGATCCTATTCGTGTATCAAAACCTCCATGTCCTATGTGATCTCTGGGGTTCTCTAACGTGACTTTTACCATACCGATAACTTTCCTGGATCTCAATTTATTTATTTTTTATTTATTTATTTTTTTCTGGATCTCAATTTAAACCATAGTAGCAGCTCCACTATCCTTGGCTCAAAAATTGAAGAAAAAAAGGGGGGGGGGAGTTTCTCATTTTGACCTGTCTAGGACATTATATAATTCTAGTCTTAAAGAAAGTCTTTACGATGGTACTCAAACTTTCTCTACATGCTTCCATGCAGTGGGTGCCCCTCATGTAATCGATGTAGAATTCACCTGTAAGTGGATTGAACAAAGAAAAAACTGAACTCGTTGGGTTGTTATGAGGATAAATTATGAGCGCATCTGGATCATGCAGGGTTCAATGGGGTTCTGTCCTCTTCCCTCTCGCATGCTAGCCCTGGGTGACCATCCATTCTGGGATGTGTGTGTGTGTCCCCGAAATATGTGTACTTCAGATTTTGCCCATGAATTTCCAATCTACACACTCAATTGTTCACCTGGATTGTCCAGTCACCTCTGACACAGTATGTGTAACACTGAACTTACCTTTGGTCTTTCCAAATTGGCTTCCCTTCCTGAACCTCCGTATCGGTGAGTGCACTGCTACCCACCCTATTCTCACTCTTGGGCAACCTTCATTTCCGATCCATCACCAAACCTTGTCATTCTGTGGCCAAGCCTAAGTGGACATCTCACTCGTCTCCATCCTGCACCTGTGCCTTGGGGCTAAGGCTGCCAACCTCCCTCACCCAGCCTCCCGCGGCAGGTTCTGGGTGGCCCCTGCCTCCAGTCTTGCCCCTCACTCAGGCTTTACTGCAGCCAGCATCCTCACCTTCCCTTCTTTCTTTCTTTCACCATCATCTTCTCCTCCGAGCAAAGCCAAGCTCTTCATGATCCTTTGAATCCTTTCTCTGGTCACCTCTCCACCTCTTCCTATTTCCCTAATATTTCATTCTCCAGTGGTGCCTTTTGCTTCTTCTAAAGCTCAGTGTTTCTCTTGCCTCCAGGCCTTTGTGGACACTCAAACTTTGCTGACTGGGAGTTATTAAGCTAAGAAAAAAAATCTTAGAATTTCTCCTCTGACTCTTTTTCACAGTGAAGTGTTTTCATTTACCTTTCCCTTGAACTCTGGACCATATTTCCTTTTTTTTTTTTTTTTTTTTGGACCATATTTCCAAATGTCTTCCGGTTCATCCTCCACTTGGCTGTTTAGCAGAAATCTCAGAATCAACCATGTCCCAACCAATCTTCTCTGTCCAGTGATGCCACAGTTCTCCTTAACACACATCACCTCACACACACTAGGCATTTTACTTGTTCATTCTATTCATCATGTGTCTTCCTCATGAAAGGTAAACTCTAAAGGAGCAACTTTTTCTATTTTGTTCAATAATGAAACCCCAGGGCCTAGTATGGTTCCCAACTGTGATGGACTGAATGTCTGTGTCCCCCTCAAATTCCCATGCTGAAGCTCTACCTCCTTCACCCCCCACCACTGTGATGTTATTAGGAGGTGAGAATTAGATGAGGTCATGAGGGTAGAGTCCCCATGATGGGATCAGTGCCTGTGTAAGGGCCACAAGGGAGCTGGCTTCCTCTGCTCTGTTCTTTGTCAGGTGAGGCTACCTTGAGAAGGTGGCAGTCTGCAACCTGGAAGAGTGGTCTCACCAGAACCCGATTGTGCCCACACCCAGATCTCGAACTTCTAGCCTCAATAGCTGTGAGAAACAAATTTCTGTTGTGTAGAAGCCATTAAGTGTGTGGTATTTTATTATAGCAGTGAGAACAGACGAAGATATTGACATATAGGGGACACTTCATAGATGTTTGTTGAATGAATAAATGGCTCTATAGCAATAGGACGAAGGCAGATTGAGACTTACCCAGAATTCCTCAGATCTGGACAGCCATGGTGCAGCAGAAAGATCATAGATTCTGTTGGGCAGATCTGTGTAGTTGTGTGACCCAGGGGAACTCATTTAATCTGAGACATTTTTCTCAGTTGGTAAAATGAAGATAAGAGAGCTCACAAGATTGTTGCAGGCTAATTGATATAATTGACTTTAACCATACTGTGTTTGGTCCTAAATACATATATTCTATTCCCAAATCCTGACAAAGACTACTGGAAGCCTTAAAAACTTGGCAAGGTTAGCAAGCCTTATCCAAAGCAGACCTCAGATGAGGCAACTCAGGAATTAATCAAACTGTGTTCTAGAAGGAGCTCATTTTATTAAAAGTGCGATAGGTCTTCTTGGATGGAACAGGGTTTAGTGAGAGGGTCAATTGAAAAGCATATTCTTGTAAACAGTTGCTCAAGGCATGGTCTCCTTGAGAAGAATTGGGGGCGTGAACTCCCCTTGCCAACTATTTCTCCCAACTCACTGGGAAGTGTTTATTTGAGCCATTGTTTATTGAGCTTGGAGGACTGTGCTTTGCCCTCCTGCTTAATGCCTAATAGCTGTGCAATTATTTATAAAGTTACTTTTGCTGCAGTGTGGCCCCCAATCTTCTGAGGGGCTTAGATAGGAAGGGAGTTGGCACCAAAACACTGGGCTATGCTACAGAGAGGTCCAAAGCTTCTGGGGAAATGAAGTGAAAATGCTGTTTTGCCTGGTGCTTCCGATTGTCAGGCCAGAATAAGACACAGTCCTCTTCCGGTGTGAACTCATTAAGCCGCATTTGTCGGACAATTTTGCAGCCACACTGATGTTTGTTGACATTGCAGTGACCCACAGGAACCAAGCCAATTGGACGTGGAAGGGACTGACACATCCTATAAGAATCACAGACTAACACAGCAAAAATGAAACCTGAGGAACCCTCTGAAGACCAGAAAAATGAAGCACAGAGAGATGGAGTGACTGGACGAGGGTCACACTGCTGGTAAGGGACAGAGAGACAACTCACACCCAGGTCTGTGGAGTCTCCAGCCTGTGCCCTCCCTACCGCTGGTGCTCTGAGCGATGGATGAGAGTTCCAAGAGACAAAGTGACTTGAGTCTTCAATGATACTTTTAAGGTTTTCTTCTCAGTTGGATTAAAATGACCTAAATAAGCTCAGCATTTAATAAACGAGATAATGCGTACAGAAGCACATGGTGCATTATAGACTATTGCCTAATGATTGGGTGCATTGCTGGTTAAACCTGTGAGATTAATAAATAAAATGGTCTGACCAGGTGGATATACTCATACAGGAGGACATGTCGTAGTTTAACGGCAACCAAACACAGCAAAGTGATTTTACCTGCTTTGTCAGCTGTTCCATTGACTCTCTCGGTTGCTGACTCCAGAGGAGGTAACATACCGATGACAAATTATACCAGGAAAATGTGCAGGAAAGTTCATTTGCACCTGGTGCTTTTTATTCAGATTTCTTTTCAACTATGAAACTGTTGTATTTAAAACTGGGGAAATACGGCAAAATAGAAAAGAAACTGAAAATTACCTGCGTTTCGAAAAACAGATACTATTAAAATGTTGGCGTTTTAAAAAAAAGATATTTACAAAAGACTACTGTCCTATAAGCACATCCTGTATGTGCAGATCAAAACCCCTCTCTTCAAACAATGGTGTTCGGTGACTATTTTTTTCCATTAATCTTTAAGAATGCTGTAATTGATTGTATATTATTTCCTTATATAGAACTATCATAGTTTCTCTATCTACTTACCTGTTGTCCATTTATCATGCCACCACATTTTCAATATTATATTTCTGAGATGAAAACCATCCTTCTTTGGCCTTTCCAAATATTTCAGATATTTATCCTTCCCAAAGTAGATTCCTAGAAGTTGGATTATGAACTCAAAGACTATGACAACTTTTAATGTTCCTCCTAAGGATACTCAAGTGCTTTTCAGAGAATGTGACCTATTTATCCTCACACCAGCACTGTGTATAAATATACACCTCACCACATCCTTGCCAGCATTGTCATAGAGAGCAGTTGACAATGAGTGAAAGTTTAATGAGAAAAAGGATATTTATGTGGCCTCAAAATCAATTCCCACAAGGTGCTTAATAACTACAAAGGGAAAAATAATAACTTCACAGAAGAGAAACCTTGCAGACACCACGTTAACAGAGATCAAAGTTAGTATCATCAATAATGGGACAAGCTGACATCATGTTCCTCATAACAGGATGCACAGAGAAGGATGCAACATCACTTCTGAGATATCCCTGCCAAAAATGCATAACCTGAATCTAATTATGGGGAAACATCAGACAAGCCCAAATTAAGAGACATTCAACAAAATCAATGATCTGTATTTTTCAAAAATGCCGGTGTCATGGGGCATTTAATGTTTTCTAGTTTCTATTATGATTGAATTGTGTTCCTCATTATATTATCTGAGTGGTATTGCTGGCACAGAAGGAAGCTACTGGATTTTGCACATTTTTCTTGTATGTCACCATTTGACTTACTCTGAATTAATGTTAAGAGCTTCCTGCTGATCCTCTTGCAGTTTTTTTGACGATATATCATCATATTGTCTGCAAATAACAGTAATTTTGACTCTTCCTTTCCAATAATTTTACCTTTTATTTCTGTCTGATGTCTCATTGCATCAGAAGAATTTCTAGAACAGTGCTATATAACACTACGGACATGCAGCATCTCTGCCTCTTCCTGGTTTTAGCGGGAACGTTTCTGGTCAATGTTAGGAATGGGACAGGCTGTCAATATACGATGTTGTATGTTAAAGGGAGTTTCTTCTTTTTTCTAGATTTCTATGGGCATGACTATCTTTTTGTCACCTATTGAAATTTTTATATGGTTTTTCTCATTGAGACTGTTGAACTGCTGTTAATATATTAATAGATTTTTCTAACCTGAAGCTACCCTTGCTTCCCTGGAGTACCCCTGATTTACCTGGGGTAGAGAGTTCTCTTAGTACTTCATTTTGCTGTTACTATCATTTTGCCCTTTTGCAAAGTTGGATTTGTATTGTATCAACTTAGTGTAGCTGGTACTGTTTCCAGAATTCCCTTCCCTGCATCGTTCTGGGTTAGCAGGGCCACAAGAGACAACAGTGTGAGATTGGGAAGGCAGAGGTGAAGCAGGAGCCATACTCTTATCACACTCACAGGTCAGTGCAGGGCACAGGGCATCGATGGCACTCAGAGCGCTGTCACTGCTCTGCTGGCTCACCTGATTGGGATGGGACAGCAGCCTGGCGCATAGCGACTCCAGCTCCTGATGGGCTAACACCCGTTTCACTGACCCCAGGACTGGATACATTTTGGCTCCAGGGGAAGGGGATCAGTTTCTCCCGTAGATCCCCCTCACCCCACCACCATGATCACTAAAATTGGAGACTCGAGGGCAGTGAGATGTAGGTTCCAGTCAATCTTTGCAGGCTTCAGTTCTCGCCACACCCACTTAACATACATCTCTCTTTCCCCACTGCCTGCTTTGCTGGACTTCAGGCTCCGGCCTGGGACACAAATGCAACAGCCACAGAGGAATTGTTTAACCAGCTCCCACGATGGTATAAGGTCCAATCCATAGGCTACATCCCTTATGTCCTGTATTTCCTAGTGGTGGTCCTTCTCTGACCTGATCAAAATACTGTTCATAAGTAAGCTTGGTCTAAGCCTGTTCTGATCATTCTTTGTTGACACCATAAGATTCATCCTCTGACCAGCTCAGCCCTGCTCTGGGCCCTGTGGCTAATCTTTACAGATTGGGGCTCGCTTGCCCTCTGGCTTCTCTTGGGCTTGGTTAGCGTTTGTACTGGCAGAAGTTTGAAGGACAGAAGGAGAGAGAACAGAGGGCTTGCCTCTGCCTCTCCGCTGAGCCTGGGCCCGGTGGCTGTGACAACGGCCATATCCTCTATGGCGACAGTTACTGCTCAGGAGCCCCTCGGCCACAATTCAAATCTTCTCTAGGGACATTATTTTTCTCCATTTATAATTCTGTATTGCCGTGTAGCAAAAGTTGCCCCCAAACTTCACAACAAACACTACTATCTTACATAGTGTCTGATGGTCGGGGGTCTAGGAGCAGCTCGGCTTGGTGGTTCCAGCTCAGAATCTCACTTGAGGCTGCAGCCAAGATGCTGGCTGGGCTGCACTCATCCGAAGGCTTAACTGGGGTGGACCATCTGATTCCAAGCTCTCACACGTGGTTGTTGGCAGGAGGCCTCAGGGCCTCACTGTGTGGACTTCCCCAAAGGGTTGCTTGAATGTCTTATGAAATGGCAGCTGGTGTCCCCCAGACTGAGCAATCCAGAGAGAGAACAAGGAGGAAGCCATACACTTTTTATTTTTTTATTTTACTTATTTCATTTATTTAAAGATTTTATTTATTTATTCATGAGAGATACACACACAGAGAGAGAGAGGCAGAGACACAGGCAGAAGGAGAAGCAGCTCCATGCAGGGAGCTTGACATGGGACTCGATCCCAGGCCTCCAGGATCACGCCTTGGCCAAAGGCAGGCGCTCAGTCACTGAGCCACCTGGGCATCCCGCCACATGCCTTTTAATCTTAGAAGTCATACACCTTCACTTCTGCCGCATTCTGTTCATGTGAAAGGAGTCACTAAGTCCAGCCCACACTCAAGTGGAGGGGAATTAAGTGCTATGTCTTCAAGGGAGAAGTAGCAAAAAAAATGTGTGGATGTACTTAAAACCTCCTCACTCCCTTTGTCCCTTTCAGGACTGGGATGGTAATGTCTCCCCATCACTGCTGGTACGGAGTACCTCTCTACATCTGAACTTCCTAATCCTTGATCGTACTTCCATAAACAATCTCTTCATTAAATTATCTGTAGATAAACCTATTTAAACATAATTCTGCTTCTAGGATTTTATCTTATTTATTTATTTTAAAAGATTTTATTTATTCATGAAAGACACACAGAGAGAGAGGCAGAGATACAGGCAGAGGGAGAAGCAGGCTCCATGCAGGGAGCCCCACTGGGACTCGACCCCGGGACTCCGGGATCATGCCCTGAGCCAAAGGCAGACGCTAAACCACTGAGTTACCCAGGCATCCCTGCTTCTAGGATTTTGATACAATATATTCTGGGGGAGGATGTGCACAGTTACATAATCTGGAAATTTCATAGGTATATATATATATGTATATGATATATTATGTATAATTATTCTATATGCTCTATAATTATATAAGTATATAAAATAATTACTATACCTATACATATATAAATATTTAAAACATTTAATAACTATACAGAGAGAATGAATATGAGCTTTTAAATGTTTTCTTAAATAACATATTTAATAATAAAATAAATAAATGTGCCAGGATGGCTGCTGATACTCCGTACCATCCTCCTCCTCTTCTTTCTGTGCTCTCTGCAATACAGGAGATAGAAACCTGAGAACTACATTTCCCCAAAATCCTTAGCAGGCAGGGATCTGAGGCACAGTCTACTAATGAGAGGTGCTCACTATGAGATTTAAAAGGCAGAAGGAAACATATGCTGTTATATCTCCTCCTGAGCAGAGTGGCCTCAGGGCCTTTCTTGCCAGAGATACCCACTTGGTGGGGAAGGCAACTGTGACCATTGGCAGAGGCTGATTTTCTGCAGAATGGGGAGACAGCACCAACGTCTTGATTCTCTGAAAGCCAGCAAGAACCTGAGCGCTATCAGCTGTCTTCCCTAGGCTTTTTGTTTCTCTGCCTCTTCCTGTGGTTTTGTGTGTGTGTGTGTGCTTGTTTTTCCAATAGTTTTTTGAGCATATGGTTTCCTGTCCTAAATCACGTTCTTCTCAAAATACCAGAGTGCTTCCCTTTCCCCAACCAACTCTGGACTAATATAATAATCTGAAGGGGAAAAAAAAAAAACTCCTGAATATATAAGGATTATTTTTCATTTACCTTTTCTGTAACCAAAGATCTATTTTGAGATTGCTGATTTCATTAGCCTGATGTTCTCTTAAAATTTTTAAATTCTCTAATTATGATACATTGGTATAAGTCTTAATTTTATTTATTTTCTTGTCACTCTTTTTAAAAATTAGATTTGCCAGAAGTTTTGTTTTTATTTTCAGAATCAGCTCTTTGATTTGTATACCATATAAATTAGAAGTGTATTTGGCTGCTTGCATCACAAAATAAAACTAACAGTGGCTTCAAATAAGCGTTTACTTTTCTAACATAATCATGAATTCAGAGGTGGGTGTGGCTGGCTTTGCTCAGCTACTCACCAGTGACATCCAGGATTTCATCTCATTCTATTCTTCAGATTCACCATCCCCAACCCTTTAGCTTTTCTCCTCATGGTCACGAGATGGTTATTATGAACTCAGATATTATAAGTACTTTTAAGATAGCAAATGTGGTTGGGGAAGGAGGAAAGCACTAAATCATCTCTGTCTGTACTCCTTTTGACTATTAAACCAAGATGGGGTCCTAGTAGCCCCATCAATCATCCTCCACTGGAATCTCAGTGATAAGACCTTTTTCATATGGCCACTTCTAACTACAAGGGGCCTCAGGAAGTTAGTGATTTTATTTTCTGGCTTCTATAGAAGATGATGATGGAAAATGAGGCTAGGACTGGAACATGAAGAATATCAATTCTACAGTCCCTACATCTATCAATTGCACAGTGTTGGTTCTGCCTCATGTTTATTTACCTTGCTGTTTATTTTCTAAGTTATTGAGTTGAAGGAGAAAGGGTCTGTTGTATTTTGTCATTAAATAAGGATTCACTTTATGCTATGAATTTTCCTATGAGGATAGCTTTGACAACATCCCATGAGTTTTGATACGCTGTTTTCTTACTGTAATTTTCTAAATAATCTTCAGTTGTGCCACTGATTTCCTCTCTTAATGACAGGTTTTTTTGGAGAGCATCTTTCATTTCCATGATATTGAGGGCCTTACCCTTGAACTTTTTCAATTTCTAGATTTACTTTAAGCAGAGAACATATTCTACTCTTTGATATGTATTGAACTTTCCTTTGTGGTCTAGTATAAGGTCTGTTTTAGTAAATACTTCACAAGCATTTTAATAAAAGGATAATTTAGCTTATAATATTATATAATATGAAAAAATATTACATAATATGGGTATATTGTTCAGATTCTCTATAAACCCAGTTTTGTGGTGTTTTATTTTTTGCTCCTAATTTGTCTACAGAAATCACCCAGATGATTGTAAAACTATCAGTTTCTTCTTGTGTTTTGTTTGTGAAAAAAAAAATCTTTTTTTTTCTTTATCTGGTTTGATGCTTTGCAATTTAGCACTTACATTTCACAATAATACTCTTTGTTATCACTGGACATTGTGGAGTTATGGCTGCCTGGACTTCTGATAGAAAGACCTTGTCTTTCTGAACTGGACACATGATGAAAGAGGGACTAGATACAGCACATGGGTTTTAATCTTGGCTCAATTACTTTGTGGCTCCAAACAAGACACTTAGCCTTGTGGTGCGTTAGTTTCCTCATTTATAAAATGGGAGAATTCACAGTCCTTACTTCATAGGGTTTTTGAGAGGGTTGGATGATGTAACTCATGCAAAATGCTTAGAGCAGTACTTCACACATAGCGCTCAGTAAGTGCTGTTGAAGGAATCAAACAAGGAGGCCATTGGATTGAGGTGGCTCTAAGGCGGTGGGTAGCCTAGTAAGCAATCCAAAACCTACGCCTGGGTGGCTCAGCGGTTAAGTGTCTGCCTTCGGCTCAGGGCGTGATCCTGGATACCTGGGATCGAGTCCCACATCTGGCTCCCTGCATGGAGCCTGCTTCTCCCTCTGCCTCTCTCTCTCTCTCTCTCTCTCTCTCTCTCTGTCTATCATGAATGAATGAATAAATAAATAATAAATCTTAAAAAAAAAAAACTACGCTAGAGCCAATTGTTGTAAATGCCTCAAGGTAAGAAGAACAGCTGATCACAAACAGCCAATAAGGCTTTCCCAAATAATGCAACTGCTTAAGCTACAGCCAATCAAATAATTTGTTTCCCTGCTGCATCTTCTCTGCAGAAATCCTGCCCAGAGCTCCTGACCATGGAGTGCTCCTAACCAGTTCCAGTTTGGCACTTCCTGATTCAAACAGATTTCAGCTTAAATATACTTTTAATAAATTTAACATGCCTGTTCACCTTTTAACAGCATCGATACTATTATTACTATTATTGTTTTCCATCTAGCCGACTCACTCTGTTTTTAACATCAGAGCAAGGGTAGGACAGAAGCTACATTCTCCAGCCGATGCCACTGGCGTTCAAGTTGGTGCTAATTAGAACCAGATTCTAGCAGTTTGTTAGCACTACTCTGCAGGTTTTTAAATGCATTTTTGACATTTTCTCTTTCTTCATAGACTTTTATTGGGAGGTTGGGTCAAGGGTTACTAGCCAGCCACCTTTTAAACCAGAACACTTGTATCTAATTTTTAAAAGCACCTCCTTCAATGTGATTCAAGCGAGGTGGAGATTGATGCTATAATTCAATTGCCATAAAGAAATAACCATTAATGCACTTTTCAGCCCTGGCTGGGCACTTTCTTAATAGCCTCAAAAGACTGTGAAATATTTCAGAGAATCTTTTTGTTCTTATCAGGAGTTCATTTGAGAATTTAGGTCCCATTTTTTCACATGTCATGAATTTCAACACTATCTTTCTGAATCATATCTGATCTACTCTCTAAAGCCAATCACAGAATCATCTCTAAAATAGCATCCCTGCTCCAATGAGAGCTCTCTTTTAAAAATAATAAGTCTGACAGACATCACGCATTTTAAATTGAACATAGGCTGCAAAGCAGCCTTCATCCATTAGTCCAACTGACCTTTGAATAACCCAGACCGGAAAAGAATAGGCCATAAATCGAAGAAGACTCTAATCCTGGCCGGGGCTTGGTGATCCTATCAGCCCAGGAGGGGAAACAGCAATAGTGCATGACATGCGAATTGTTCGCACAGAAATGTCAGCCTCCTGTAATGGAAAGAGCACTTGAGTAGGAGTCAGAAGATAAAGGTTGTAGTGCTAAACTAATTTCAAACCGCACAGGTCATGTTGCTTGATTTTCAGAGTCTTAACTCTTGCATTTATAAAATGAGGATAATGTCTGAGGCCACGCCTCCTCCCAACACTATCTTTTCCTGCCCTCAAGGGGCTCATGGTTAGTGGAGGGACGGTAGGGCAAAGTCGTAGAGTGGGTGAGCTTGGGAGATTTGGGATTTAAATACCAGCTCCATGCATTTATTAACTGTATGACTTGGAGCAAATCATTCACATTCTTGGTGCCTTGGTTTCCTCGTCTTTAAAATGGGACATGATAATAGTACCTACGTCATAGGGTGTTTGGAGGATGAGACGAAATAACGGACGTCAAGCTCTTAACCCAGTTCCTGGTAGAGGTAGGCATTCAGTAAATGGTATGTATACGTACGTGACTGGTTGTCCTTGGGCAGACTTAGTAGTTTGCCTCATTCTCCTGAAATCCTCCCTTCCCCCAAAACGTCCAGCTCCAGAGGATTGACAAATGATCTTGATGGGAAGGAAGATTTCAGAGGAAGAGGTTCAGAGGAAGGCGTGGAGTAACAATAGCAATAATAACAACTAAATTTTATTGATTCCTAGGATTTTTTAGTGTTGAATACTTTCCATAGATGATCTAATTTCATTCTATACCTACAGCAACTTTAAGCCAATTTTCTCTTGGGTATTTTATTTTTTCTGTATAGCCTCCTCACTTTAGAGAAAGAACGTTTTAAAAAGATTTTATTTATTTATTTGAGAGAGCACACACAGGAGCAGGGGAGAGAGAGAAGCAGACGACCCCCTGAGTAGGGAGCCCCACACTGAGTTCAATCCCAGGGATTATGACCTGAGCCGGAGGCAGATGCTTAACAGACTGAGTCACTAAGGTGCCCAGAGAAAGAACTGCTTTCTGAGGATTTTCTTTCTTCTGCCCTCTTTTTGTCAAGGCACCAAATATTCCCTTTATTGTCCCAAGCAATTCGGTTTTCCCACCAAGTCTCACACCTCTTTCAGTAAAACCAAGGCGAGATAACCAGTCTGACCCCTACTATTCTTCTCTGAGTCACACGCCCGGGAACACCTCAGCTCATCCCACAATGTCTGCTAATTAGGGTCTAGGAGCGATGGTCCTCATCATGCGATGCTGTTGGGAAGAATGTCTAGGTTTCAGTCTTGCTCTGTTTTATCTCCTGTGCCTAATGCAAAGCCTGATACATAGAAGGTCATTTGGAAGTATTTATGGGATGAGCAAACGTATGATCAAACGAACATAAAAGTGGTTGGAATGAACTATTATCTAATAAACAGTGGTGATGTGCTGTGGGATACCGACTGAGAGAATGTGGGAAATTCTCATGGAGAAGGTAGGATTTGACCTTGAAAGCTAACTCAGATTTTAACAGGCAGAGACTAGAGACAAGAACATTTCCAATAAAGGGAGCTAAGTAATAGCACAAATACAAAAGAGCATATGGTTTGTTTGGTGTGGAGAAGTCATTTGAACAGTCTGGCTCACGGAGGTTCAGTGCCTGGGAAGCCAGAAAAGGCAGAGTCAGAGATCGGGCTGGCAAGCTTGTGGGAGCTGGCTCAAAGGAAGAAACTTAAACACCTTATTTAGGAGTTTGATTTGTAGGCAGTGGGGGAAATCTCCCAGTGACTGGCTTGCCCAGGTGTGTCCTTTAAATAGATGACTCTGCAGAGGATGGATAAGGGGGTGGGCAGAGTGAAGATGAGGACAGGCGACAGGATGGCAGAAGGCACAGGTGAGGCTCCCCCTGCCCCAAGTCTTTGAGGCAACGTCCTCATGGAAAACTTGTCCAGAGTGGCACTTCCAAAACCAACAGATTTGGGAATACTTGTCGTATGAAATAGAGTTGTGTCTTCCCTGCTCTTTGCAAGTACTTTCAACACAAGGTCATGGAGGGAAAGTTAATTAATATAGAAAATATATCCTAGATATTAAATCTTCTAATCCAGACTAACAAGTCTACCCTAATTGGGGCAGGGTAGGGTGAGTATATTCATAAATCCAATGTTTGAGAAAAGAAAAGGAAAGAGAAAAGCACTTTTCAGATCCTGGGAGACTCTCCACTGCCCTTTGCAGAGTTGCCACTTGGTTCTCGCAGGTGCTGGTATCATTAATTCATTACATCCCTAGAACATTAGGAATTCCAAACAAGGAAGCACCTCTGTTACCTTATGGTGCTTTTTGAAGGGCGTGTGTCTGCTCGTAGCCACCATTTTGTTTTCCTCCATAATTACTTTTTGTTTGCCATTGCTCTACACAAATGTAAATCTCTGGTTAATTCTAGTACCATATAATCACCATGGAGCTCCCTCCCTTCTCCGTTGCAATTTTAAAAATCATTCCATGCCCATTTGAATGTATGTTACAAGTAGGCATCAAGAGTGGAAGACAGGAGGGGATCGACATCAAGACACAAAATAGCAATAGTGCCTATAGCCATTTGAAATTGGTTAGGTATGGGGATAACAGCTCAGCAAACAGTTCCAGATGATTTGCACTTTCTAGCTTGGCTACTGGAAGGCTGGTGATGGTGTTTGTCAGAAATAGTACTGGGAGGGGTGCCTGGGTGGCTCAGTCAGTTAAGTATCCAGCTCTTGATTTCACCTTAGGTCATGGTCTCAGGGTTGTGGGATTGAGTCCCAAGTTGGGCTCTGCACTCTGGAGAGTGCTTCTCCCTCTGTCTCTGTGACTGCCCCACCCTCACTCATGCTGTCTCCCTAAAATAAATAAATACATCCTTAAAAAAAATAGTACTGGGATTGGGGGTGTTATTATTTAGTATTTAGTCAGAAAATCAGGGTCTGTCATAGTTCCTTCCCAAACCATAGACACCCACCATGTGACCATGAAACCCTGTGAGGTACCAGAGAGCTCTGATTGTCCCCCAAAAGGGCCCCTCCTTCTCTGATGCACATCATGAAGTTGGCCAGTTTGAGACCCGTGTGTTCAGTGGCAAAGGCAGCCCAGGGAAAATCAGGCCCAGAAACAAACTGATGCTGCTGAAACCCATCTTTACATCATGATTTTTTTGTTGGGAACCTATCATTTCATTCATAACTTTGGGAAGATAATTACACCAGGCTAGTGAGAGACAATTTGATGAATAACTGTTTATTTTCAGAGGAGGCATATTTGGTACACTGGCTGCATAATGGGGTCAAGAACACAGCAAGCTGTCAGCGTGTTCTCGATGTCATTTAACTGCCTGGCAGGGTTCTACACGGGGAATGGAAAATCTCCTTATGATAGATAATATCATATCCTTGGCCTTGCTCAGAAGACGTACTTTGGAAGCAAGGTTTGTAAGTATATTATTATCACTTGTCAAATAGTACCTGTTAACCTGCCTGTTTCTGCCCCACCCCTCAGTCCAGCATTGCCTGGTTGTGAGGCAGGTGGTAAGTCATCAACCCCCATCTGATGAGCCTCAAAAGCGGTAGTTAGTAGGGTTACCTGGGCTGAGTACCTGAGCTGTAGGTCATTTTTACTGCAGACCAGATCTTGGACCTAGAATCAACCCCTTTACTGCTCAGAGGCCTAGAAGAAACTGAGAACATTTTTTTACAATTAAAGCATATAAGTAATGAATTTGAAGTTTGGGCCAAAAAATATAGGAATTAGCATAATGTGAACAGCTAACATTTACTGAGCACTTACCTTATGTCTGCTCCTAAACTCTTTCCATGGATTATTTGATGAATCCTTGCAAGAACAAAACAAAACAAGAAACAAACTTATGAGGTAAGTCATATTATTTTTTAATACATTTATTTTTTATTGCTATTCAATTTGCCAACATATAGAATAACACCCAGTGCTCATCCCATCAAGTGCCCCTCTCAGTGCCCATCACCCAGTCACCACCCCCCCCCCACCTCCCTTTCCACCACCCCTATTTTGTTTCCCAGAGTGGAGTCTCTCCTGTTCTGTCTCCCTTTCTGATATTTCCCACTCATTTTTTCTCCTTTCCCCTTTATTCCCTTTCACCATTTTTTATATTCCCCAAATGAAATGAGACCATATAATGTTTGTCCTTCTCCGATTGACTTATCTATGTTGTAGATGAGGAAATTATGGAACCCATCAAAAAAATCATCCAAGCAAGAGATGGCTGGATCAGACTTCAGACTCAAGAAAGTCTGAATCCAGGGTGTAAGCGCTTTACCGGGAAGTATATTCCTCCCTGTGGTGATTCTCTGATGTGCTGCCCAGATCTGGAACATCAGGGACTGAAACACTCATTTCCCCAGCTGAGGGGAGTGTCATGCCATCTAGTGACCTGTCCATGTGGGAGTCCAAACACCCGGCGTCTTGCTCCAATTCAAGACAACTTGGAAGCACCATCTAGAATGCAGAGCTTTCCAAGAATTGGCTGATATTTTTTGTTGTGATTGCATTATACTTCACCTTCTGGATCTGCCCAGCTCTGCTTCTTTCCTCCCCCATTGGTCTTACTGCCAAGAGTAAGCTCTGGTGTGCTTCCTGCACGCAGATCTCTCCCTCACAGTCTGCTTTCCCAGATTTTCTGCTTCTCCTCACTTCACTGGGGTCAGGGAAAACCACATAGACAGCATACACGACAGTACCACACACACACATAGATGTGGACACAAACACACATATACACTAGGGCCTTGGAGGTGAGTGAGTCTTTGGGGGTTAAAATACAGATTCCCGGGCAGCCTGGGTGGCTCAGTGGTTTAGCGCCTGCCTTTTACCCAGGGCATGATCCTAGAGACCTGGGATCGAGTCCCATGTCGGGCTCCCTGCGTGGAGCCTGCTTCTCCCTCTGCCTGTGTCTCTGCCTCTCTCTCTCTCTCTCTGTATCTCATGAATAAATAAATATATTTAAAAAAAATACAGATTCCCATACAACTGATCAGAACCATCATCACCTTAAAGAGCTAGTAGGACCCCCAGGCCCAGACAGGCATTGAACCTGTACATGAGCCAAAGGACTGATCAGATGTGGAAGTGCAGAAAGAAGTGCTGTCCGAAGTGTGCCCAGGGGAGAGAGTGCCCCGCCAGGCCAGGGAAATGCCAAACCACCAGACAGGCCCGTTGTTACTGGGGAAATGGGAGCCTCAGGTTTTCAGGGCCAGTTGCCATTAAATTTTTAGATTTTATAACTCCCTTGTTGTGCTTCCACACTCACCGAGCACCTGTCTGATGATCTGGCTGGTCAGGCCCACATGATGATGGATTCGCTTGTCAGGTGTATTGCTCATTATAAATTAATGAGTTGGTGTTCTGATTTTATTTCCACTTCTTAGAGATTTTGTTCACATGGGTAAGCATTCTGAAGTGTGATCACCTCTGGAAAGCTGATAAGTATGGTCTCTTAATCCTGCAAGTCTGAGGGGCTGATCCCAGGCTTTGGTGAACCCGCAGGGCCACACCTAACAGAGGAAGCCCACAGACCCAGCCATGAAAAGTCTTTTCTCTTTTGTGAAACTGAAATTATAACATTTTCAAAAGGTGTAACCTCTATCAAGGGAAGAGGGAGGCATATTGAGTTGTGTGTAAACAGAAGTGGTTTTGATTTTTCACTTTTCCTTTGACTTCTCTAGACCTGTGTTGTCTTTCAACCAGAATACACAGCAGTAGAGCAATTTGTGATGATTTGTTTCTAACCACGTATCAGGGGAGGCTGGAGTCGTGGTGCCCCAAGGAGACAGCGTGGGGTGAGCGGAGCTGGGAACAGAGCAGGGTAACTGAGAGGGATGTTACCAAGGCCCCGGGGGCAGTGCAGTGCATATGGAGAACAAAGATCATTATTGCTACAAGTTCAAGGTCATAGTGTGTATCAGATCTTAGGGGCAAGAAGAAAAACCAGGAGGAATTAAAAACTCAGAGGCCAGGGAAGTTGGGAATGAGACAGGGTGAGGTCCAAGGAGTGACTTTTGGGTAGCTCACATGTCTAGCTCAGTGTTATGGACTCCCACTGCAGTTCCTTTTTTTTTTTTTTTTTTAATATAAAGGTAATGCAATATGGTGCCCCAGATTGGATCCTAGAACAGTAAAAGGACATTCATGAAAAACCTGCTGAAATTCGCATAAAGTCTGCAGTTTTTAGTTAATGGTCATTGTACCAATGCTAATTTCTTAGTTTTGACAGATATACCATGTTTACAGAAGGTGTTGACATTAGAAGAAGCTAGGTAAAGGGCACACAGGAATGCTGTGTTTGCAACTTTTCTATAAAGCTAAAATTATTCAAAATAAAAAGGCTATTTTAAAAATAGAAAGGTCTATTTGTTTCAGATTGGGCCTTAGAACATACTAAAGAAGGTCTAATTAGGTGAGGTAAGGGCATTGTGGGTACCATTTTAAAAATTCCTTATCTGTTAGAGATACTTAGGAAAATATTTCTGTGTAGAAGAAAAATCAGTTTAAAAGTATACTGGTCTATCTGTTCTTTAACTCAGGAAAGTTTTTCTTCAATGTGCCTTTGATTATTGTTTCCAATCTAATTGCTTTTTTTTTTTTTAAAGATTTATTTATTTATTTATTTATGATAGACACACAGAGAGAGAGAGAGAGAGGCAGAGACACAGGCAGAGGGAGAAGCAGGCTCCATGCCGGTAGCCCGACAAAGGACTCAATCTCGGGACTCCAGGATGGCGCCCTGGGCCAAAGGCAGGAGCCAAACTGCTGAGCCACCCAGGGATCCCCTCTAATTGCTTTTTATAAGAAATATCTGTAATTTTTAGATTTTCTTTCTCTAATTTTGTTTCTGTTCTCTGTTCTTCTCTAAATTCTGGGAAACCTTCTGCTCTTCATCTTCCACCTTGCAGACTTGACTTTCTTCAATGCTGCTCCTGCCTATATGTCCTCCACAGTAGATATTCCGCTACTGTACTTTTCATTTCTTTGTAATTCATTCTTATCTCAGTCCTTGTTTTTACATGGGCCCCAGCTATATATTTTTTTAAGATTTTAAAAATTTACTTATTTGAGAGAGAGAGAGTATGAGCAGGGGGAGGGGCAGAGGGAGAGGCAGAGGAAGAGGGAGAAGCAGGCTCCCCACTAAGCAGGGAACCCAATTAGGGGCTGGATTCCAGGACCCTGAGATCATGACCTGAGCTGATGGCAGACGCTTAACCGACTGAGCCACCCAGGCACACCACCCTGGCTATATTTTAATCACAGACTATCTTCCACTGTCACTTGATGCTATTGTTTCACAGAAGTCATGGCTGCTTCTGTTCTCACATTCATCTAAGGTGACTCTGTAAGATATAAGCATGTGTGCTTTCCCATTACTCTTGATGACTGGTCCTTTGTTCTGAGCTTATGGAGTACATGAGAATACACTCATAGTGTGAGCAAACATAGAACTCATACTGTCTCTGGAGCTCCCTGTGATAGTTGCTTGTAGAGATTGCATTCCTGAGAGTTAGGAATTCTTGATCAAAACTCCAGAAAACTTATATCTTCTGAGTAAGCTATAAATCACAAATAAAGGACAACCCCCCAGCTACCTAGCTCAATGTTGACACTCTGATGTTGTAATAAGGCCCACCGATGGGACCTTATTTTTAGGAAGTACTTTATAGGAAATTAGAGTATGACATAGTCATACCACCAACTACTGAGTCAGGAAAAAAACTTTGCTATGCTCATGATGCTTCTATTTAGAAAATGGTATTTCTGTGACACCATGTCTAATGAATGGATTGTTGTTTAGTGTTTGAGATATTATTCCATAGCAAGCTAAATGGGCTAAGCCTACCTTTGTGAGTAGGAAACAGGATTGTCATCTAAGGAATAAATTTCTTTCATGTGTTTGTGTGTATTAATCACCAGAGGCCTGCTCATCAGCTGGGGAGAGAGTGAAGCCATGCCCCTCCACTAAAGGGAGCACTGCAGGGGAGGAGGTCATTTTTCTTGAAGGGTCATGGACACACAGGGGACAGGTTTGGGTATGGTGGAGAGAGTCTGTCATGTGCAAAGGACAGGAGACATGCAGGACGTGGGAAATGAAACAAACCCTTGGAAACAAGCCAGTTGCAATAGAATTAAAGAAATAAATGTAAAACATCATTTTGACATTTGAACTTCATGCTACTTGTATTTTCTATCATTTTTCCTTTTTCTGTTCTCATTATTTAGTAAAGTTTCTTTAGGAAGTTAGACTGTCTTAAAAGATATTTCCATTTCTGCAAAAATAGTTTTCAAAGATGGTGAGTGGCATCGCTAGGAGCCTAGAGAGTGGTGACAGCTGGAGCCAAGAGGGAACCCCTCTAAAGGAGAGAGAATTTAGGAGTGATGAGAGAGGAACTCATTCAACAGAGACCCTCACTTGCCCTACTCTGGAGGAAGCTATGCTTCCCTTTAATGTAGGATCAGTCCTGAATTGGTTCTTAACATAGAGCTGTCATTCCCCACCATATTGCAGGCTTGCTTTCAACCACTGTTCCCTTCCTTTCCAGAACCCCAGACAAATCCACATGGCTGCCAGGAAGTGGTCCTCTTGCTCCCTGAGCCACCAGCAGTGGAAATCACTGAGATCACCTGAAACTCATGGACCTTCTGTCCTTCGATGGTAAAGGATTTTCTTAATTAAGGAAATAGTTCAAAAAGTTCTAGAACCTGCTCTGCATTTTTTAAAAGCACTTAACCTACCACATGCACTCTGTTTTTGCAAAATTGAGTCTTAATCTTTTATTTTGTACAGATGGATATAATGGGACACCACATTCTCAGAATAAGATTTCAACCATAGATTGAGAAATTCTCTTCACTCAGGAACAACTTCTAGGCTTCTATATTTTTCTCCAACAAAGCTGAATAACTGCAATTGAGGCTCAGAATTTGGTACCCACCCCCATCCTCACAGTAAAATCCCAGGGGGAACTGCTAATATTTATAGAGCCCTTATTTGCCAGACACGATTTCAGGTGCAACAATAAAGAGGGTGTTATAATAAAGATAAAGACAGGAGATAGACTTTGGAGTTACATAAAACTGGCTCAGATCCCCACTCTGCCACTTATACTACCTATTTAATTTTGGTCAAATTTCCTAACCATTTTATGTCTCAGTTTCCTTATCTGTAAAAGGGAAATAATAGTAATACTTATTCTCAAGGGTGTTTTTTGAAGATTAAGAGACCTAGCTTATGGAAAGAAAGAATGCCTGGCACAAAACCATGGTCCTTCTCCTTTATTCCTTCCTGATGGAAGCATAAGTGTAGCAGAATGTGTACCATTTGACCCACAACACTACAAAATGCAATGGTTAGTTTTCTACCTTCCAATAAATGGTCTCATTAATTTTCTGGCAAAGAGAGGAGAGAAAAGCTGGCAACTTACCAGGGCTAATGGAGTCCTTTTTGTAGGACTCCGTGGCTTATTGTTGATGAATGAAACTCTTACCTGCCATTGCTCTGCAGGGCAGCGCAATCCAAATTGGATGCAATTATGAGATTTCACCACCCAGGGGTGTGTGGGAAGTGTTGCTCCCAGAGCAATGGTTCTCAAACTGGGCTGAGTATTATAATCCCCTGGGGAGTTTTGAAATGATCAGATGCCCGGGCTGCTCCCTGGACATTCTGATGGAGCTGGATTGGAGTGAGGTCCAGGCATCAGTATTTTTTTTTTTTTTTTTTGGCATCAGTATTTTTTACAGTGATGCTGGCAATCACATATGAGCCCTCTGAGGTCAGAGGTCTGATTCTACACAGCCTCCAGTCTGTGTTCACTGAGGAACTCGTATTAGGGAATAATTCTGGTCTACCTGAAGTTCATCAAATGCAGGTTCCCTGCTCTTGTGCCTGCTAGGAGGATGTTACAATCTCCCTTTAAATTGTAGGCTCTGTTTATGCACTTGCTAAAAACTTAAAACTAAGTCTTTAGTACTGCTTTTTTTTTTTAATTTTTATTTATTTATGATAGTCACACAGAGAGAGAGAGAGAGAGAGGCGGAGACACAGGCAGAGGGAGAAGCAGCTCCATGCACCGGGAGCCCGACGTGGGATTCGATCCCAGGTCTCCAGGATCGCGCCCTGGGCCAAAGGCAGGTGCTAAACCAGCTGCACCACCCAGGGATCCCTTTAGTACTGCTTTTGTACAGCAGGCTTATCTTTCCGTAGGGTATTGCCATTTTATCATTTCATGCATCATGCAGTCTATTTTAGAAAATGATTTTCAAATGTTTTCACTATAAGATAAGTTCTAGAAAAAGTTCAAGCAAGACAAAGTAAATAGAGTGCTTCCCCTCCCCTTACAAATTCCACTCCCTAGTATTAACTAACTTTATTTGGTATATGCATTTCTAGATTTTTTCCTAAAAGCTATATTTTAATGCTTATAATTAAGGAGTACACATCCTTTATTGCATAAAATATTCCATAATAATTTTCCAGTCTCCCTGACCACTGTTTTAAACATTTGCATAATATTCTAATAAATGTAAGTGCTGTAATTAGCCATTACCAGTGTCAGTGAAGTGGTCATTTATAATTTTTCATGATTATAAATAGTGCTGTGATAAACATCTTCTTGCATATTTTTTCATTTAACATAATTTACTTTGGTTTAATTCCCATAAATGAAATTACTTAGTGAAAGAGTATGAACAAGCTGAAGAAGCAATTTATGATTTAATGATAGGAAAATAAGAAAGACATATAGCCAAACAATGTAGTTGGTTAAATAAATGATAGTTTATCTGTATAATTGAATAATATGAAGCTATTAAAAATTATGTTGTAAAATAATATTTAATATCATGGAATGATTTCCACTAGATATTAAGTAACTTAACAAGTTACAAAACTTTCTATGTAATTTGTTTGAAAATATGTTTATAATCAAAATATATCTGAATAGAATTTATGTGGAAATACAAAGGCATGGGCAGCCTGGGTGGCTTAGTGGTTTAGTGCCGCCTTCGGCCCAGGGCGTGATCCTGGAGACCTGAAATGGAGTCCCAGGTCGGGCTCCCTGCATGGAGCCTGCTTCTCCCTCTGCCTGTGTCTCTGCCTCTCTCTTTCTCTCTCTGTGTATCTCTCATGAATAAATAAATAAAATCTTAAAAAAAATACAAAGGCCCAAGAATAGTCAAGACAATCTCAGAGGAGAATAAAATTGGATGGTGTACCTTACCAAAAATCTGAAAAGAGCAAGATAGTAAATAGTTCAAGCTTTGTAAGTCACCTGGTCTGCCATGACAACTTAACTTTGAACAGAGACATAGATAATATGCAAATGAATGGGCATGGCTGTGCCAAGACAACTTCATTTGTAAAAGCAGGTGGCTGGCCTTAGTTTGCTTCTCCCTGGGATAGAGAATTAAGAAAGAGAGCTGTGTTGTGTGTGTGTGTGTGTGTGTGCATACATGTGCAAACATGTATGAGAGAGAGAGAGAGAGAGAGAGAGATACAGAGAAGGGGAGAAAGCTGTGGCAAAGGTGGTACTTAAACAGAATGAGAAAGGATTTGTTTTAAAATAAAGGATACAATCCAATTGGCTCCTATATTTTAAAAAATGAGATTTGATTCCTACCTCACATCCTACATAAAAACAAACTCCAGGGATGCCTGGGTAGCTCAGCAGTCGAGCATCTGCCTTTGGCTCAGGGTGTGATCCTGGAGTCCCAGGATCGAGTCCCACATCTGCCTCCCTGCATGGAGCCTGCTTCTCCTTCTGCCTATGTCTCTGCCTTTCTCTCTGGGTCTCTCATGAATAAATAAAATCAATCAATCAATCAATCAATCAATCAATTCCAGCTCAATTATAGACATAAATGTGAAAATTCAAACAATATAACTTCTAGAAAGTAATATAGGAGATACATATATTCATGACCTTACGGTAGAGAAAGATTTCTTAGGTAAGACACAAAATGTACTACTCACTGTGAAGGAAAAGATTGGTACGTCGGGCTATATTAAAAATCTGAACTCCTTTATCAAATGATGTTGGCAACTTATAGTCCAAAAGAAGGTATTAGCAAACATGTTAGTGAAAGGGGGTGCATATCCAAGAACATTAAAAATGACTACAAATCAGTTTTTTAAAAAAGAGAAAATTCAGTACTAAACTAAGTAAGAGTCTCAGACACCTAAGAAATAGAGAATATCCAAATAGTCAATAGATATCAGGAAGATGTTAAACTTCATTAGTTATCAGGGAAGTGCAAATCTAAAACATAAGGATATAATTCTTAGAATATCAAGAGCTAATGAGGATGTGGAGCAACCACTGATATTCCCAAACACTGTTGGGTATATGTACATTGGCACAACCCCTTTACAGAGATCTACTAATGTTGAGCACATCTACATCTGTGAGCCAGCAATTCCGCTCCTCAGTTTATACCCATCAGAAATGCACACATGCATATCAAAAGACATGTACAAAAATGCTCCCAGCTACATTATTCAAAACAGCCTCAAACTGGGACAGCTCAAATGGCTCCAAATAGAACAGATCAACAAACTGTAGTATATTTATATGATACAGACTATACAGCAATACTGTTCCCATGAATGAATTCTCCTTCACATGATTTGGATGAGCCCCACATTCATAATTTGCATGAAAGAAGCCAGATACTATAAAGATTGCCAACAGGCAAAACCAACTCATGGCGATGTAAGTTGAGGCACTGAGAGAGGGATTGGTAGTTGGAGGCAAGCAATAGAGGGAATTTGAGCCCCTCATAATATTCTGCTTATTGCTCTGCAGGGCCTTTATATGAATTATTCAGTTCATGATAAGTTGTTAAGATTTATGTTTGTAACAGATACACTTTTCTTGTATGTCTGTATATTTTAATTTTTCCAGGAGCTTATAAAAATGTATCTGAATAGAAACAGAATTAAG
The DNA here is from genome assembly GCF_053574225.1 of Canis aureus. Taxonomy (NCBI): domain Eukaryota; kingdom Metazoa; phylum Chordata; class Mammalia; order Carnivora; family Canidae; genus Canis; species Canis aureus. The sequence continues at coordinate 14,143,143 of NC_135633.1, forward strand.
ACAATTGATACTGTCTAAAATTGATAAACCAAGAGATAAATGTAAAAGCATACTTTTGTCTAGAGCAGCACTGGTTAATACAAGTTTCTGTATGATAGAAATGTTCTATCTCTGTTCTATCCACTGTGGTAGCTTCTAGATACATGTGGCTATTAAGCACTTGAATGTAGCCAGTGAGACTGAGAAGATGAATCTTCATTTGCACTTCATTTTAATTAGTTTTCATTTAAAGAGCTCCATGTGACCAGTGGCAAGTGTACGAAAGAACACTTGATCATAAGCTTTGAGGGCAACCACTATGGGAAGTGGAATCCACCAAAATATATTCTCTCTGGGAAGGGGGACAATATGAGGAGGTTGAGATAGAGCCTAGTTGCTATTTATCATAAACTTTTCTGGACCATTTAATGTACAACTTTCTGTGTGTGTTAATAGATATAAAACTTAATTTTAAAAAAGAAAAAGTTTGAGGCGTATATTCAAAAGTGTTTATGGTGGTTGATCTTTGGGTGTTGGGATGTATGGTGATTTTTCTTTTTTTTTTTTCCTTTTTAAAAAATTATCCTTTTTTTTTACAGTGTTTACCATGAGCACACTTGGAAAAAGAACAAATTAATAAATCAAAAGCAAAAACCAAATATTGATGACAAATCTGAAAATTCTTTAGGGGTTTATCTTTACTCGCACTATTAAGGCAATAATGTGTTTAATGAGAATTTATGGCAGGTCATATTTTTCTTCTCAACATTTAATATCTAAACATGCTGGCTAAGCAGAGATTTCACATAAAGCATGCTATGTTTCTGCTGTTCTCTACTTTCTCATAAAGCACACAGATGGGTGGATTTGGGCTGAATCAACCATGTAGAATTTGGTGTGATCCACCTTCAGGATTAATTTGAGCAAGTGTCTCTGGAGGAATGGCTTCATCTTCCTGCTGTATTGCCTTACACTTCAGTATCAAGGTCTTCCAATGGCTAGATGTTGGGTAAATTTTCTAATAAATTCATGGTGAAGACTGCTGTAGGTTCTAAGCTGTGGATCCACCCATCACTGTACTTCCAATATGTCTTCACCCAGGTAGCCAAGCTAGGACCTTGTACTCTGGGATCTCCAAATCTCTCACTATCCTCTGCTCATTCCTGTTTTGTGCACCTTGGCATTTGTACATGTTAGCTTTTGCCTGGAATCTCTTCCTTCCCATTTTTTTCCCTTCTGGTGAATACTAACCTGCTCTTTTAAGACCCATTCCCAATGTCAAGCTCCTCTTAGAACCTTTTACTTTTAGACCTGTTAATCCCAGTGCTGGAAGTCCACAGTCCTAAGTAAAACTTCTCAACCCTCAGCACCAGCTCTAGTCATAGTTCTCGGGTGATAGGTGGATACGTGACATCAGAAGGAACACTCTACCAAGGGTGACTCGTTTATAAGCTAGCCTCTAAACTTTTGCAAAATTTTAATTAGAAAATGGGTGAATTTTATGGCATGTAAATTATATCTCAATAAAACTATTTTTTAAAAAAACAAACCAAACACCTGAAACTAATGCAACATTAATGTGCCAACTATACTTAAAAAAAAAATTAAACCAAGAATTTTGAAATACTGAGGCTTCTGCTAATGAGAATGGACATTAAAAGCCTGAGGTCGATCTGGACCCTGAGAAGCTGTGCTGACCATGCCAAAGCCACAGTTCTGATGAACAGAATCCATGACTGAGCAGAAGGAGGCAGCCAGGAGTGAGGGGGAGAACGAATCAGACATGAGAGAAAAAGGGACATGCCAAGAGACTTAATCTCAGCCCATGGGTTCTCCTTATAGTAACCACCCCCTCCTTTTAAAAGGAATTTGATTTGTAACTACAAGAAGTTGATGATAGTTCCCTGATTACTCAAAACAGAGTTCTCTCTTTTGTGCTATTGAAATTGCAATTTGTATACTCATTTACGAAAAATGTGTTTTCATTGGAAAGAGCTGACTCTGGACTCAGGCAGACCTGGATTTTAACCTTGACTCATCACTTATAACCTCTGCAACCTTGGGCACATGACTTCTTTCTGGGACTTAATTCTCTTATCTACAAAATGGGAATAACCCCGATGGTGAGGATTTATTGAGATGGCACATGAAACATTGGCGAATGGGTCCAGATCCTAATAGGCGCTCAGTAAATGTCAGCTTTATCCCTTTGTACACCTGTGCTGTGACTGGCTCTCAGAGCCTTCATATATGACCTCCTAGTTCCTCCCTCCCTGGCCTATGAATTGGTGGCAGAAACTGCCTCTTGTTCACTTAAGATGCCACTCTTGACATCCAGCACTTAGCCTGGCAGACAGAAAGTTTTCGCCAAATAGTTTTTTTTGTTTAATTTAGTAATAAAATCATAGGATCGCATTGTCCATCTTGGTAGGAACGCCAGATGTAGCAAATAACAACATAGGCAGCCCAGCTAAGTTTGAATTTCAAGAACAACAAATAATTTGCACAGTCGTATGTCCACTGTATATGTACACTAAAAATTATTTGTTGCTTATCTAAAATTCACCCTTCATTGAACTTCCTACATTTCATCTGGCAACCGCACATCCTGACCATTCCCTTCTTGTCCATCCACACCTTCTGTCTATAAGTATCAGGCATTTGGATCTAAAAAAACCCACCTGTTTTCAGAAGCAAAAACAAAAAATGCCTTTTCTAACTATGTGATTCCCATTAATGAATCCTAAGGATAGCAATGATGTATTTTAGAAATCACTGCATGTGGGGACCACACAAAGCAGCCCGTCCTGGGGTAACCCAATAATATGTAAGAGCTCCCCTTTTCTGGGGGATCCCTGGGTGGCTCAGCGGTTTAGCGCCTGCCTTTGGCCCAGGGTGTGGTCCTGGAGTCCCAGGATCAAGTCCCACATTGGGCTCCCTGCATGGAGCCTGCTTCTCCCTCTGCCTGGGTCTCTGCCTCTCTCTCCCTCTCTCTGTGTCTCTCATGAATGAATAAATAAAATCTTTTAAAAAAAATAACGATTTTTGAAAAAAAGGAGCTCCCCTTTCCATTCTCAAAAGTGACCCAGGTTGGATGATGAATGATACGGCCTCCGGGACACATCAGCCCCTGTTATCCGGGGTGGATGGAGGTAGAAGGAGTTGCTAGCTCATAAGGCAACACACCAAGGCTTCCCTCTCTGCTCAACCCTTCCACATCTTTCTTAGCTCTCAGCACCACGGTGCTCCCCTCTCCAATGCCCTTCCTGCTGGGCCAGTTCCCACCATTTATTGGGTGTTCACTCTTTGCTGAGATCCAAGAAAAACACTTTAGAGGAATCACGTTGCTTCATTTTCACAAAAACTTGGAGGAGTCAACCATCCTCTCCCCACTGCCCAGGGTCAGGTTCAGACCCAAATCTGAGCCACTACCTGCATTTCTAATGAACCCTGTGCCCCTGATGCTGTGCTTCTGTTTTGTGCCAACACGAATTCGGTGAGACTGACCCTGTGGGTCATGAGCCCTTGGAAGGTGTGACAGGTGTGGGAGGGAGGGGGCAGAGGGAATATTGGTAATAATTGCCTGCTCTGTGCCACGGCTAGCTCGCAGAGCCTTCGCACGTGACTCCCTCAATCTCTCAGCCGCCTCTGAGGGATGAGCAGCACGGTGATGCCCATTTTATGAATGAAGAGACAAGGGTTCAGCGCTGGGATTGAGCCCAGGCTTTTTGCAATTAGAAGCGTAAGTATTTCCTAATGCACTGCATGTGACTCTCCAAATTACGTTGTCTTGGAACACGCCTCCTGAGCAAGGAGGAAATGCCAGGTGAAAATGGAAAGGCTCCTCATAAGGACACTTAGAAGTACCCCCTTCAAGACACCTGTATGTCTGGGAAGCCTCCTGCAAGGGCAGCATATTCAGACTCAAGCTTATCTCTACCAGGAGGGTTTCTCCCCCAACCTAAGACCATCAGGGATTAGCCACTGGTCCACGGGCCCACCGGCCGCTTGGTTTTTCCCCAGCTTTGTAAATATTCAGAACAAGTGGCCCTAATAAGGACAAATGCCATTTAATCTGCACCTGAACTCCTGCCTCACACACCAATGCTTCAGTCGGTCCTGAGGAAAAACAATGATTACACTCCAGCTTCCACTGGCGCAGGCTTCTGAACAGTCTCCATAGCACAACAGTTTATCGGCAATGAGATGGGAGGGAAAAAAATCAATTTTGTTAAAAATAAACAAACTATAATTCTACCTTCCTGACAAAAAGTACATTTCCAAGGCAAATGAATAACGGCATGGCATTTGAGTTCCCAGAAACAATTCCAGAATCATCTTTACAACACATTGCCTAAAAACAAATGTGTCTTGGCATGGCATTCAAGGCCCCCTGCCGTGGGCTCCTGCCAACCTTTCCTCCCTCACTACCTGCCTCTTTCCAGGCATGAACCTTGGCTCTGGCGCTGTTGAGCCATTTCCAGTTCTCTGAACACATACGTTTTCTTGAGCATTCTTCAAGACTCGGGGCAGCCCCCACCATACCCATGTGCTCCTCCAGACGCTCGTTCAATGCTGCCATGGAATCCAGTACATCATCCCCTCAACATTGCACGTACCACGTTCATGAAATGATGTTGCTTTTCTACACTGTCTCAGTCCATTTAGGCTGCTGTAACAAAATACCACAGAGCGGATGACTCACAGCAACAAACACTGATTTCTCACAGTTCTGGAGTCTGGGAAGTCCAAGGTGGTGGCACTGGCAGTTTCCACGTCTGATGAGGACCAGCTTCCTCACGGATGGCTGTCTTTCTGTTATAACCTCACAGGGCAGAAGGAGCCAGGGAGTCTTCTTGAGCCTCTTTTACAAGGGCACTAATTCCATTCAAGGGCCGGCTCCTCCCTTAGGACCTAGTTACTTCCCCAAGGCCCCACCTCCCACCTTGGGCCTTAGGCTTTCAACACAGGAATTTTAAGGAGGCCCAAGTTCAGAGAGAGTATGCACTAAAATTTACGGAGCATTTGCGCTGTTCCAGGAATGATTCTAAGACCTTCTGCATGCATCCTAACAGTCTTGACAGCGCTCTCCTGAAGTAGACATCATTTACAAATATTCCCATTTTACAAATTAGGAAGCCCAGGTACAAAGAAAGCAGGCAAGTTTTTCAAAGTCAACAGCTTATAAGCGGTGGAGCCAGGACTTGAACCCCAGCAGCCTGACTCCAGAGTCTACACCCCCGACGGTCACCCTGCTGTATTTTTCTGTCTCTTCTGGAAAACTGGGGGACCCAGGGCCTGATGCATAGCAAGTGCTTAACGTAGACCGAGGGAACAAATGAATGAAGCCCAGTTCTCGGCTCCCGGCGGCCCAGGCTGCTGATGGGGAGCACCTGCCTATCTAACGCGGCCACCACCCAAGCCAGGCAGCAGTCAGCGGCTCCCGCGCCCCGACCCCCCCCACCCCCCCCCCCCGACCCCCGCAGCCCCGGGGTGGGCGCAGGTGCCCCTGATCTTTAAAAGAACGTCCGCTTCCGCTGGAACAGGTAAATGGCTTCGGGGAATGACAGGTTACTCCTCTGACTCTGAAGATAGAAAGTGTGCCTTCTGCCCAGAGTGAGTTAGTTGGAAAAAACTGATTTCACGCTTTGCTGAGTCTGATTGCCCTTGAACGCCGGAGCGCGTTGTCTGGCCGCCCGCGCCGGGGAGCGGGGGAGCGGGGGAGCGGGGGCTGCGGGGGCTGCGGGGGCTGCGGGGCGGAGCCAGGCCGGGGGCCCTGGGGGGGGCACATCCCAGATCTGCAGGCTTCGCTGCGGGGCCTGTGGGACCGGGCCGGGACCTGGGGGCAGAGGGGGGACATCCCACATCTGCAGGCTTCGCTGCAGGGCCTGTGGGACCGGGCCGGGCCCTGGGGGGGCGAGGGGGGACATCCCACATCTGCAGGCTTCGCTGCGGGGACTGCAGGGCAGGGGCCCCGGAAGCCCTCGGGTGGGGGGCACATCCCGGATCTGCAGCCTTCACTGCGGGGACTGCGGGGCCGGGCCAGGGGCCCTGGGGGGGCACATCCCAGATCTGCAGGCTTCGCTGCGGGGCCTGTGGGACCGGGCCGGGCCCTGGGGGGCGAGGGGGGACATCCCACATCTGCAGGCTTAGCTGCGGGGACTGCAGGGCAGGGGCGCCGGAGGCCCTCGGGTGGGGGGCACATCCCAGATCTGCAGCTTTCGCTGCGGGAACTTCAGGGCCAGGCGGGGGGCCCCGGGGGGGGGCGCACATCCCGGACCTGCAGCCTTCACTGCGGGGACTGCGGGGCGGGGGCGCCGGGGACCCTCGGGTTGGGGGGAGGCACATCCCAGATCTGCAGCCTTCGCCGCCCCGGGGGCTCCGTCACAGCACAGCCATCCGGTGGGCAGCTTTTCTGGCCATAGCACTACTTTCTTGCCCTCCACTACCTGCCCCCCCCCTCATTTGTTCCCGTTTTTTGTCTCCAGGGGCCGCAGCCCTGTTTTCCCAGCTGCCTACCTTAAGGACTTTCACCCTTGCTTGTTCCACAGGCTTCTCAGCCTTAAAGGTGCCTGAAAGAGACCTTTCCACCCCAAACCTGCTTTGCTTGTTTCATCAAGGTCACCTCTGGGCAGCCAGCACCCCCCTAAGCCTAAAGTCACCTAGACTCCGCCCCCCGCCCCTATGGATTTCCTGGTCCTCCAGCCTCCCCTTGACATTGACATTCTAATATTAGAGGATGATCCCAGGTTCCCTGCCGCCAGCCCAGCTGCACGGGTGGCATGGGACCCCTCACGGAACAAACGGCCTCGCTGCCTGGAACCTTCCAAAGAACCACTACCAGCCCCCTCTAGAGAGCAAGTGTGACACAGGGCCCAGGCCTACTGTGGTTTCTGGCCTGGGCTCTGGGCTTGTGTGGTTAAGGGCAGGGAGGCAAGACAATGAAATCAAATCCAGACAGCCTAATGGTCAACCCAGGGGTTGAGCTATGTAGAGAAATTCTCCAGAAGGTAAGGAGGAGGAAGCTGGGAAAGCAGATGGAGGAGGAAAAACAAACGAACAAAACCTAGCACCCCTGAGGGGTGGGGAAAGAAGTCCCTCTGACAAAGGAATGAATTTTTGTGTGTTAAAGGGGAAAGTGTTATTGCAGAGCTTCTTTGAGAGCCTTTGGATGAAATTGGTGAAAGATGGCAAAGCTCAGCAGAGCTTCTTCATGAGCTTTAGATATGCAAGGAGTCCAGGGTTTGTGAGCAGAGGGTGGAGGCTCAAGTGTCCCGGGCATGAAATTAGTGGGAATTTGGTGGTTTGGGTGGGGACCTGGCAGCACAGGACGGGATGAGAAAGTTCTCCAGGCTGGGAGCAGAGATGAACTCCGCCAGCAAGACGCTTCCCAGGGCATGCAACTCCTTAGTTCTCTAGGTGTCAAGAAGGAAGACCTCATCATAGGTTATGATCTCCAGTGTGGGGTACTCAAATCTCCCTGCTACCCCCAAACCTCCAGAACATCTACTCTCTAAGAGGCCTTAGTAGCTCCTGTAAGTATTCATAGTAACCCAGGGAGCCATGAAGGCTACCAGGTGATGCATGAAATGGAGCGAGGACAGGACCGAGGAGGTAAGTTACAGAGTGGGGATCAAGAATCCAGGGAAGGTGGAAAGTGGAGATGATAGTGGATGCTGTGCTCCTCCTCCCCACCGATGGGGCAGGATGAGACTCATTTGTACCCTTTGAAAGATGGAAATGGCCCAGCAGATGCCCTGGGCCCTGGGGATGCCCAGGTGGCTGACATCTACATTAGATTACTGACCAGAATAGGAAGGTTTGAAGCAGGAAGAACTAACGAGAATGTAGGTTGGTGGATTTTTTTTTTTTTAATGTATTTATGATAGTCACAGAGAGAGAGAGAGAGAGAGGCAGAGACACAGGCAGAGGGAGAAGCAGGCTCCATGCACCGGGAGCCCGATGTGGGATTCGATCCCGGGTCTCCAGAATCGCGCCCTGGGCCAAAGGCAGGCGCCAAACCGCTGCGCCACCCAGGGATCCCTATTTTTTTTAAATTAGGTATCTGTGGCTAGAGGAGGGACCAGGTCAGGAGCTGTCACTGGCACTCACTGGCCTGCAAAATAGGGAAGAAAGCAGGCTCAGTCAGTGAACTGAACCAACCCTGTGAGGTTATAGATTTGCACTGGAGATTAAGTGAGGAAGACAGCTCTGTGTCTCGGCCAAAAAGGTGGGACTAAGAGGGTTCATCCAGGATGAACTGGGGTGCCCAAGGTGGGAGGGGTGGGGAGAGACGTGGTGGGAATGTACAACCAGCTTCTCTGCATCTGGTCTTGGGGCTAAGCCAGCTTGCATTTCACTTTGCTACCATCCAGCTGATGGAGTAAACACCTGGCTGTGCTCAGTAGCCCTGGGACCCTCCCCCCAGCCCCAGGCCCTTCAGCAGAGCCACATTCCTGGCAATTGCTGATGGTGGAAGCCCAGGTAACAATGCCCCTCACTCCCTCCCTTCAGTTAGCTCCAAAATTCTGTAAATTTTACTTCCTGAATAGTTCATGACCCCTTTTTCCCTCCTAATGCTCCTTCATTTGCTTACTCCTCCTCAGCCTGATGTCACAGGGCTTGATACAACATCCCTTCCTTGGGTTAGATCTCCGTCTTCCCTTCCAGGCTTGGGCACAAGCCAACAGGTACACCATCAAAGCTTCTTAAGTGAATAGTTTCCCATCAAGAGCCAAACCCTTGTACTCCACACCCCTCACTGCACACGCACACACACACAAACACACACAAGTATTTCCTAATTCCTAAGATAATTCTTAGGAATTAGGAATTCTTAGGAATTCTCCTTCCAGAAGCATGTGCCCTCCAATTCCACACCTATGTTTGAGTGTACAAGTAAAATGTACCAACATGGGAGAACTGAAAGATCTACAATATGTTGGGGAGATCTCACAAGTGCTATTAGCTTACTCCAAAGCTTTGCATGGATTGAGGAACCAGAAAGCCATCCTACTCTACCACAGTGGATGGCATAGCTACCTTTAAATCTGTAACTTGTCCCTTCCAGGAGCTGCTGAGGAGCCATGCCCCTTTTTGTCTTCTCTTCTCCATCATCTTCCTCTCTTCCTGCCCTTCTATCCCCTCCCCCACCATCAATTCATCCTTTGTTGGTATTTGTTATGATGTCAGGCACTGTAGTAGGTTCTGTGAGTAACTTACCTCGGTTGTCCTCACCGCTACCCTCTGAGATGGGTACCAGTGCCCCCATTTTATGTAAGAGTTGTTCAAGGACCTGAGAGAGCAGTACTCCTCTTTGGTTGCAAAGCTCCTGCTCTTATTATTTAAATTTAAAATAATTTAAGCATCTGATGGTCTTTAACAAACTGCTCTTTGATTCTGTATCTGCCTCCACTGCTACAGTATTAGCTGGGAGAACAGGGACCTAGTCTGATTCATCTGTGTAACCTTCGCAATGCCTTATTCAGAGCCTGGGACACTAGGGACATTCAGTTGGTGTTTCTGAGTCAATGTTGACAGCAGAGTATAGAGTATGGGATCCATGGGCACATGGTTCTAAGTCTGATTCTACTTCATCATGTCCAGCTCTGTGCCCTTGACAAAGAAGCTCACCCTTCTGAGCTCTAGCTTTCAAAATGATGAGAATAATAGTATGCACTCAATATTACATGAGAAATGCACATAAAGGGATCAGCATGCTGTCATAGTAGAGTGAGTGCTAAATAGATGTTGGCCATTAGTAGTGGTGGTGGTGACGTTGGTAGTGGTAAGTGATCCTTCCTGTCTCTGACCCTTTAAGACCATCCAACACAGCTACCCAAACCTCCCAGGCCTGCTGGGCCCTTTGGGCCTTCTGATTATTCCCACCCTGCTCTACCCTGACTGCATTCCCCAGTCATAATCTCTGATGTCTGCATCCAGTCTTCTGATTCCAATCTTGCCTCACCCACATGGATTTTGTGTTTTATTTCTGGTGTTTGACTTGTGGATGCCCCTGCATGGTCTTGGGCTTGGGTGGGTCCTTTCGGTTCTTCCCAGAGCCTGGGGTCTGACCCTGCCCTGGCTCCAACCAAAGGCCACAGAATGCCCTAACTCTTCCCATTTCTGATCTATATTTCTCCTACCAAGAAAGAGAAAGAAGGAAGGTATAAGAATAGGTGGGATGCAAGGAGGAAAAAGGGAGAAAAACAAGGAAGAAGAGCCTCAGTTAGCCTCTCCTAACTCCTCTCTGGGCTTTTTCACTCATGCTTGAACTGCTATTGCTGCTTCTGACCTTATTTTCATCCAGTTCATCATCCCTATGGTCACTGCAATAACAACAACAACCAGCAGGTATTAATCATGTGTTACAAACATGACAAATACAATTCAAAGCACTTCAGATGCATTAATTCATTTAACCCTCACTGCCAACATATAAAGGAAGCACTAATAGCAGCCTCATTTTAAAGATGAAGAAACTGACATGCCCACTTGTCCACTTGCTTGAATACCTTGACCAAGGGTGCAGCACCAGTAAAGTAGCAGAGCCAAGATTCCCATCAGAACAGTCACTCAAAGGGTACCCAAGGGGGCTCAGTCAGTTAAGTGTTTGACTCTTGATTTCAGCTCAGGTCATGATCTCAGGCTCATAACATCAAGCCCCGCTTCAGGCTCTGCACTGAGCCTGAGGTGGAACCTACTTAAGGTTCTCTCTTCCTCTCCTTCTGCCTCTCCTACTGCCTCCCCACCCCCCGCTCAAGCATGTGCTCACCCTCTCTCTCTCTCTCAAAAAAAAAAAAAGGTCACTCAAGATGCACTAAGTTGCTGTCATTGTATGAGGCTGTGAACACATGCTTCAAAAGAGGCGTAGGCAGATTTTGAGGCAACATAGTCGAGTTTGGTTACTCCCTGGGCCTGGGTTTTGGATAGGATCAATATTTGTGCAAATGTGTCCCCTACTCCCCTGCACAAATTTTTCCCTAAAGGGCAGCCAAAATTTGAGAGGCCCTTGAGCTAGGAGAGACTCTAAAGGCCCCACTATCTTCCCCAGCCTGATACACACATGGAACAGTGGGTTCCTGCAGGTCAGAGAGTCTTGTCCATCATTAGACCTCCCTGACTCTCTTAGCTAGCACAGTGCCTGACCCAGGGCATGTTTTGCACCGTGGTGGTGTTCATATTGATCTCTCCAGGTTGTACTGAAAGTTTCATGAAACAGTATTTCACAAATGTCTTATAAGATGTTAGGTGTTTTTCAAATAAAAGTCATTATTATTAGTAGTAGCAGTATTGTCTCTAAAAGAATTCCAACTATCTGGGAGGTTACTGAAAATTTTTCATACCATTGGACAAGTGAAGGAGGCACAGCCATACAGAATTTCTTTCAAAGGAATTCAACTATTTCAATTCAAGGTTTGGAGACCTCTGTATAGGCTAATTTCTGTTCTTCTTGCAGATTTGTGGAGAAAGAGAAGCCTGGGCAACCCATCTTTGTCACACACCCCCAGTACCTGTTGGTGGCAGGGCCACCAAGAGCCCACCACCCTCTGGAGCGGGTGCTCATTCCTTGACTTTGGTTGATAAACAAACCTGGGAGACTGAGTAGCCAGTATGGGTGTTTGTATAGAGCCATTGAGGAAACATTCCCAGCCCAGAGCACACAGCTGGGGAGGCTCCCAGAACAATCAGGACCCCTGGGAAAAGGCAGGGCTTAGTCCAGCAAACATGGCCCCAGCCTGGGCTTGACCTTTGGATGCCACGTGTCACCTTCGGTGGGAAAATAAATAGTCCCCTTGTCTGGAATGTGCACCCCTCGTCTTGTGAAACATGGGAAACAGGCAGCAATTGTGTGAGAGGAAAAGCCTGTCTGCAAGCTGTCCTCGGAACATGAGGACAGGCCTGCCTCCCGCCAGCGGGTCAATACTGCTATTGTCTCCCTTCGTGGGCAGTGCTTGTCACTCAGGCTCCCAAGATTCAGGCTCTGGGTTTCAGGGGGCAGGGCTGCTGGCCACACAGTTTTGTAAGGAGTGGGAGAGGGTGGGCTAAGGGACACACACTTTGCTTTGGTTAGGGGAAGCTTGGTGCTGCTTGGTGACCGTGGACGGGGGAAAGCCCAGGTCAGGAGGTGCAGTGCTCACCTTTAGATTGGGGGTGCTGAGGCTTGTGGCCCGGAGCCCTCAGAGGTGTAGAGAAAAGACGGAGTCTTGGAGTCTCGAGGTGGGAATGATTTTGCTAGGCTGGCACTCAGTGAGGACCATGGCGCTCTCACCAGTCAACTGCGCTCCTAAACCTCTAGGTCTGTAAGAGGAAGCAAACAGCTCTCATCTTCAGAACTAAATTTAATTAACTGAAAATGACTTCCAGGGGCCATTATATTGCAAAGTATTCTGACGCTGGGTTCAAGCTCAGTGGGAAAGAGTGGCACATTGCTTAATAATACCTGCCATAAGTTCCAGTGGTGAAGGGTTGGAGCTGTCAGAAGGTGCGCCCCTCTTTGCCATCCCTGGCCCCAATTCCATGCATGGCTGTCAGGGTCTCTCTCTTCCCCAGACTGCACCCACCCCAACTGTCCACCTTTGTCCACCTCTGTCCCCACCAGTGAAAATATATTCTGTTCAAGTCAGAAACCTGGATCTGATCATGAGCTTCTCCTTTCCATTTCCCTCCTAATATGGGCAGTTCTACTTTCTCAAGTTCTTTTGAATCACCCCCTCCCCCATCACGTGCCTTTGTCTTAGCTCATCCCTCACCTCAGGGAGTGCAGAGCCCTTCCAACAGGTGTGTTGGACTTGGATAGCTTCCCATCCAGTACATCGTCCACCCATCACATCCACCATAGGAGTGATCCTGAGGAAAAGCTCATGTCAAGAATTACAGGTGACAAGACTTCAACCCAGAGAGGGGAAGCTCTTCAAATGGTGGAAGAGCTGTCTGAGATTGTTGCAGGCCAATTGTAATTCCTTGCACTCCCAGTGCCTAAAATCTGAGCTAGCTCCGAGTTCTCTCGCTCCCTGCACTGTTCTCTCTCTCTCTCTCTCTCTCTCTCTTTCCCCTCTCCCACTCTCCCCACTCCCCAGTTGCCTTGTTAACTGACCACCTGAATGCCTTCCAAAGCATCCTTACTCAAGTATGTGCATTAACCAGTTCAAAGATCTTCATTCTTCAACCTCTGAAGTCTAGGAAAACTAAGAATTGTCTCCTGTTCTTTCAGTTGCTTCCTTGTCTATTCAGGGTGTTTTGCTCCTGTCTCCAGAGGAGTTAGGTGCCCAGAGGAAAGTTTGAGGCAAAATATGGATGACTACTGGCCAATGAGTGGGAAGCAAGACACGGCAGCTCATAGGGCTCAGGCAATTCTTAGAGAGCCAGCTCTCAGCAGAGGGTCTGCCCTGACTAGGGGGGGGCAGTTGTAATTGGTTTCAGCCAACTACAGGGAGATGATTTATTCCCTGGAGCGGTATGATGGGCTTCATAATCACGGAAGAGGAACACAGAATTATGTAATAAACCCAGCAGATGCCCTTGCCCTGGAGGAAGGAAAGCTTAGTGACTCAGATATTAAACCATCACAGTATGACTGGACAGGTCAAATGAAGATAACCCTTGCATAGGGCCAGGTTCCCAGATTCTGGGGAAGGCTTGAGCCACCTACTGGTGAAGGAGAAATAAGACAGCCTCCGGAGAGCCCTGAAGGGAGAGAGCCAGGAAGCCAAGGTACTGCTTTTAATCACAAAATCTAAGATGTTGGTTTTTATTTTAATTAGTAAGTATGAGACATTATGCCTGTGTGTTGCACATGGCAGGAAAGGTAACAACTATTCCAGGGTTTCCGACAGACATCTGTTTTTATCGTTTTGCTGGCATCTCCAGAAGCATCCTAAGGTCGTGGGAGAGGGAGAAAATACAGACAATAGGAAAGATGCTTACCAAGGGTGATCTACCTGGAATGGTGTGGGGAAATATTGGAAGTATTGGTATTTATTGGAATGCAACTGTCAGTGCTTTTTCTAGATAAAAGTTGAGTGGATATTTTTTATAATTAAAAATTAACATTTAAACTGCAGAAATAACTTTCTCCCTTTTTAAAAGAGGAAATTCTTTTAGCATTTTTCAGAGAGGCCTTCCCTGTCCCTAGAGACTAGATTAGATGTTCTATTATGCAAACTCATTGCCTCCTGTACTTTCCCTTTCAAGCACTTCTCATAATTTTTAATCACACATCTGTATGTTTCCTCATGTATTTAATATCTATTTCCCTACTAGACTATAAATCCTAGGAGTACAGAACCAGATTATGTTTTTTCTTTTGCTTTATCCTCAGCACCTAGCACTTGCCTGGGACATAATCTAAACTCACAGGGGCTGATAATGATGGGCTATACGGTGAATAGGGAAGAAGATGAGGACACGAGAGAGTTAATAAAGAGTGAAAAATGGTAGAGTCTCTGGACTGGAGGTCTAAATGAGGATGGAGAATCTTACAGTGTAAGTTCTAGAAGGTTGACCAGTGGTTGTAGGAAGAATGGAATTGGGATTTTAAGAGGAGGTGTAGCTACTGGTGATGACAAGACTTAGACTAGGGTTTCACACAGGAGTTGATACTTAAGGTGGGTTGGAGAAATTCATGACAAGTGAGGAGCTGTCCTCACCTCCTCAGTGTCTGAGGCCAGCTGTTGACTGTGTCTTCTCCATAGGTGCTGCCATTAACAAAATGACTGTTAATGGCAGGAATGATATGCAGAGCTGAAGCCCACAGTGAATGCTGGGGAGACAGAGAAGTTGGTGGATGACAACAGGAAGGAGAGAGAGCAGTGGCATAGTCCAATGACATATGCTCTCTCCATCTGTTTTTGTTTTATTTTTTTTTTGTTTAAGATTTTATTGATTATTTATTCATGAGAGACACACAGAGAAAGGCAGAGACACAGGCAGAAGGAGAAGCAGGCTCCATGCAGGGCGTCTGATGTGGAACTTGATCCCAGCACCCCGGGATCACACCCTGAGCTGAAGGCAGATGCTCAACCACTGAGCCACCCAGGTGTCCCTCTCCTTCTGTTTCTTTAAACAAATATTTACTAAGTGCCTACTATATATGAAGCCTAATTCATGCTATGAGTGATACAAATAAGAGTGAAATATTGTCCCTCCGTCGAGGAGCTTGTAATTTACTGCCTATAAATGTAAGTAACATTGAAAGGCATGTATTGATTCAAGTGTTATTGATGATCTTAATGTGTGTCAAGCATAATGCTAGGCCTTTAAGGATATGAAGACTCATGAATCTTGCTTTCAAGGAGTTTAGTGTATGGGGGAGACACAAATAGCAGCATAGAAAATTATAACCCAAATGGAAAAATGCTAATACTGAGGTTTACCCATAATGTCAGGAGGGCTATGAGGAAGTTTCTTAATCTAGACTAAGGAAAGGGAATTAGAGAAAATTTCTAGCAAGACAATATGTCTGATTTCAATGTTGAAGAAAGAGTAAGAGGAAGTGGAGAGGCAGACTGGAGATTGTTCTAGAGAGAGGAAATCATGAGTGCAGTGTCTGATGATGAATGAAAGGATGGCACATTCTGAGACCTGCAAGAAGTTCTGTGTGATGGGAGCTTAAGGGGAGAGATGGGCAGTGACAGAAAATGAAACTGGAACGCAAGCAGGTGCTGGATCATAAAGATTTTTATGACAGGCTAGAACTTTGAACTTCATCCTTAAGACTACTAGGAAACCATGGAGTAGAGTAATGAATGACATGGTTTCTCTGGATCATTAGCGAATGATGAGGTAAAGAAACCCTGATTCAAACAAGCTTAAGCAAAAACACGAATTTATTGATCACATAACTAAAAAGTGTAAGAGTAAATGTGGCTTCCATCAAAACCTGACATGGGCTTCCTACTCCATCTTTTGGTTCTGCTTTCTTAAGTGTTTCATTCTCTAGCTCTTTGAGGAAGCAGTTCTGAGCATATGTTTATCCACAGTTAAATCTAGTAGAACCAGAGCTTTCCTTCTGGGCAGTTCTCACTCAAGCAAGACCCATGAACTCTTTCCACTTAGACTGGTTTGGTCACATGCCCCCTCTGAACCAATCACCATGGCAGGAGTTCAGTGCACTGACTGGCCAGGCTGCTCTCATGTTTCACCCCCTTGAAGCCAAACCAGGGCCCCTAGAAGGGATGAGGGAAGGGGGTTCCCCCACATAAGTATATTGTCACCACAGTAAGGATGAATGGATGTTGAGCAGGTAAGAACAACAAATGTGTGCTCTAGTTTTAAGGAGGATCACTCTTGGTGACTGTGTAGAAAATTTGGCAGGAAGTCTAGAGGCAAGGGTGTCAGTACCATCAGAGAAGACTCGAGGAGGAGCTGAACAAGGCAATGGAAATATGAGACGTACTTAGGCAAAAGCAATAGAATTTGAAGGATGGCTGCGAGTCAAGGGGAAGTGAGGAGTCAAGGTGAATCCCAGGTTTCTCGCTTAGACAACTAAGTAACGTCATTCAACAGAGATAGAAACTCTTGGAAGAGGAGCAGTTTGGATGGTAGTAGAGATTAGTAAGTTCAGCTTTGGCATCATGAGTTTAAAGTGCCTGTGATACGCTCAAGTGGAGGGTTCCAGGACACACTTAAATATAAGGGTCCAGAACTCGGGAAAGAACTCTGAGCCAGAAACATGGATTGGAGAGTCAGGTTATAGATGAGGACTGACTCCACGGAGGGAAAGTTAGACAAGCCAGGAAAAGTGTGTAAAGAAGAGTCCCAAGCACCCCAAAACTTAAGGGGCAGGGAGAAGAAAATGAACTTAACAAAGATGACTTGGAAGAAATTACCAGAGAGCTATGTTGTAAACCAGAATAGAGCATCATCAAGGAGGACAAGAATGAGGCAGCAGTGGGTGGAAGCAGCTGTGTGGGGGAAAAGGAGGCCCACTTTCCACCTCACGCCTCAGGAGAACAGGCTAGTAATGCTCTGGAGGAGCACAGCAAAGCAGCACCTTCAAGGACTGTCCTGTCTTACAGTTAAGATAAAAAGGTGAAGGGAATAAATAATGAGGATGGAATGTTTATTCTGGGACGGGGCAAGGGGGCTTCTAGGAGACAGGGTAGATACATTTTGAGGGAACAGGATGGGGTATTGGAAGAAAAAGCCCCAGAGGAGGATTGGAGACTGCAGGGGTTTGAATTTAGGAGCACAACCAAGGTTGATAGGGATCTGGATGTGGTCGGGATAGGTGATCTCAAGGCTCTAAATAAAATTCTGCAAAAAGTTGCTTCAAGTGCTGGTGTAGCCTGGTGGTATATAAATGAGATAATATCACTCCTCTGAAGCAGCCATCCAACGGCATCCCATTGTCCTTGGAATATAATGCAAGATCTCACCCTAGCCTTCAGGACCCCACCTGGTCCGACCACCTCTCTAACTTCCTACCTAGGTACTCCCCCACCCTGTTCCATCTACAAGCACGCAGGCTCTTTCTGTGCCTGGAAAGTCCCACGCTTGTTCCCATCTCAGGGTTTTTGCACCTGCTGTTCCTTCTGTCTACAACCCTCTCCCCTTCCTCAAATCTTGTTTGTTCAGTTCATTCAGGCTTCAGTTCTAGTATCACCTCCTCAGAGAGACCTCTCTCCTCCTGCCTCCACAAGTCACCCTCTTTCTGCTTACCGGCTTTGTTTCTTTCAGAGACTTTATGATTCTCTGAGATGCTTTCCTTTATTTAATTTCTCTTCCTTTCCACCAAAGTGTAAGATCCAAGAGGTCATAGACCTTTTCTTATCTTTGTGCACCTGTTACCTGGAGCATCGTGAACAGAATCTGGCACAAAGTAGGTGCTCCATAAATATTTACTGACTAAATAACTGACTGAATAAATGAATATTTAAAGCTGCAACCTCCTCTGTAGGCTCTGCATAGAACTGGGGCCAGATTCCTTTGAGTTTTTAGGAAGAGACACATTGACATATTTTGAAATGAGAAGTTACTCAAGGTTCTTCAAACAAGACATATTTCTCTGATGTAAATTATTCTGAATATCATATAGCATTCCAGAAGAGCAAAGTTTGCTGATGAGAGAAAGAAACAAAATCTACTTAAGTAAAATATGGCCAACAGGCCCATGTTTGGCCCATGGCAAAATGGTCCACCCATAAATAGTTTTTCATAAGGAGCTATTGCACAAAACAAAAAGCCACCTACTCTTACCTGAAATATTTTTGGAATTTTAATTTTAAATGGAAATTTCAGAGTGCCACATTCTCCAGCACTGTTGAGGCTTAATGAGATGACTATGCTTGGCAGAGACTGTCAGAGTCCATATCCTGACTATATTTTTGTTGTAAAACTGTATTTCCTAAAATAAAACTTGTTTAGGGGACGATAGTGCAGTGAGATCTCCTGAGTAAGACTTGCCAGAAAATTGAGAATGTGAGAAGGGCTAGGGCCATGAACCAGAAGGGGGCATTCACATTTTCTAAGTGCTTTCCAGAAAAGGCTAATTCCCTTAACTAGAACAGAACAACAAAAGCTAGGTGGGTATGGGGCAGGGTAGTATTGTGTCAAAATAAATCTGCTCACGTAGGTATTTAATTTAAACAGGCTTCTTCTTTACTGTTGACTTCCATGCATTCGGACATGTTCCTAGGCTTTGAGGTGACCTATCGTATCCATTCTTTTGACCTGAACACTTCCCAAGAAATAGCTACTAACATGGGTCTTGGTATCGATGGTAGTTGTATGATTTTTTTGATGATAAACTTGGCTTTGACATATTGGAGCATCAGGACTGAATAGTGGTTTATGGAAGTGATAAAACATGGGTCACTATACACAGAAAAAGGATAGTAAACAGCAAAGACATAGCTTTGATGTTTTGTCACCTTGAAGGGCACAGGCTTAAATGCTTGAGTAGAAATGTGGGAAGGGCTGGGATTTTAAGAAGATTTCATGCTAGCTAAGCCAACCCACCTGACAGAAGCTTTCAAGCCGGCCTCTGCTCCCTTTAATTCATTTGGCTAGAAGCCATCTCTAACACAAGCATTTCCTTATCTAAGGTCTGGAGTCATTTTTTGCTTTCTATTTTGGTTTGAGGCTTAACACTGCTTCTCTTTTGATTAGTGCAAATTTAGCTAGAAAAGATCATTTTCCTTTGCCTTCATGTAATTCTAGAACCAAGAAGTTCAGAGAGGCAGGGTAAAGCACCAGCTTGGTGTTACAAAATATAAATTACAAGTATAAGTTACACATATAAATTAGAGTACATCCGTGGAAGCTATCTTGTAATGTTTTTTGTTACACAGAAGGATATCCTCAAAATTCTTTTGAATGGCCCATAGTTCTTTTGGGTATTAACTGGTAGCGGTAGGCCGGAAGTACACCCACGAACAAGCCACCGAAGTTCTGGAAGGAGGAGTTATGAGCGGACTAGACATCCAGTCGCTCATGTGACTTGAATGTTGTGTCTAGGAAGAAAGACTTGACTTCCTTCCGCTGCTGATACTTCGGACAGACCCTCTCTGAAGGGTCTACAAAGCCATGTGCACGGCTCTCTCATGGCCACACTATGGGCAGAAAATAAGAGGCTTCTCTAATGCAAGCTAGAATATAAATGCCGTAAGAGTGGATCAAAAATGTATTTGGTTATAAAGAAGGAAAATGTAATGAATGATTGGGAGAGGGGGCAGTCAGGAAAGACTTCAAGGGCCTTCATGAATGGAAAATCCACCCCTGAGGCCAGAGACAATGACCCAAGGCATTGGGTCAGATGGTTCCTGTGTCAGGGCACCAGGCAGGGTGAACCGACCAAGACACTTTAGGGTAAATCAGGCAGCAGGGTATGGAATGGTGGCCAATGGCATGGCAGGTACTTGGAGAGTTCCTAGGACTGATTCTTCATTTGATTCCCTCTTTGCAGAGGGAATAAACTGCAGCTGAAGACTTCTTTGTCCTCACGGACTTCAGAATCAGTGAAATCTCTGTGTTTAAACTCTTACCGTCTATGTGACTTCAAAGAAATTATATAACTGCTCAATGCTGCATTTCTCCAGCTGCAGAGAGAGTAATAAGGATACCTTTAAGCAGCAGTGCAAAGAAGAAATGAAGTTGGTGGTTAGAGCTGATCAGCCCAAGGCCTGGCACACAGTAGGTGCGAAACAGTTTCCTTCTGCTTTAGAAGGAAGAGCACAGTAGAGTGGCTTATGGAAGTCAGATGTCAAGATGTACTTTGTCCTGAATAACAAATAAAGCGCATTTAAGCAACTTTTGGTGGGTATCCCATATGCACACCCAGGAGTTTTTCAGTTACTGCTTAGTCATGAGGGAGCTTATTTAAGCTGTACATCTTGGGTACCCGAAAAAGTCCTTTGGTGCACGTGGTTTAAGTCTCTCTACTCAACAATACCAGTTTAATTTTTGGTACTTCAGTAGGAAAAAAAGAAAAGACTACGGCAGCCAAAGAGGAAATGCAGATGGAGTTTTCTTTTTTTATATATGACTTAAAATCATATCGCCGATCCTGAAGGTACAAAAGGTGCCAGAGAAGTCAAAAGCACAATTCGTGAAAAATTGATATATCACGTGATGGAAAGCATCGCTGCTATTGACCACCCCCCCCAAAAAAAAACAGAAAAAAATGTGAACTCGATGTTTGAAAATAGCTTATACTCAAGATCTGATTATGCTACGAGAAAAGGGAAGTAGTACATAATTA
The DNA here is from genome assembly GCF_053574225.1 of Canis aureus. Classification (NCBI taxonomy): domain Eukaryota; kingdom Metazoa; phylum Chordata; class Mammalia; order Carnivora; family Canidae; genus Canis; species Canis aureus. Next base: position 14,163,823 of record NC_135633.1, read on the forward strand.
TACAGATAAAGAGGAGTAGAAATGTAAACATTTGTGTTTCTTAATGTGGTGTCTGCTTTCCCTGAGCTGTTTGTAAATTGATGGTATTTTATAATTGAAGGGGTCGTAGAATCTGAGAAACCTGATATTTTCTGGTGTGGGTCCAGAACCCCCTTCTTTGTCACTCCTGCCTCTGTCCTGTTCAGTGACCCCATGCTGATTCTACTCACTTTCAAGGACGCCAGCCACACCCTGGTACCACACAGTCAATCCACTGCTTGCTGGATCAGTATTGGATTGAGGAGGAAAAATAATAATTTCTGTGTTAATTATAACTAGAGTGAGTTTTCCCCCATTACTTTGAAGCCCTTTTTTGCTTATATTTACTTTCTATGTCCTGCTTTCATATGTCTTCTGTAGAACGTGGGGTTAAAAATTCTTCATATGTACCCCATATTTACAAAAATATGGTTCGCCTCAGATATTTTCTCAGAAGTTCTGTGTATACATAATGAATTTCCTGTTTTATTTAGAAAATAATGTAAAAGCTTGTTTTTAAGCTTTGTACATTCATCTACATCTGCATGATTTTCTTTGTATTTATAATGCAACTGTTTTGATTTTAGATATAGTACATATGTATATACCGTGTATATAGAAATATACATTATATGTGAATCTGTAGCTACTTGATTTATAAATGAAGGGCTTTATCTCATTCATTCTGTATATCTAGCACCTGGTAGGATGCATGCCTGTATAATGAGAATCCTGGTAAATATTTGCTTATTATGGGTGAAAAACATGAATTCATTTCCAGATCTGTATTTAAGGTTTTGGGTTAAAAGGCTGTACTCAGCATAAGTCTGAATTGGTAACAGGAGGCTTTTTAAAGATGCCAACTTAGGAGTTCAAGTTGTTCCTGAGAAGTACTATTCTTACACTGGTTCAAGTCACATTTAGAACATTTGAAATACCTCTTGCAAGGGAGCATGCTTCACTCTGCTCCAGGAGCCAAGGGGATAATCACTTCCATTTATACAGGGAGTTTGGGAGATTGGACATCAGAGGGATCCTCCCACTTCCGGAAGCATCCCCACTCCACGTGATAGTCTAATTTTTCATTCCTACCATATAGGAAAAACCACCCATGAAACCGTAGAAAGGCAAACTCACACATTCCATTGAGAAGGAATGAGAACACCTGCTGTATAGTGAAGTCAACTTCAAGAAGAAAAAAAAAGGCCTTTAGGGTTTTGATACAGTGAAGTCAGAATCCTTGATAACTGTGGTACAAGGAGAACATACTTAGTATGTATGTAAAAGTTCATTTTGTCTTTAAAAAGCTGTCACAGTATAAGTAACATAGAAGTAATGCTTTGTTCACATCAGTTGTTTCCCTGTTTCAATAAAACTTCTGTTTCTATAAAATAAATGGAAAATCAGGTTGGGAGTCAAAGTATGAGATAAAGCACATGCCTTGCAGTTCAAGTCCAAGGATCCTATCACCAGCCAGGAGTCAGAGGTCTAACTGGCAGGCAAAGTTCTCGAGGCAGAGTAGGAGAAGGAAGAGCAAAGAACAGTCTTTGAAATATTTAACTAATAAACTTTAATTGCAAAGTCATAGGAAGCACCAAAATATGTGTAAACATATTTCCACAGAGGCATCAGCCAATGTCCTATAAGTAACTTCATTTTAAATATCCCATGCAATTAAGTTCACAGCATCCTTCCTATTGACTTGCTCTTACCCCTTCCCTCACTCCACCCCACTTGATGCCTTTGATTCCTCTTCTTCCACTAAACCCTGCGCATCTGTAATTGCCAGTGCAGGTGGCCCTCCTCTGTTTCTCCACAGCACCTTGGACATCCCCTGTAATAGTACTTACCAGGGGCACCTGGGTGGCTCAGTCCATTAAGCGTCTGCCTTCGGCTCAGGTCATGGGCCTGGGTCCTGGGGTGGAACCTCTCCTCTGGCTCCCTGCTCAGTGGTGAGTCTGCTTCTCCCTCTCCGTCTGCCCCTTCCTCTCCCCACCCAGCATTTGTGCTCTCTCTCTCTCTCTCTCTTTCTCTCTCTCTCATGTGGTCTCTCTCTCATGCACTCTCTCTCAAATAAATAAAATCTTTTTTAAAAAATTCCTAACTGTGCATCTCCTCTTAGATGATAAGCTCCTCGAGGGTAGACGCTGTTTCTTGTCCCAGTGCTCTTAGAACTCAGTCTGAGGCTTGGTGCAGCATGGTTGCTCAACCAACATTTACTGACTTGAATTGAATTCTGGGGAAGACAGAGGAGGGATGAAATATGAAAGGGAAGAGAAGGTCCTCAAAATCACATCTCCAGAGCTACGTGACAGTAGGAAGAAATATGAACTCATACTTGCTTTCCGTAAATATTTATTGGGTGCCTCCTAATGTGAAAAACTATGTTCCAGCAATACATCAATGAACAAAACAAACAGAAATCTTCACCTTGGAGGAACTTACATTCTAGTTGCATGAGACACGCAATAAATAATAAGTAAATTGTGTGGTATTTGGAAGGTGGTAATTGATTTGGAAAAAGAAAATAAGAACTGAGAAGCCAACCGGGTGCAATTATGGGCTGAACTTTTGCACAGAGAGGTCAGAAGATGACATTGAGCAAAGACAGGAAGGAGGTGGGGAATCAGCCATGTGGAGATTGGGGGAAGAGTGTTCTAAGCAGAAGGAAGAGCATGTAGAGGCCTTACAGGGAGGGATGTCCCTGGGGCATCCAAGGAACACAGAGGCCCTTGTGGCTGGAATAGGAGAAAGAAGGAGAGAGTGGGAGGAGATGGTGCCAGAGAGTCTAGGGGTCCAGATTCCATAAGGGATTTGAGGCTGTTGTAGCGGCCTAGCCTTCACACTGGTGCCAAGAGAGAGACGGGCAGCATGAAGCCCCCGTGGCAGTGCAGAAAGGCTGAGGCCATGTTCTATGTGCCTCTCATGAAGCTGGCCCTTTCTGGGGGCCTCACCTCTTCCCAGGTCCCTAGCTACTCCCATCTGTGCCCACTTTGTGCCTCCTTCTCTCATTTCTCCATCTAGATCTTACCTTGACATTTGATTTTGTACAGGCCATAGACTTTGTCATATACCCGCCCCCCCATAGTTCGTTGACTTGTCCAATGTTTTAAACTGGGATGTTTCAAGTAAAAAGTAAAGACTGTACAATTTTCTTTAAAAATGAGAAGATCTGGTAATACTGGACCTGCCTCCTTTCATGGCCACAAGTCAATGGATCTGAGGATTCTTCAGACAGAGGCACTTAGCTTCCTGTTTGACACCACTCCCTACTGTCTTACACCCTACTCTCTGACCTCATTTCACTTACCAGTTGGACCCTTACAGGCATTTAACTGCATAGTCTTATCCTATAGGCCTACTGATGCCTACCGCTTCCCCGGTTTCTGACAGCTCCTTGACTTCCATTCTTTCCTTGGGTAGTTGATTTCTGCTGTTCGTCTTGGCAGGCCTGCCTTTCTCAACCTGGGCCAGCTCCTGGCTTCCAACCATCCTAGGCTTTGCCCTCAGACTCAATCTTGCTGGCTCAGTCCTGTTGAGAATTTCTGTATCCGCATACCTGGGCTGGAAGGTCTCCGGGAAGTCTGCCAGCGGAGGGAACCCCAGATCTCCTGTTTGAGCACAAAAAAAAAAAAAAAAAAAAAAAGGAGAAAACAGGTGTTCAGCTTTCCTCTAATAAGTGCACTTTTAATTCCCTTGTCTTTTAAATCTGCAAAAGGATGAAAGACTGCTGTGCTGTTCTCATTTAACTCCCAGAGTTCTACCTGGGGTTTCACTGGTTCCAGAAAGAAACGTTGCAGAAAAGACAGTTTTTCTATTTTCTTTCTTTATAATTAAAGTGTCCTTTTGCCAATAGTAAATCTATGGGAGCTGAATGACTAATCAAAGCGAGGTTGTTTCTGAAGTGCGGTGGGAAGCCATAACTTGTTCCCTGTTCCAATAAAACTTCTGTTTCTATAAAATCAACGGAAAGTTATGTTGGCAATCAAAGGATGAGATAAAGCATCTGCCTTGCGGTTCAAGTCCAAGGATCCCATCACCAGCCAGGGGTCAGAGGTCTAACTTGCTGGAAAAGTTCTGAAGGCAGAAGAGGAGGAGGAGGAAGAGCAACGGAACAGTCTTTGAAATATTTAATTTGCAAACTTTAATTGCAAAGTCAGGGAAAGCCTCGAAATTCATTTATTTTACTCTCACCTAATTAGACTTTTAAAAGTAAGTACAAAGAAGGAAAGCAAAAAGGAGGGGAGGATGGGAGGGAGGGAGAGGGTAGAGGGTCAACACTCCCCCCCTCTGCCCCCCACCCCTGTGCCCTACTCAGCCTCTGTGACCTGCCCCCACCCCCAGAGGGGTGTCACAGACAAAGGTCAGGTGCTGGAGTGAGATGGTAATGGTCTTCCCCACCCCACCCCATTCTTCACCCCTTATGATGTGTTCCCAGTGGCTAGACTGGAGTCTGAAGATGTCTGGTGCACAGGAGGTCCAGCAAGGCCCGGGGAGGTGGGGCAGGAACTGGTTTCTTGGATTTAACGCTGCCTGAGACCTCAGTGGAGATGAAGGAGGCCATGCAGTAGGGAGCCCACTTTAAAAGGGCAGAAAAGCAGGGTAGCAATGTGGGGTGCATTTAGGGCTGACTTCATATCCAGAATAAAGAGGAAGAATTTGGTCCAGTGCCCCGATGCTGGGCTTCCAGGACACCTGGGTGGGTTAAAAAGGTGACTAGAGGGAGGATATGCTAACATTAGGATATCCTACTGACTTCCAGTTCTAGGCTGCATGTTGAGTGAAGAACGGACTAATTCTCTGGTGGCCCATGCAACAGCTAAAAGACACCCCAGGAAGCTTTATCTGCAATGTTCTTTTTAAGATTGTTTTAATCACAAGCCATTAGAAAGCCCATAATGTTCACTGGGTATCCCTGACTGGAGCAAATTGGCCTTCTTTAAAGAGCCAAAGACAAAAAAAAAAAAAAAAAAAACAACCACCTTTTCTCTTTTGATTTGTGAGCCCCTGGGTTCCTCGAATGCTTCTCTTCAAAGATTATTTTTCCCATTTCATGCCTGTCGTTTTATTTTCTGATACCTGCTTAGAAATAACCTTGTCTTTCTGGTGCTTAGTTATACCCCATAAATCCTTCTGCCATTTCTAAGAAAACCACAGAACTCCGCTCTGACAGCCTTCCCAGCGCGGCCCGGCACTGCCACCTAGGCTGGCTTAGTGGGAAGAGGTTTAATGGGCTTCCTCCTGCTGAGGACTCGGACGGAATTTGTAAAATGGGATTTAATTGGGACTGAATAAACTCCGCTTTGAAATTCCTCGCACATCGGCCCTGGCTCATGGGTGACAACAGTCTGCATTTGCTCTGATTTGGGACAGAATCCTGGTCCCGCAGCCCCGGAGCCCCGAGAAAGAGGCAGCAATGGGGCCCCCGCACGGCCTTTCCCAGCTGCCAGTCACCTGCTGCTCAGCAAGAGGCTCCCAGCCCACGGCTCCCCTCTCTCTCTCTCTCCCTCTCTCTCTCTCTCCCCCAACAAAGGAAACAGGAACTACCAGGAGCCAGCTTTCTTTTTTTTCTTTTTTTTAAGGATTTTAGTTATGTATTCTTTAGAGAGAGAGAGAGAAGCAGGCTCCATGCAGGGATCCCGATGCGGGACTTGATCCCAGGTCTCCAGGATCACACCCTGGGCCAAAGGCAGGTGCTCAACCGCTGAGCCACCCAGGGATCCCCCCAGCTTTCATTTGATGAAGAGCTGTTCCCTGGTTCAGGGCTGGGTAGTGCCCACTGACTTCGTGCTGCCTATGGACAACTTTGGAAATCCCATTCGATAGCGGTGGAGGAAGCAAAATTAGACCCCTGATTAGTGAAAGTCTCGGAGAGCTTAGCAGGAAAGCCTGTGTCCCACCCAGAGCCTTGCCACTGCCCGGGGCTGCTGACAGAGCCACAGACCTGTTGTTCTTAGAATGGGTGTGGGCCTGTCCCTTGGGGTGAGACTGGGGGAGTGAGAGTGGGGTGGGATGCATGACCCTGGAGCAAGGAACGGAGGGGAGCAGGGAGGGTGGATTGTGCTTTCCTGGATGATGGAAACTTTCTCCCCTTATGGAAATGGCGGGGGAATCTAGAATCAGAGTAGCAAATAGATTTTGTCCGGTGCATTGGTGGTAACCGCCTAGAAGACTGTATTGAGGAGAAATTCAAGTCTGTGTCTGGGCTCCAGGGAGGAAAAGGTATTGTGATTGATGAGTAGTCATATAGCATGACCCAGTTTGGAGAAGAAACTTTACCTCCGTCCAGTAAACAGTGAGTTAGAAAATTTGGGGCTGATATCCAGTGAGTTCATTGCCTTGGGAAACAGTAGAGAAACTTAACAGGATACGTAAAATTCTTCATGCTATGGGCCTCGGAGCTTCTCTAGCATAGTGTCCCACCCCACCCCCATCCCTCACTTTAGACACCCATCATGGGGCTCTGAACACAGTCTCAGGCAGCCAGAAAACCCATGCCAGAGACCGTGGGAGCTCCAGCCCTTCAGAGACCAGAGCAGAGGCCCCCAGGGCCACACAGTAGGGGCTGGGGCCCAGGTGCCTGGAGCTGTGGGTCCCACAGGGGGAAGCAGCAGCAGCAGGGGTGAGACATGTTCAGCCTGGCGCCAGCGAAGCCTTCAGACCAGAAGAACCTCAGGAGAGAGGCGCTACCAGTGGACAATGAGGAGGCACCACTTCGACTGCCATTTGATAAAAGCCACCAGTTAGGGATGGGGTTAAATCGAGTCTCCTTGGTAAGGGAAAGTAAGCAAGCGGGTATTTCCCAGCAGTGCCCCTGCTGGAGGGGGATGGGGCTCACAGGCTTGTGCTCTAGAACCGGGCATGGAGGCTTGGCCCTCAGTCCCACCCATCATGGGATTCAGCCCAAAGACAAAGGTAGGGCGAGGCCCTGTAGTCCCCACCTTAGCTCTGCGAACCACAAGCACATCCTTTAACCTCTGAGTTTCCGTTTCCTCAGCTGTAAAATGGGAGCAGTAACCCAATGCCATGGGGCCACTGTCCACTTGCTCACTCACTTGCTGCCTGTTTACTATGTGTCCGCCAAGTACCAAGCACCGAGGTAGTTGCTGGATGGACAGGACATGGTCCCTGAGCTTGAGCCAGGAATCTAGACACAGAAACAGTCATAAACCAAAGAGGAAAGGCTTGGCTGCTTTTCCCATCCACGCGTATATTCTCTAATACCCACTTACACGTAGATAATGACTCTGTGGGGGACTAATGCCCAGCCCGGGATGTAGCCGGTATTCGAGAAATACTGGTGTTAGGAGAATCTCATTGAGAAGACGTGCCCCACTCCCAGAGGCTGCCCCAGGGACACAACCCTGAGATAGCTGACACCAGCTGGATGGTATACACATCTGAACCCACTTACAGCCTCCTTTAAACTAGTGGCAGGTGTGGAATCCACACGCCTTGCTGCCATTCAACACAAGTCCTGCATGTAGGTTCCCTGCCTGTTTAACCTGCTGCCCACCGGCCTGGAGTGGCCCACCTGTTTCCTTGGTGTCACTGGGTCCTCTGCTTAAGCAGCTGGGAGGGGAGGGCCGGGGGCACCTCAGATTACACTTGGGAAGCTCCCAGGAACTTAGAAACACCAAGTGGATGACTGAATCTGACACAGGCAGCTTGAGGGAGGCATGGAAGTTAGTGCAGAAGGGGAGAAAGGGAAGGGAGACCTTGCCTGTGTGGCCTTTGGGGACAGGCCTGGGAGCCCCGTGCTTATCTGTGAGCCCTGGCCACACTGACATTAGCCTGCGAGCAATCTCCCCTTCCCCTAGCTGTCTTCCCAGGACCCCAGCAGTCTCTGAGGCCATCCCCACGGCTCACCCACAAAAGGAGCAGCTCGGGTCTTGCCTACAACCCCCAAATCTGCCTACCTGTATCCATTTTGCTCTCTTCTCTCCTTTGACAAAATTCTCCAGGTGGAGTCCTGCCACGTGTGTGCTCACGTATGATCACTCTGAGGCTGTGCAGGACTTTCAAAGGGTAAATCCCTCTTCTAACCACTGCTCTATCAGTACCCACCCAAGAGGCAAAATAACCGAATGACCTGGATATAGCAGGCAAAGCATTCAAATAAACCACCCAGACAAGACTGGTAACTTAACTTTTTCACTAGCAGAAAGAGCAATACTTAGGGTCTCTAAACACCTACTAAATGCATATGAAACAACTTTGACAATGGGCGGATAATCAAATTGCTCTGAATAATCCAATCTAGTGTTTTCCTGCTTCCTCTTCATGCTAATTTATTCTGACGGCTTTTCAATAATGAAAATCTGTTCTTGTAGAATCCATTTCATCGAGATTTTCCATATTAAAATGGAGATGGAAATGTCGTGGAGAATTAGATTACTTGTCCTCCTTCCAGCGCCCGGCATTCCTGAGGAGGGGCTTTGTCTCGCAGTGGATAACCAGATGGCATTAATTGGAAAGGAGAGTGTACCTTCCATGGCAGGCCAGGCAATTATTTTTAAAGTGCTCTTTCGGTCTAGTCGAAGCCTCTTGCCTGCACAGACTTCATTGGTTCCTCTCCTCATGAAATGTGTTGATTTTCAGAGCATTTTCAGCCCTGATCATTACCACCAGGGTGAAAAACTAGCTTAAATAAACGTTTCAGTGACTAGAACATGTGTTGGTGTCTCATTCTGGAGAAACACTCTCTGGGCAAACCAAATCCTTGACATCAAAAACAAAAAGGCAGATTGATAAATAGGGACAGATTTGGGAGCACAGGTCGTGTATAGGGGCTGGGGGTGGAGATAAAGGCGTGAATAAGGTACAATTCCCACCTGCTAGGAGCCGAAGTCCTAGTGTGGGCTTCTCAGGCTTCAGGGTGCATAAGAATCACTTGGGCAATGTGTTGAAAATGTGGCCCTCTGGGATCTGCTCTCAGGGATTCTGAATCAGTTGGTGCTCAATAGTTGCTAGCTGCCAAAGGCAAAATATATGTGGTACATTTTTCCTAAATTTACTCTGGTAGTTTACTGCATGCAATTGTCTTGGGGTGTCATCAACCCTCTTTCTTGAGCACTCCCCAGAAGATCTTAAATATGAGACAGGCACTTTTTCCAAAAGCTATGTGAATAATTTCATTCAGGTCAGATACTATTAATTTGGTTATTGCTGTAAAGGTGAGGCACCCCCATGGCCCCAAAGTTCTCATCTTATTCATTTTATTTGTGTAGCTTATTCATTTTATTTGTGTAGCTTTAGTTTTCACTTCCTAAATTCTCCTGCAGGATTATGCTAATTTAGCTTTTCTCAAGTAGATTGCTAAATAATAATATTAAGAATAACAACAATGACGATGATAAATATTTACTGGCAACTTACTATATAGCAGTAAGCACTCTGCATGTTCCATCTTGCTTCTCCCAGCCACCAGACGTGACATACGCTATTGTTATCTCTCATCTTACAGATGAGATGGGCATCACTGTAGGCTTCCCCAGCTACATGTGGGCATGGGCGATTAGCTGAGCCATCTGGGTTTTCTGGAGATTGCCCACGTAGGAGGACCAACTAGGACGGTCTGCCCAGCACTGAAGGGTTTTCTGGGAATCAAGACTTCTCATTTTAAAACTGAGAAAATTGGAATGAGTTGGTCATCCTCCTCCTTTTTATGAGGTTTTTTTGGAGGGGGACACCAAAATCCAAAGAAAGAATAGTTTCAAGTTCTTAGTGGAAAGCTGAGTCCTACGACCCAGAGGGAGTCCAAATGGTTCATTTAAGAGACAAGAAGCAACCAAAAAGCTGTGGCACAGGGGTCAGGAAAATGAATGTGAGAACGTCAGGTTTGAACACTTCATTGTGGTCTGGGACAATTAGAAAAAGTGGCCTTGACTCGCCAGCTATAGCATGGTACATGGTGTGTCAGCGCATTTAAATGGCCACGTATGAAGTACATGTATCTGCTCTTCTCCTGTCCTCTTCCCCGAGGCTTCTCCAGAAATGCTTGTAGTGCAATGTGTTCTAGAACAATCTGGTGCCATCCCAAGTCCTACCGCTTAATGTCAACTCTCAAAAATCTCAACTCTCAATTCTTAGGAAAAGCAATGGCAAGTCCAGCAGCTTAATTCCTGTCGCCTGGGAGCATGTGTTGAACAACCTCATTCTCATCTTTCTAATGGAATGGAGAACGTTGTCAGGCCGCCCATGTCAGATTCAGAGTCCTCCACTCGGTGCTTCTAAGCTCTTGGGGAGCTTCCCAAGTATAAGCTGACACCCTCCCCCCTGCACTGCCACCTTCCAGACACAGAGGACCCAAAGAGACCAAAGAAAGAGATGGGCCACTCCAGACTGGTGATCAGCAGGTTAAACAGGTGGGAGAACTTACATACGAGGCTTGTCTTGAGTGGCAGCAAGAGTGTGGATTCCACACCTGCCACCAAATCTTAAAAAGTTTAAAGGAGGCTTTAAGTGGGTTCAGATGTGTATACCGTCCAGATGGTCTTAGCACCACATCACCCCACATCTCCAGGCTGTGTCTTGGGGCACCCTTATTGCTCTAGTACTTTTTCCTTTAAAGATTTCATTTATTTATTTAAGAGAGAGAGCATGGCGGGGAGTGGGGGTGGGGAGGGGTGTTGTGAGGGAGAGGGAGAAGCGGAGCCAAACATGAGGCTCCATCCCAGGACCCCGGGATCATGACCCGAGCTGAAGACAGCCTCTTAACCCACTGAGCCAGCCAGGTGCCCCTGCTCTAGTACTTTTAAAGGTGTACTTACATCACGTACACTAACGTCCCTTTGACCAACTCAAGCCATGTGGCCAAACTCAGGGGAGGAGAAGTAGACTCCACCTTTTGATGAGCAGAGCTACAAAGAATTTGTGCCCATGTTCTGCAACTTGGCACACCTGCTATATACCAGGTACTGTTCTAGGCACTGAGATCACCATGTAGAAAAGAGACACAAGTCCTTGACTTCTCTTTCCTTTACATAATTATAGCTCTGTCTGCTAACCATAGGTAGTCTTATTAATAACATAGTAGCTATAGTGAGAGTAAATGTGGGGGAAGGTAATACTCAGGGGCCTTTCTGTTTATTCTATGTTGTAATATTACCCTTTTCTGGATTTTTTATCCCTCAAAATCATTTTCTTGAAACCACAGTATTGAGACATAATTCACATACCCTACAATTTGCCCATTTGAAGCATACAATTCACTGCTCTTTAGTCGATCCACAGAGTTGTGCAATCATCGCCGCAATCTAATTTTAGAACATTTGCTTCTCCTCTAAAAACTGCTGCAACATTAGCAGTGCCTCTCCATCGGCCCATCCCTACCTAACCCCAGCCCCACTCCTGCCAACTCTTGATTGGAGGTTAAAGAAGAGCTCTGTCAAAAATCACTGGAGAACAAAAGCAAACAGTGCGAGAATTAAAAACTAAGCGGAAAGGTACACAAAGAGAAACTTCCTCTCGGATCTGTCCTTACTGCCTCCCCTTACCCCCAGCAGTGAACTTGACCAGTCCGGACTTGAAGAGGACCAGCGGATGGTATTCATCCATCTATTTAGTGATTGATCATTGGGCCCGGCCCTGGGAATATAGATGAAGGTATGGACTGTGATCTGAAGCAGCTCAGAGACCAGAGGTTGGGGGATGGGGGTGCAACGCAGCAAGAATCCAGAGGACAGTGTAGCCTAGAGCTGTAGACGTGGCCACCAGGTAGAGATAACTTGCCTGATGATAAAGCCAATATGGATGGGGAGGGGAGGAAAACCTAGACAGAGAAGGGCCACCTGCTAATGACATTGTCGGAGCTCCATATCCAAACATCCCACAAATGTGCCTCAGGTTCCCTAGGTACTTGACACGCAATTTCCTTTCTCTGTTTGAAGTTGGGTATCTGTCACTTGCAATCAAAATCAGATACATCCAAACTAATGCGCGGCTCAGCCCCCTCTTGCCTTCTCTGCAAAGTGTCATCAGAGAGTGTGAAAGTCTGGGGCATCTCTTCATCTCGCCATCTGCAGAGACCAGCTCGAATGGTGCCTTCTCCCAAGGAGCTTCCACTGACGCCACTGGTTTCCTAAGCTCCCCAGGTTGTTAGAGAATTTGAAAGAGATAAAGGTGCGAGGTAGAAGGGCAGATGGGAAGCCAGGGAGCCAATGCACAGAAAAGCACTCAAGCTGCAGAATTAGGTGAACCTGGACCACTTAATTTTCTGTACCTGAAAAGTGGAAATCATGTTATTTACTTTGCAGACTTGGGCGAGCATTACATGAGAGAATACATGTGGCTGTGCTGATCGTGGGGCTTCAAAAAATCGGTTAGCGTCCAATTTAACTTTGTCTCCCTCCCTTCTCCATGATTACGATTCTCAGGACAGAGGACTTGGTTTGTGGGGACCCAGGTTAAGTAGTTTTTTAAAGGATGGATTGATTGATTGATGTGGGGGAGAGAGAGAAAAAGCATGACTGGGAGGAGCAGAGGGAGAGAGAGGGTCCCAAGCAGACTCTTTGCTGAGTGTGGAGCCCGACACGGGGATCGATCTGAGGACCTTGAGACCGTGACCTGAGCTGAAACCAAGAGTCAGCCACTTAACCGACTGTGCCAGGCTCCCCCAGGTTCAACAGTTTTATCCCGTTTGCTTATTTGTGTCATGTATTCGACATATTAGTCCCACAAATGTAAAAAAATCCTGGCCCCTACCTTCAGGACCTCCGAATCATTCATTTGGAAGCCTCCTGCAAGAACTGGAGTTAGGGAGGGAGGAGAGGAATGATCACTGACCCCAGGGCCAGTGGAAGAGCTGCAGGCCGGTCCGGGAGGGGTGGGACTGTGATGGGGAATGTAGCTCGAGATGCCCCATCTCTGGCACCATGGGGTGTGATTGTGTGCTTTTTCTCTGGGAAGGCTGAGCTGCTGGTGGGCAGAGGCAGGGAGACTGATTGGCAAGGCGGGTGCACTGGATGCACCGGGGCTGAGGAGCTAGGGGACGTGAGGGAGTCTGGAGAGTGGGCACTGCGAGCCCAATGGGGATGCCGGCCGTGGACAGACAGAGGACTGTCATTCCCAAGAGGACACTTCCTACAGGAGCTGTCCCAAGGCATCGCATGATGGGGGCCCCGCTGTCCTGTGGGGGGCAGTGGGTGACCAGGCATCCGAGGCTCTCCCTAAGGGGCCAGGATCCCAGCTACCCTTTAGGTTGTTTACAAAGAGGGCCTCTTAAAAAAAAAAAAAAAAAAAAAAAAGAGCCCCCTGATTGCTTGATTGCGGGGAAGGTTTGAGACTGTTCTCTGCGACACCATCTGTGGCTGCCGTGGAAACAGACTTGAACTCGGGACAGGGGACAACCGCCGAGGAGGGCTGCCTTCTGGTTTCTCCCCATGTGCACTAATCGGCACCTTTGGCCACGCAGACAATCACCAACTGGGGACACTGCGAGGTGACTCTGCAAACGGTGGAGAGAGGTGGAGAGAGCGGGCTTCCGCTACGAAGGCATTTATTCTGACTTTGACAACCACCTAGAGGTTGGGGAGGGGGGACCAATGCCAGGCACCGAGGCAGAAACGATGCCACCTAGGCAGGCACGCACTGCTCCAGGTCAAGTTGAAATGAGCGCTTCCGGGGATCCCTGGGGGGCTCAGTGGGTTGAGCGCCTACCTTTGGCCCAGGGCGTGACCTTGGGGTCCCAGGATCGAGTCCCGCCTTGGGCTCCCTGCAGGGGCCTGCTTCTCCCTCCTCCTGTGTCTCTGCCTCTCTCTCTCTCTCTCTCTCTCTATCATGAATAAATAAATAAATAAATCTTTAAAAAAAGGGAGGGGGGATCCCTGGGTGGCTCAGCAGTTTAGCGCCTGCCTTTGGCCCAGGGCACGATCCTGGAGTCCCGGGATTGAGTCCCACGTCGGGCTCCAGGCATGGAGCCTGCTTCTCCCTCCTCCTGTGTCTCTGCCTCTCTCTCTCTCTCTCTCTGTCTATCATAAATAAATAAATAAATAAATAAATAAATAAATCTTTAAAAAAAAAAAAAAGGAGCGATGAGCACTTCCCCTGAGGGCAGAGCAGGGACCCAGGGCCCAAGGTACTCGAGGCCCCTCCAGCTCCCAGGCCAGGCTGTGACACAGGGCGTGAACAGTTTGCTGGGACTTCCAGGACCCCTGGAAGTAAGTGGGGTGAGGGGGCGTCTCTAGCCCCTGGCAACAGGCAGGGCTCTCTGTTCTCCACTCTGGAGACACCTGGAAGGCTCCAGCTGCTGGAGGCATCAGCTCCTTGTGGCCTTTGATTGCTTTTTGAGGAGCACCTTGGAGGAATCCAGAAGTGTCCTGAGTCAGACTGGGCTGGATCCAGAGCCCCTGGCACCCACTAGCCGTGCTGTCAGCCTGCCAGAGTTTCAGGGGCTCTCTGAGCCCTGGTGCCCTCGGCCAGGCAGGGAGGCTGGGGAACCCTCTTGGAAGCCTTAGGATCCTGGGCCGTGGCCGCAGTGGGCGGCTGGCCCTCCGGCCCGGGCTTCCCGGGTGCCTACCCCTTTAAGGGAGACAGCCAGCTGCTTCCCGAACCCCAGGCACCCAGAGAACAGTGCTAATCAACACAGTAAACAGAAGGAGGGGATTGATTTGTTCCCCTTCTCACACAAAGCTGAGCACGCGACAGGTTATGGTTTTGAATATTAATGCATTTGAAGTGAGAAGAACCACTTATAACAGAGACTGTCTTGCTTGCAAAGATTTATTCCCCATGTAGTTTTCCATGGCTCATAAAAGGTGATGGATGAACGTAATTTTTAGTTTAATTTCTTGCCATGCCGTTCAGTAATTTTTGAGATAAACTCAAATTACTAAGGTTCTGGAACTGTTCAAAGCAATGAGGAGCCATGCACATCTGGTTGTACAGAGGACACGGCGTGTTTAATTTTTCAAGCCAGCCAAGGAAGAGGTGATTAGGAATCCCAGCACACATGTAAACCGTGTTATCTTTAAAGTTCGCTTCTGCTGTCTCCAAATGCAAACCAAACCACCCTTTGAGAAAATTTCTGTTGGCCCCTTTGGGGAAAGGAGGCAGGTTCATGAAGAGATAGGACAGGTATACAGCTTTTTTTTTTTCTTAGATAGTTTCTATCTTTTATGGAAATATATATTTGAATGTTTACAAAATGGAAAAATAGCACTTAGGATTATGAAAAAAAATCTGGATTTTTTTTATAAAGGAAATAAAAGGAAATTTGCTTTTATGTTTTTCCTATAGGTTTTAAGTGTTCATCAAGCAAGATGAGCAGGGATCCTTTAAAAAATGAGCAGTGTGGTATAGAAGGGGGAAAATATGAGTCTCCGAGGCCACCTGAGCTAAACATGCACAAGGACAAGTGACCTCGATGCAAAAAAACTGGCACATGCAGTGACAGCCCCCGTTTGTTAGAGGCTGCAATGGGCCAAAGGGAAAATCTTTACCAACTGGTTTGTCTTGGCAAGTCCTAAATAAATGAACAGAGAAATAAACAATGAAATAAATGAAAGAGCGTAACTAGTGACCGAAGGGAATTAACATCTTGACAAAGGTTGGTAATTTTTTAGGAAGGATTTATGTTTACATTAAAAAAAAAAATCCCAAACCTTGTTCTATGTTATAACTTGCCTTAAATGTGGTCCTATTTATTAAACAGAGTTAGGCTAAATAAAATATGCTATTCTCCTAATGAAGATCTTTCGTCCTTATAATCATCCTGTGAACAAAGGAGAAAAAGATAAATGTTCAAATCAGTGCATGTTTGGCCCTCTATCACTGACATAGCCTAAAAAGAATCCTTTTATATCAGCAATTTAATGGTGGGGACATCGTACATACCCAGAATGACACTTTCAGTCTGGATGACAAGATGATATTTGCAGCATGCCAGGCACAGCTAATGTGTTGAAAATAGAAGGGAAAAAAAAACTACTCAATATTGTGATGATTCTGGTTCTATGGCTGCAATCATCTTCAGAGGTAAAAAAAAAAAAAAAAAAAATCATGACTGCAGTAAAATTAAAAAGATAGAAGGTAATGATTTAATAAAAAGTGTTATGACAGTTTAAACTATCTGTGGGGGAAAAAATAAATAAATAAGTATCTGTGGATCCTAAGTGCACTCCTCACCGGGCTTGGTGGATGCTCTCTAAAACTTCTATGGATAGGAAAAAAAAAAAAAAAAAAAAAGCTACAGTGTATAAACTTGCCACAGAGTAGTATAAACAAGAGGATGAGACCTAAAAGAAAATAAAACAAGCTACAGTCTTAGCAATCTCCATTTACTTATTTGTCACTCGCATACCACTGGTTCAGGAAAAGAACTCGAAGTGGTTTTTTTTTTTTTTTTTTCGAAGTGGTTTTTAATGAAAGATTCGAAAGTAATGTGATCCTAAAATAAAATAACACAGCCCAAAAGTCCTGTAGCAAAGGAAACGATGTTTGATCCCTGGGTACTTTCATGTCTCAGATTTGCCCTCACACTGAGCATCAGGATCACCTAAAAATCATCTTCCACACCATCAGGTCCTCGTGGGGAATCCGTGCACCTGACCAGTTGTCGGGCTTCCCGCCTCACCGTCGGGCCTGTGCACACCACGTTCACCTCACCTCACGTCAGGCCCTTCTGCTCGGTGGCTCTCCCTTGGTTTGACCTTCAGTTTGTCTCTCAGATTAGCCCTCTGGTTTATTATGCAGGAAGAAATTGATCCAAGATCAAGGAGAGGGATTTAATACAAATTGCTACTGACAGGGTGTACCAATTTAAGCATTTATTGACTAACAAACTCTGCTCAGCCATGCCAGTGCGCACTCATTGAAACCTCTTGTCTGCACACTTGGGAGGCCCTGGTTCACTCAATAAGTCAGTGATCCCACCACTGACGTTAGCTTTCGAAGGAGCTCTCTTCTCAACAATGTCCAGTTCTCACCCATTTTTTGCTATTACCCACTTTGGGTTTTTCAGTGTCATGCTGCCCCTGTCCCCAGAGAATAAATGTAGGCTCTGTAGGTTCTGGACCAGAGGTTTCTAATTGTTTTGACCCAGAACCCACAGTAAGAAATACATTGTTGATCACAATCAGGGACACACACACACACACAGACCCCAAAAGTTTCATTTAAAAACAAAAATAAAACCTTACCTTTACAACATGGGATGCATGCTGATTTTTCTATTCCATTTTATCTTACTTTTTTAAAAACTTGGGTCAGGATGCTCTAAATCAATTTCACAATCCCCTAAAATCATGTGACTTGTGGTTTCAAAAACTCTCATCTTGTGCAGTAGACAGCTCTGGTCTTATCCGCTGGGAATCAGGGTCTCATCAACATTGTTTTCTACTTTTGGAGGGTTTCACTACAGCTGAATGATTCTCAGGATATTGCTAGATTTTACTAGTCAGGTGACCACTGGTGTAAGGGCCATCCTCAGTAAAATAGGTACACATGCATGCTCATGCACGCCCATGTGCACATACACAGTCCCATCCTCTATTCTGTTGCTCCATAGAATTTCTGATGGGTCTTTTCCAGTTATGAGTTGTCTTGGCCACAGTCAATAACAGAGCCTTCACCAATAAAAAATAAATTAAAAAAAAAATAACAGAGCCTTCACTGCATTCACCACCCTGCGTGGTCTAGGTCCTCCAGATCTTCCAACATGACCCCATGCCTGATGCTCCTCTGCTCCACAAGTTAGCCCCCAAGAGCAAAGAGCAATATGCTTTACCATCCAGATAAAGCATAATCTTTCAACCCCTTGGAAGGAAAGATAAGAAGAGAGCAAGAACAAGGGCTTTGTAGGGATGTTGACATAATTCTCATTAACTAATAAAAGGAAATGTATTTCATCTGGAAAAACAAATATTTTTTCCTAGAAATAAACAGAGGAATTTATAGTGTGATATTCTTATATCTTCAGTAAGCTTTGAGATGCATAAAAGCTGCTGGAATCTTAATCTATATATAAAGAATTCTATAGTGTATGTCTTGGCTTTTGTCATTATTTATGCAGTTAATGTTTCTAGGTTTATTTTAAAAGTGTTCTAGAATTATTCATAGGTTTTCCCAAAGAGCATTTATTTAACTAACCGGCAGAACTGGGTTCTGATAGCCCCTAAGCAATCTTGAGAGTAATCCAACACTTGCTACTTACACTTCCTTACTACACACCCAGACTTTAACCCCCTGAGCTACAATTTGATTACTCTTTACCCCCTTGAGATCAGACTTCAGTATTTCTCAAATGAACCTTTTATCCAGGTATCAGTCAGGATAGGTTAAGTATGCTGTAGTAACAAACAACCCTAAAACCTTACTGGCTTAAAACAATCAGGTTTATATCTCACCTATGCCACATGTGTCTGTCTCACATTGGTTGGGAGGTAAGGGTGCTGTGCCATATGTTGTCCTCACTCAAGAACTCTGATTTATAGATTCTCCATATCCAGAATGGCACCAGTCACTGCGATGGGGAGAAAGAGAGGGAAAATTGAGCATCGACCCCGAAAGTCTTCTAACTCATAGTGTCACATGTCACTTCTGCTCTTATTTTACTCACTAGAACAAGTCACATGACCATGGCTAACATCAAAAGAATGAAAGAAGTGCCATCTTACCTTGTGCCCAGGAAAGATACACATGAAGTTTCATGAACAGCCTTCTTCTCCATCAGTAAAAAAGATGCTTCTCTGGGCACCTGGGTGGCTCAGATGGTTGGGCATGTGCTTTGGCTCAGGTCATGGTCTCAGCGTCCTGGGATTGAGCCCCATGTCTGGCTCCCTGTTCAGTGGGGATTCTGCTTTTCCCTCTCCCTCTGCCTCTACCTTGTTCATGTTCACTCTCTCAGTATCTCTCTGTCTCAAATGAACAAATAAAATCCTTTTTTTAAAAAAAAAATATGCTTCTCCTCTGTGTCTCAGCAGCATTTAACTCTGTTGACCACCTGTCTTTCTTTAAATTCTCTTCTCCTTTGGCCCTGATCACCTGCTTTCTGACTCCACCTATTACCCTTCTTTTCTCCCTCAAAATGCATGTGTCCCCATGTTCTGAACTAAGATTTCATCCAGGATGGGACCTTGAAGAAGGCAGTCAAATTTTTATCTCTAGTCCTACAAAGAATGATCACCTCAGAAAACTAGGGCAAAAGTAAATATGCATGAATTTACAAAAAAAAAAAACAACACCTTTTTCTCCAAGTTCTTTCTTTTAAAATAGACAATAGAACCAACTGTCTAGAAATTCCACTTTGGAAAATCTACCTAACAAAAATAAAAGCCCCGATATATAAAGATACATCTACCAAGATATTTATCATATCATGGTTTATAGAGGCAAATACCCAGGAAGAACCTAAATGCCCAGGAATAAGAAATGTTCTTGACTCCATTGTAACATACTCAATAGCATAAATTGTTATGCAGCTCTTTAAAAGATTGAAATCAATCTATCTCTAATTGCCCATGGTGTATTGTTAAGTACGAAAAGCAATTTACAGAGTTACATTTATAGTACAATTCCATGTCTATGAAAACAAACACCAACTCCAACCAAAAAAGTACTAAATATGTGTTTCTGTTTGAGCATAAAGGAAATTGTGGAAAAATACATAATAGCTTGTTGATGTTGATCATCTCAGGAGGATTAGAATGGAAGGCAGTGGGAAGAGATTCTTAATCTTCTAAAAATGTATCTTAGGATGGTCTCATAGATTACAGCCATTGATGCTATAATTTTTCATTTAATGTATGGAAAGGTAATACAAAAACAAAAACTAAGATGAGTCTTCATTAAGAAAAATAATAATGAAAATAATCCTATAATTTCAACACTGCCCCCCTGCCACATGATCCTCCACCTGTCCAGATTTATTTCATAGTTGCACCCCCAATGCATTTATCAGCTTTTCACTTAACTTCACATCTTAAATGCTTTTTCTCATCACCCCTTGATCCTACAAAGATCTTACAAATTATCTTACAAAGATCATTACCTTTATCTTCACCACCTTCTAAGGGACCAATAAACGAATTTATCAAACCACTATTTCAAAGCAGATAGCACGAAAACCATCACGATACCAGGTCTATCATCCTAGTTTATGCTTTTAAACACTATTTTTCCTTGAGATGCCTTTTATATTATGAATTTTTACGTATGAGCAATATTAGTTTTTTTATTCTAGTGTGATTTAGAAGGTAAACACTGATTTTGCATTATTTATCATTAACTTCAGACCCTCCATAAATATTCCATGTACTATCACCATCAATTTATATGTATCTATTCCAACATAACTTGAGACTTTCTTTTATGGCAGATAAGGAATTAGATCATTTGTGAATTTTCTTACTTCCTTCATGCTTTCTCATTGATCATTAATTTAATCTGAGAGCTAATATACCTCCTTCTGTGTCTTCTGTAACCTGCTTTCATTCCAAGCAAATTAAAATCATTATCTTCACTCCATTTCCTTCTACCTGTTCATAAAAAGAGGAAATAAGAATATATATATTTGTGTTTCCTTGTTGGTACATAAGAAATTTTTTCTGGTGTTATGTCTATGAGCTAGATAGTTTAATAGTCACTTCTTGTGGGAATGGGGATCGGGTGGTTGGGACATAGGATTGTGAGGGACATAGTTATTTTACGATATCGATCTACCATCGCTTGGCTATGCATTTATCTCTTCAAGAGGTGCCACCTATAGGAAAGATTCCAAGGGGCCCCAATTAGGAGAGTTTCATATGCCTCTACTACAACTTATAGTAGTGTCAAAAGACAATGGATTGAATTTTCAGAATTTCTAAAGAAAAAGGGAGTGATACCAGATGGCTATGTCCATTCAACCTATTATTTTCTCGTGGAAGATATTCTAAGACTTGAAAATGTTTAGGAACTATGTAACTCAAATAGTTATTCCGTTGAAGTCATTGGAGGGACTTAACTAGAAAAATGAGCCTTAAAATGAGAAATTTTGGCTATAAAAATACATAAATAATGAGCAGCAAAACCAATTATTGCATATAAACTATAACTATTATCTCAACCACCTATTTTGAATATAGGTAGAAATAACACAAGTGGAAGTAGTTTCTAAGAGAACCAAGAGTAAGTAATAGAGGAGTGGGAGGGTGTGACTGAACACTATTGGTGTTTAACTTTTATTTATATAAAGTCCATCAGATGATGTTGGGGGAGGCAGGAAGCATTCTTGACATCTCGTTGGGCACTTTGTTTTCAGATACTATGTATGTTTGGATTGTATCCACCTTGTGATTCACCATTATAATCTTCTATAGTATCCATTTTACTTTTTATTCTTTTAGAGTTTTCTATGATTCTAATCATTGTAGAGCAGAATTTTAAGATGTTCTGTTTGTATTCATAACTGCCAATTCCTTGAGATTGACCTGCGGATTCTGTTTTGTTATAATTTCCATGCAGGTCATGAAATACAAAGAGAAGCAGGAAAATGGTCTCAGGAAAGAAAATCATCTCTGTCATCACTTAAGGATTCACAATATAGAAAAAGAGACAGGCAGAAAAACAAATAATTGTAGCAATATAAAAAGCAGCGCCAGAAAGAGATGTGTCAAATTATGGGAACAAAAAAAGGGGAATTTGAAAGATGACATTTGACCTTGGCCAAAGATGACCTTATCCCCATAAGTACATGGATGGAAGCATTCTAAGCAGAGGGAATAGTATCTGCAAAGATATGATGGCTTGACTAGTAAGGACCTGAAAGGAATTTGGCAGGAATAATATGTATGAGGAACAAGACTGTGGGTTTTCCTGCAACTCAACTTTAAATGATCTCTAGTTGACTGTTCAGTCCTACCAGAAATATGTCATTTTAAGTAAATCAACTCAAAGAGTGCTTTATATTCTAAAAAGACTCTGAAAATCTTTAGTTCTCTGAGGGTATAGCTTCAGGATGTTCCCAGAACACACCAGTATAACATCAACATTTAGTGTGAGAAGAGGCAGAGGATGGGTTTTTAACTGACAGAATTATAGTGCACCTGTCAAAGTACACGAAATCAGCTACATAAATATCACAGGCCTACCCACCCTGTGACAGCATAAACCTCAAACTTTTTATCAAGTTAAGAAATAAAAATAAAGGAAGGCTCTCTACATGTCTTCTCACAGAAAGTCCAGCTACTTCCACGTCCAGATTTTCTATACTTCCTTTCCCCAGACATTTTTTTTCCCAAGCCAAATGTATGTCTTCTTTTATGAAACAATTTCTCTCCTCTGGGTCTGCACTTAGTGCTAGAGTTTTCCTTTTCAGAAATGGTAAGAATGTGAAAAAAAAAAAAAAGAATATATTTTGAGATGGAGTTGCATCGAAAGGCATTCCTGCTGGAGCTTCTGTGAGAGAGAACCACAAGAACTTTGGTTGGGTGATTGGCAATGCTGAGCCAAACTCGCTGGGGCCAGGACAGGCTGATGGGGAGAGAGATAGGTCTTCTGAAATGTAAATGTGTCCAGCCTCCTCCTCTGATGCAGGACCAAGAAACAAGAGCGCTTAAGGCAACTTTTGCATGAATAATGCATGATAGCCTGGGATGGTGTTGCTCTTAAGACTGATATTTGTCGGAATAACAATGGGATCAGGTGGTTTCAGACATTTCAATTAAATTCAATAAATGTTTATCAAATACTTTGAGCGTGGCTGCCAGTCACTGCACCAGTTTTGTAGCACTTCTGCAGAAGCTACTGAGAAAAGGGGTTTTAGGCTTTGTCCTTCAGAGTGTACATCTAAACACGGAGATGGAGATGGAACAAGTGCAAAGACAACCCTAATAAAGTGCAGAAAACGCAAATGTCATAGAGAGGTAACAATCGTGTCTGTGGGAGTTGAGGGGAAACAAGGCCACAGGTGATCAAGGGGCACTGGAAGAAGATGGCACTGAAACAGTTTGAAGGAGTTGGATGGCAACAGTTTTGAGCATCAATGATGTGCCTGGAACGAGCATGAGACATCACACTTCATCCTCCCAACAGCCCTACCAAACAGGTATTGCCATCTCCATTCCACTGTTGAGTAAAGTGGGGCTCTGGAGAGTTGGGCAGCATCTCCAAAACCTCTATTAGAGGATAGAACCAAAGTTAAAGCCCAAATGTGTCTTTTCCTGCAGGACCGAGCTGACTTTTCCAGGAGTAAAAATGGGGAAGGTCTTCTGGAGTAAGGAAACAGCCAAATCAAAGGCATGAAGGCAGCGAAGGACAACGTATATTATGGAAACAGAGTGATCTGGTTAAACTAGAAAGAGAGTAGAGATTGACTGGGCTTAGAATGCCAGGGTAAGACGTTTCTACTCTTGCTGGCAATAGGGAGCCATGGGAAGTTTAGCAAAAATGCCATGATTCTATCAGTGCTTTAGCAAGTGGACCTAGATAAATCGTACAGGTGGGATGAGAGTGGGAAGAAGTTCAAATGGTCCTACTAGTCCAGAGTTGAGGAGGTATCAAAGTTCCATGTAGGATGAATCTACTTGGCTTTCTCCTTGGCATCACACACATCTATCTATTCCACAGTTGAAACCGCATGGTGCCTGTCTGCAACTTACAGATTTTTAATTGCGGCACTTTTCCTAATAAATGTGGAGTCACGGAAAAAAAAAAATGTTCTTACAAGAGTCAATGCCTTAGGGAACCACTTCTTGTAACAAGGCTGCTGTTCTCTTTGTGTGGCCATCACCCTCTTTCCATCTGATTCTATTCTTTTTCCCCTTGGAGGTAAGTGTGAGCACACATATATTCGAACACACACAAAGACACACATGCTCTAGTTTTGGCCCCAAGCCTTAGGTCCTCCAGACACTTGCCACCCCTGCAATATCTCACTGGTCCCACACCTGCCTGCATACCCACCTGTTTCCTCCTGTACAGGTGTACAGTGGCACATGGCCACATTTCCTGCCTGGAGTGTGAGTTTCAGGCTCTAAATTCCGTCTTCCCACTTGGTGCCTCATGCTTTGTTTTGCTTGAAGTGGCGTTTTCTCCAGGAGTTGCTCACTCTGGTAGCCTGTCTACTCACCATGGTCTGGCCCATTTCATTATCTTCTGTAGCCCCTCAACACAGAAGCAGCAGGTATGGAAGGGAGGAGGTGAGTGTCAGAAATGAACAAAGGAAGAACCTACTGGGACTTAGAGATAGGATGAAAAGTGAAATGAAGGCGAATAGGCCAAAGTTTGCCCAGTCACTCATTCAACAAACACTATGGACTTTTCTGATTACCATGTTCAAGGGTAAGTCCTGGCTATGGAGTGATTAAAAAAAAAAAAAGGATACATGCCTTTGTTGACTTCACAGATAAGTTGAAGATTTGGGTGTAAAAGTAAATAAACAAATAAAATTAGGACTATCTCGGATCTTTAAGGAATTTAGAGAAGCTAGTGTCCAAATTTTAATGAGGGGAGAGAGTGCTCAAGGGTTGGAGAGGTGGCAGCAGTGAGATATGAAGTGAGTCACTCACAGACACTGGATAGGGGGTTTGGTACAAACTCTAACAGGAGGCAGTGCAGAGAACGTCTCTATCACTGGCAACCAAATGTAGCTGCCCCCTTGTCCCCGATCCTAAAACACAAGGTCCCTTGTGTTCTCTTGTCCTGAAATCCTGCCTTTACCATGAATCAATCATCCCTGGTGTAGAATCAGCATCTTTCCTTGTCTCCTCCCACCTCATGCTCTCCTGTGGCATCAGTGAGCAACGTGGACTTGAATGGAGATGCCCAAAAAGAAGGAGGTGGCTCTCACATCCATATGTTCATTGTCCATTCTGGCCAGCAGTTTTGTCTTGTGTTTCTTTTGTTTACTTTAGTTGCTTGTTTTCTTTCCTTCTTGTTCCCTTTCCCGCCACTACTTGACTCCTGGGTCCTCCATCTTCGGTTTCTCTTGGAGGGTCTCAGTTGTCTGCTCTTCTACTAAGCTGTTCCCTATTCCTACTCTCCAGTTTACTCCATTACCCTCTCCGGGAGGCAAAGGGTCCTCAGGTTCTTAGGCTCCACCCCCTTAGAACACACTATAGTGACTCTCTCTTTTGCTACTTTACATGTCCTACAAGTCTTGCTTCTCTACCCGACCCCCATCTGTCTCCATTGCTCCCCACACCATCAGGCCTCCACCCTCCTTATTGCCTTATTTCTTCCAAACAAATATAACTCTCTTCCCATGAAGAATTCTAGCAACAAAAATTTCTCCATGTTATTACAAGTTATTCATGTATGCACTGAGAACAAACCATTATTTTAAAGTTACCAAAAAATATTCCCTGTTTCTCAAGTAGTAAAGGAGAACTCAGCTGTGACCAGCAGAGTAATAATGCTCCACCATCCTCTGGCTCCAGCAAAGAGGTCCACAGGCTAATCCCCCAGAACCTGTGCATATGTGACCTCACATGCTAAGAGCAGCTCTGCAGACATGCTAAAAAAATCTTGATGGGGATCCCTGGGTGGCTCAGCAGTGTAGTGCCTGCCTTTGGCCCAGAGCGTGATCCTGGAGTCCCAGGATCGAGTCTTGTGTCGGGCTTCTGCATGGAGTCTGCTTCTTCCTCTACCTGTGTCTCTGCCTCTCTCTCTCTCTCTCTCTCTCTTGCTCTGTGTGTGTGTGTCTCATGAATAAATAAATAAAATCTTAAAAAAAAAATAAATCTTGAGATGGGAGATCTTCCCAAGATAGCCTGGGTGGGCCTGTGGAATCACAGAGATCTTGCAAGGAAAAAAGAGACGTGTCAGAAAAGAAAGTCAGTGTCACAGATGGGGAAGACTCAACTGGCCATTGCTGGCTTTGAAGATGGAAGGAGGTATCAAGCCAAGGAATGAATGCCTTTTCCAGCCTCTAGAAACTGGAAAAGGCAAGAAATTGGGTTCTGTCCTAAAGCCTCTGAAAGGACTGCAGGCCTGCTGACACCTTCATTTTAGGCCAGTGAGACTCCTGTCAAACTTCTGTAAGTTCTCGAGAACTTTAAGATAATCAATGTATATTGTTTAGTAATAGCTGTGTGTGTGGAGGGAGGAGCCATCAAAGAGGATGAGGAAGACAATGACGGTAGGGCAGGCACAGGCTTTCTCATTCACCTTCCTGGTGGGCCCCAAAGGATGTAGGAGGCCTGAATCTGAACACAGGGGATGACCGTGGGCATCTCTGTTTACATGGGATGACCACCAGTGAGGCTTGCAACAGGTGGCAGTAGGAAGCCAGGGAGAGGTCTGACCTCTGTTTGAGAGGGAGCCATGTCTTTTGGTGGCTTGGGCGCTGAGACGCCCAGAACCCCATTTGAGATTTGTCTTCTGGATGTTGATGTTGTTTCCATCAAACTTTTAAGTTTTGTTGAAACGTATGACTTGAGCTTAACTGTGTCCTAGAGAAGGAGGAGGGTGAATCTGGAGAAAGGTTGTGAGGTGGCAAAGGGTGACCCGGAGGCCAAGCAATGGTTAGGACACAGTTCTGGCTCACACACATACATTCTTGGGGAAAACTCAAAAATATTCCTGGGGGCGGCGGGGGGGTGGGGTGGGGGGTGGTAGGCTTGTCTTGGGGAAAAAACTCCAGAGAAGACCTGAATTCCTGCAATCACCAAGGAGGGAATCTTGACCAATTTTGGACTGATATCCAAAGGGTGATTCTGTGGGGCAGAGAATCTGGGGAAACCTGAAGATGTATATCTACATAGTCTTGTATAGTTTTTAAGACAAGAATGGTGAGAAGAATTTTCATTTGGATAACTGCATATCCCAGTTAAAGGCACTAAGATAACTCTTAGGCCATACATACATTTACTTCTCATTCCTTCAGCACATTTGCTTAATATTATAGAAGAATGAACACAAGCCTGACGGGGGTGGGGGGCAGGTTTCCTGGCTTCAGTGTTAACTCCTTTCCTCTTCTTTTTTTTTTTTTTTTTCCTTCTTGCTACCTCCTCCTCACCTGAACCCTGACTAGCAGACAAGGTACAAAGTCTTAAAAAACTGCTTGGAAGACCTATCCCAGGGTTATACCAATGACCCTGAACTAGAGGCACAGTTCCAAACATAGGTTTCTAAGCGCTGAGTGATGAAAGGGACTACCTGGGCCAACCCACAAGGAAACACACTCCTCTCTCTTCTTCACCCCGTAAAACCTGCTTTGACTTGGAAAGTCATCCAGTTGTCGCTACTCCCTGATGCACGTCAGCCGAATAAAACCTTTAGCCTGTACTGAGTCACTTAAACTATGTTTTTCTTGACCACGTCTTGTGGTCTAAGTTAGGTACTTCATTAGGTACTTTATATATACCATTTCATTTAACCTTCACAAATAACCCTACAGTAAAAATGTTGTTCCCATTTCACAGATGTCAATACCGAGGCTTGCATAGATGGTATAACCTGCCCAAAGTCAAACAGCCAGTACATGGTACAGTCATGGTTTTAAACCCTGATCTACCTGACTCCATCCACAGGTGGAGACAGAGCTGTGGAAACCAGGAGATTGTGGATGAGTCGGGAAACTGAGAGAGGAGGGGAGGGAGAGACAATGGTGAAGGTCCTAGCAAGAAGATGGGAGAAGACTGATGACCTGGCCTAATAACCAGGCAGAAACCAAACTCTTCCTTTCTCCTGCTTTTTGCTCTATTCCGACCTACGGTATATTGGGTGAGGCCCACCCTTGTTGGGAAGGGCAACGTGCTTTGCCTTCTCTACCAATTCAAGTGCTTATCTTATCCAGAAACACCCTCACAGCCACATCCAGAATAATATTAAACTGAATATCTGGGCACCCTGTGACCCAGTCAAGCTGACACATCAAACTAACCATTACACAGAGATGCCCTTGTGGTCAAACCTTCATCACTTTTCAGCCTCCAACCTCCCTGAGCTTTATATGGATTTGACAGTGTTTATGTAAAGTTTACATATTGTAGCTGCTGTTGTGGCAGGAGAGGGGGCCGGCCCAGCTCCTCAGCCTCCCCTCCTGCCCCCTCCTCCCTGCAGCACTCTCCAAAAAACCTCCTCACTGCAGCACTCTCCAAGAAACCTCAGGGACCCTTGGATTCTGAAGGGCAGAGACTGAGTGGCACTCTACAGAGAAAAGAGCTCAGGATTCGACAATGCCTGACAGGGTTAGATATTTGATGCCCCCAAATCCATTCCTGTAGCCCTGAGGAGTAATGGGGGCCTGTGGTTGGTTTGCTCCTTCCCTTCAACGGAAGGGGGCTGGTTCAAGGGAGTTGACTGATGGACAAAGGAAAAAGAGCCTTGAGGAGCCAACATCACCATGAATGAACTTGGTCCTAGGAACATGGTAAAGAAAAACCTTTAGGCAGAATGAACAAAGAGCATTAGGATTTACTCTCAACCTTGAGCCCTTAAAAGAAAGCTCACATACCAGAGTACCTTGCATCCCTACAGACTATGAGGCTCTTTGAGGGCAGGGACCAGAGGAAGCTCCAAAAACATGTGGTGGGTGGCTAAAACTGAAATCCACCCACATACTATGTGAATTTTTTTTTGCCCTTAGGAATCACCCTCATCTCTGAGCCCACAGCTCTCCATGGGTTCAGGGAGCAACTGGTGCTGATATTTCTATATTTATATTAACCATTTCCAGCCAGTTGTCACGGATATCTAGAAGGTAAGCAAGGTACAAAAGTGAAATTCAACTTTGAAAAATCTTACACAACCATAGGAAAGTTTGCTTGTTTGTCAGAGAGATAGTCGTTAAAACATTAAAGTTTTTCACAGCAGATACTCTGGTTTGCTGTCAGAGGAAGGAATAAATGAAGGGAGCGTGTGCTCGGCCTGGGAATTCAGAAGAGACGGCTGTGTGGTTCTTGCTTTTTTTTTCCTCTTCCAGATCAGCACCTGTCAACTTCACTCGCACAAATTCAGAGCGAGGCACTTTCTCTCCATTTTACAAATTTTATGACACTGCTATCTATTTCCTGTCAAATTAGCGCAATTCTCACTTTTTACTAGCCTTTGTTATGTAGATCTATAGATAATTTTAATTCTATTGTCCTTGTCTTTATTAAACCGATACCCTCTACTGCATTAAATTGGGTCGTAAAAATTGTATCACGTTATTTTATGTAGCATAAATATAATGTCGTGTGTTCACTGTACTGTCAAGTGTTGGTGGTAATGAATAACTGACTTTCATTGCCCGCTGAGAATGCTGACGTTCCCTCCCACTCCACAGCTCTGGCTGATACTAGACTATTTTCAAGCAACACCATCTCCGCTTTCCCCTAAGAATCACCTGGTGAGACAATCACCTATTCTATTCCAACCTAATTGTATCATCTCTCCACCAAAAAAAAAAGGAAGATAAAGGAAACTAAATCCTCAGCAGTCCCTGTCTTTGTTCATGACTCAGACTCCCTTATAAGATTTTTCTTAGGCAGTAAGAAATTGAATGTTTCAAATTTTGAGAAAATAGGCAGTTTCTTGGTGACCTGGCTGATGGGACCAACTTCTTCAACTTTTGGTGTCCTGTGCTGCCTTCTGACACAAGTGTCTTAATCTACCAGGGGCCACTGACCATTCACTCAGAGTTCTCATGGCCTCAAAGGCCCCAGGGGCCAACTCACCAAGACAGTGCCCCCAGAGGACAAGTTGGGAATGGCAGAGCCAGGAAATAGCTGGAAGATTCCAGAGAGGCAAACCGCCCAGAAAATCTCTAGTGGCCGGCTGGGCTGGAGTCTTTTGGCTGGAGAGAAGCTTCCTAAGGGACAGAAGTATTTTTATTCCTAAGCTGGGGGACAGTGGGAAGAGAGGTGAGCTAGTGGGCTCCACTTTGTGAAGTACAAACAGGTGTTTGATGGTCACCAGGGCTTTCCTGATCTATCTCACTAGAAGCTCATGTACTCTCTACCTGAGACCAGAACTGTAAAGAGTTTGCAGGGCTCTTATTTCTGTCACCCCCTCTCTGTGTCCCTGTAGAGATTTCCAGAGAAACCCTTAAAGCACAAAAGAAATAAGTGCTTGTCTTAAGAGAGAGCAAGGAGGAAGCGGGAAATTGGGTAAACCACAGGCCACTATGCATCTGAAATTGCGGGCAGAAAACCCAGGGAGAGAGTGATGGAAACCCTAGAGGGAAGAAAAGCAGACCAAGTCACTGAGGTTTGTGTCAGGAAAAGAAAAAGGAGAGAACAGGTTGCTGGGCAGGTCTGAGGAAGCACCCTGAACAGAGGAGCAGGGAGGCCCTGACTAGAGCTCCTGCTGGCTCACCCATGGCTGGTGGGCTCCTAATCAGGGAGGGGAGGCCATCCTAGGCCAAAGAGTCCTGGATTCAAATCTCTGCCACTGCTGGCAGTGTAAACACAGACCAGTGTCTTCATCTCCCCGTGCCTTTGTAAAATGTGCACGAGAGTAATTTTCACCTCTTACAGTTATCATGATTCTTTTTCCATTTTTCTCCTGGCCTCAATATCAAAATATCTCAGAAATGTTTAGTCCTCAAATGCATTTGGGAGAAAAACAAAAATAAATATCATTCAAACCCTGTAGATATGGAAAATTGGCTTGTTCCTGTCAGTGACATCCTGCCCAGCTTGGATCCCTGTCAGGGAGGCTCATTGTTCATGGTATTCATTTCCAAGTGAACCCCTTTCATTAAGGACAACAAACCATGCCATCCCATTTGTCTTTAGCCTAGTTGCAGTGACAACTGGATTCTGAAGTTGCAGTGTATTCTGACACAGCCCAATCCAAGTCGGAGGAACTGTTTCAGATGGTGATGATGAAAGAAGGCAGCTCCCAAGCAAAGGATTACTCCTAGGAAGAGCTGTCAGTGCCCTGAAGAAGGGCAGGGATTGAGAAGAATGGGGAAACAAGCAATTGTGCAAACAAAGCAGAGACTCTGAGCTACACTGGCCCAGAACTATGGGGTCCAAGTGGGTGTGCCTGTGAAGTAAAGGGTGGACATGGAAAGAGATTCCTGACCATTCCTCACCAATGCAATGCCTTAGTTCAGCCTCTCCATCTCCACTTGGATTTTAGCAACAGTCTCCTGTAAAAAAATGAAAGTGAAATGCAGAGCCTCCCAGTTTGAGAAGAAGAGGAGGTAACTTTGGCAAAGATGGGTGGCTAGAAGTGGCTAGCCTGAGAACCCTCACCAAACTCCCTCATCTCCTACTTGGGGCACTCCCCCTGCTTTTCTGCCACTACCACCATACAGACCCTGAAAGTCAGGTGGAGAGGGGAATAACAGCTTCTGCTTTATGGTTCTGACCTGAGTGTGGGCTTAACTCTACATTTAGGTCCCCTTAGCACAGCTGAGAAAGATGAAAATTCCAAAAAAGTTCACTAAATCCAGAGAGAGAGAACCGTAAATAAATAATTTCCAGAATGAAAAAAAAAATAACTTCCAGAATGCACAATTGCATAGAAACAACATGATTTCCAGTGTTTTTGAGGCTCTAGAAGTGAGCTTCTAGTCCCATAAGAACAGAAGTAGCCAGGTTTCTAGAATCCATGTTTCCATGCTCCTGTCTGAGGGACACCATTTCCTCAGGTTATTGATAACTTGGTATTGACTGGGGTATGTCACAAGGTATAAAAAGAAATGCCAGGAATGTGGACAGACAAATCAAGGGTCAGGGCAATCAAAAGAAGGTCCTAGTATGGACAGTAGACTGTCACATCTCAAATAACTACTCTCCCTGTATTATTTTTATGCCAGACATGAGCAATGCTAGGTTCTCTGAGAATGGGATAGGAAGTTGGTAAAAGTGATAAAAGTGAGATGGGGACAAGAAGTTTTTAATGACAGAAACCAAAAGAATAAGGAGTTTATGCTTAGACAAGTTTTCCTTGGCCAATTTAATCACTTTTTATGATGCCTTCCCTGACCTTTTTTCCTTAGTGATTTCCAGAGATGGCTACCACAAATATCTTCCCACCGTGTTCATGCACCGTGTTCCACTGTTCAGGAAGTGAAATCTATGTCTCTTCCCCTTGAATCTGGTCTGGACTTGTGACCCGTTTTGATAATACAATATAGTGAAAATGACATTCTGGGACTTCCAAACTCAGGCCTGAAGAAAACTATCAGCTTCTATGTCCCCCCTCTTAGAAGCTATCTGCCAAAAGAAGGCTAACTACCCTGCTATGAGGAAGTCAAAACAAGCTAAGTGGAAATGCCACTTGGAAGGTGAGAGATGGCTGGCCAGCAGCCAGCTGTTCCAGTCCTCTAAGATGAATAAAAGACATGAAAGTAAAGGAGCCATCATGGACTTTCTGTACCAGCAGACAACACATAAAGCCAGTTTCCCAGCCAAGCCAAGCTGAGGTTCTAGAATCATGAGAAATCATAAATTGTTGTTTTAAGCCATAGAATTTTGGTATGTCTTGTTACACAGTAATAAAAATCTAAAAAAGCGACTCTACGCCATAGTAGGTCATCATCACCTCTGTGCTATCTAGGTATTTTTGTGCACACTTCTATAATTGTTGGATTTCTAATTGGTTAGTCTTCTTTCAGAGTCTTTAAAGACAAGGACAATGTCTTAAGCACCTCCGATTCCCCAAAATAGTAGGTGCTCAAGAATTAATTTTTCGGTGGATGACTGGCTAGACTGGATGGATGCCTGAGAGGTGATAAATACAGGGGCCCTTTTCCCTCTATGAGCCAAAAAAGAGTAATTTAGCTTAAGAGAAGGGTGCTTTCCACACAACCCTTTCCTCTGACATTTGAAGGAAAATGAGAGAATTTAACACAGAAATACAGAGAATTTAGAACCTGAGGATAAATGAGGGAACTCCTTCATTATCAGTCAGCTCCTATGAGGTAATAGAAAATATATATTGGTCTCTGTCCCCAGTTCTTTTCACAGAGCTCCTGAAATCCTTGGGACTTCCTAGGTGATAAGAGCACTAGGAGCATCTTTTGTCCTAATATTTGTCTTTGACCCATTCCCTGACACAGGACTCCTAAAACCCTTCTAAATTCCTAAGTGATAAGAGCAGTAGGAGCACCTTTTATTCTATTGAGGCAGTTCTGGGCAGGCTCCTGGATGGGGGCTGGTCACCAGAAAGAGCAAGCCATGATTAGAAGCTTGGGATTTTCAGCTCCACCCCTCCCATTCTCTAGAGAGGGGAGAGGGACTAAAATGGAGTTAATGATTGATCATGACTATGTGAAGAAGCCTCCATAAAATTCCAATAGCATGAGGTTCAAGGAGCTTCCAGGCTGGCAAACACATCCTTACCAGGAGGGTGACACACCCCAACTCCACAAGGACAGAAGCTCCTATAACTCGGGGCCCTCCCAGACCTCACCCTATGTATTTCTTCATCTGGCTATTCCTCTGTAGAATTTATCATATCCTTTAATAAACTGGTAAATGTAAGAAAACGTTTGAGTTTTGTGAGTCACTCTAGCAAATTAATTGAACCTGAGAAGAGGGTATGGGAACTTCCTATTTGTAGCCAAGTCAGACAGAAGTTGTGAGTATCCAGGAGATCTATTAGTTGTGATGGGCATCTAAAGTGGAGTGGAAACAGTCTTGTGGGGCTGAGTTCTTAACCTTTGGGATCTGACACTATCTCCAGGCAGATAGTTTTAGAATTGAGTTAAACCGCAGAACACCCTGCTGGTGTCTGAAGAATTACTTGGTATGGGGATAAATCTCCACACGTTTGGTAATCGGAAGTGTCAAAAGTGAAGTATTCTCTGTGAAAGTAAAGGAGACACACAGGGAAGAAATACCTAGTAGGGAAGAACTGGGTTTTTCCCTACACAGAGAAAGGGAAAAACAGAGTTTTCCCTTTACAGCTTCTATCTCACCAGTGATGAAGGGCATGTCATCATTTATTGAGGACAATGATGGGACAGATTTGAGATAGGAACTCAGAGAAAGAACTGGAAAAGATAAGGCAAAAAAAAAGGCATTAGAATGACTATAAAGGAGAAAACATTACTGAGAATGTCAGTCTGAGACACAGGCTGTTGACAGAAGCTTCTTAGAAAGAGGATCACCCTTCTATCCAGAAAGAAATAAAAACATACAAATTTTTTAAATGAAAGACTTTCCCTACTAGAGATGGTTGAGATTTGAATTCTAGGGAAATTCCTAGGTCTCCAGAAAGGCCAAATTGAAATGGTCATGAAGTAAACTCATGATTAAATTTATGAAAATAATTGTACATTTTTTTCAAGTAATAAGACTCCACGTACTCGGCAACTTCCGTAGATGAGGTGGGCATGCACCATCTGTGTAACAAAAATTATTACCAAATGCTTTCACACATCCCAATGTTTAAATGTGTCGTGAGGTCAAAAGGAGGAGATGATAGGGGCTAGAGATTTTTAAAAATAAATCTTTATAAGTTACTTTGAAAATTAAAATCAACATATGAATAGTAATAGCTGCTTATGAGGATTATCACAGATTCTTCAAAAACCAAAACTTAAAAACTTTTTGTTTTTTAAAGGTTTTGTTTATTTATTCAGGACAGCCACAGAGAGAGAGGCAGAGACACAGGCAGAGGGAGAAGCAGGCTCCATGCAGGGAGCTCGATGTGGGACTTGATCCCAGGACCCCGAGATCATGACCTGAGCCAAAGGCAGATACTCAATCCCTTAGCCACACAAGTGCCCCAAATATAGCAGGTCTTAATTTGTAATCACCATGCTCAGGTTAAGAAGCATTATGTTATCTATTTTCTTAAAATTATATTAAATCTGACTCTACCCCAACCTCTGACTGGCCAACCCCTCTTCCCCATTTTCCCCTAGAGTCTTACACAGTCCAGAATATTCAGGAAGAAACAGTATTGGTCATAGCTCATATACCCTTTGTTTATATCCATATAGTCTTTTGAAGGTAGAAAGTTTTATGTATCGTGTGCCTGATTTAAAATATAGTGTATTCGTAGAAAATTTGAGGTTTAGTAAGGCCAACAGATCAAGCGATGATTGTCATTGACTAGATAGTTTATAACTGACAGTTCCCAAAAGGGGAGGTCATGCCATGCCATGCAGGGGCCACACAGAGAAGCACCAGCGTTGGTTAGGAGGCACTAGGGAGGGGGCAAGACCACGTGCAAGAGTATTGCATTTTCTTCAGGAAGGAACAGATAAGGTGTGGTAAGCAGGTTTGGGCTTGGCTAGTTTGCGTTATTTTGGTGGGGTCTAGAGCATAGGGATTGTCCCTGGTTGTCTAGGACCTGACCCTGGGGTGATGAGTGCAGGTGGATAGTGGTTTAGGGGGTGGGAGTCATATAAAGGAGGTAATTGGGGTGTGGGCTCTGGATGGGAATTAGCTAACTGGCGGAGGGGCAGGCCCTCCAGAGTGAGCAGGGCCCCAGATGTCAAAGCATCAGAATACAGAAAACAAAAGACATGGCTAATGTAGTGCCAGGATGACTGCATATCCGGGACTTTTGTGCAGAATGGGAGCCCCAGGGTGGAAGATCCAGTCTCCCTGGGAGCTGCCATTTCCCTTACCTTTTGGAGAGCCTATTACGTCCCAAGAGACTCTCTCTCCTCTCAGTTTTGGGAACTGTTATCTTCTCTTAAATCAGCTACATCAACTGACACCGTCTGCGTTAATTACGATACTTGTGGCTGCAAGTCATAAAGAAAAAAGAAAACCTCAATTCAACTTGGCTTTAATAAATAAAGGAACGTTTTGGCTCACTTACTGGTAGGAAAGCCTTCAGGTGTGGTTACAGGATCTCTAGTGCCACGTGTGTGGTTTGAAAGTAGGACCATGAATTTTTTGATGCTTCTCTTTTCAAAAAGTGAAGACGCCCCATTCCCCTTGCATTCAGTATGTGCTGGACTTGGCAGCTTGCTTCTAAGGAATAGACTTTGCACAAGTCACAGTGTGTGACTTTTGAGACTATGACATAAAAGGCGTTAAAGTTTCCTTACTGTGGAGGAAGTCAGTTATCATGTTGCAAGGACACCTAAGCCTACAGAGAGGGTCCTACCCACAGCAGTCACGAACCTGCCAACTCTGAGAAAGGGCCATCTTCGAACCAGCTTGTCCGGCTTCAGACGAGCCTTCAGATGAGTACAGCCCCACCCGATGTCTTGATTGCCATCTCATAAAAGACGCTGAGAACCAGAACCACCCAGACAGGCCACCCCCAAACCCCTTGTCCAAAGAGACTGTATGAGAAAATAACTTTGTGATTTTTAAGGCATTTAATTTTAGGATAGTTGGTTACCCAGCAATAGATAATGATGGTGCCTATTGCTGCTATTTTCCCCTGTTATGCCTTTTTCCACATGGCAGCTTACTTCTTACTAAGCTCACCTCCCTCATGAGGGTAAAATGGCTGTATTAGTTCCGGGTCTGACAAACAAACACCTCACTATCCAAAAGGAGAGTCTGTGTGGATATCTTAGAATCCTGAGCAATTGTCTTAAGCTTCTGACAGACTGGGCCACCCCTGGACCAATCCCTGAATTAGGGAAATAACATAGGCTGACCAAGAAAGCCCTGGGTTACCTGAACTATGACAAGTGGAAAGAACTTACCTAAACCTCCTGTCTGCTACACATGCCTCCCTGGGAGGCCCCTTCCAGAAACCCTAAGCTTTTGAAAACAAAAGCAACGACAAAGAGTTGCCTTCATGCAATGGACATTTCTATTGCCAATGTTCCCTGGAGACAAAAGGAAATAAAAACTTGGCTTCCTTTTTTGTCACAGGAGTGGGGATGTGGAGGCGAAAATATGATGACAGCAAAATACAAATTACAATCTCCATAAATTAACTTACCCCATATTTTAGTGGGTCTCTGATGGCTCCCTGTAAGATAACAGAAAATATATATATTGGTCTCTGCACCCAGTTCCTGGCATGAAAGTCCTAAAACTCTTGTAATTGCCTGAGTGACTAGAGTGCGAAGAACATCTTTTGTTCTAAAACTTGGTCTTTGATCCTAGTTCCTGACACAGAGTTCTTAAATCCTTTGGAATTTCCCAGGTGATAGCAGTGTCTTTTCTTATAATGAAACAACTCTGGGTTCCTGGATAGGCTCTGGTCACCAAAAAGACCAAGCCATGATTAAGAGCTTGAAAGCTTTAATCCCATAGCTCACTCTCCAAAGAAGGGAAAGAGGCTGGAAATGGAGGCAATGATGCATCACACCTACATGGTGAAGCCTCCATACAAATCCTAAAAGTATGGAGTTTGGAGAGCTTCCAGGTGGGCAAACACATGGAGGTACAGGGAGAGAAGAATGACTGCAGAGGGCGTGGAAGCTCCTTGCCCCTTTCCATATACCTTGTCCTACTCATCTCTTCCCTCTGGATGTTTGTTTACCTGTATCCTTTATCATATCCTTTTATAATAAAAAATAAACTGTTTTCCTGAGTTCTGTGAACCACTCTAGCATATTAATGGAACCTGAAGAGGAAGTCATGGGAACCTCCAGTTTAGAGCTGATCGATCAGACATAGAGGTGACAACTGGGCTTGCGATTAGCACCTGAACTGCTTGGGGGTGGTCTTATAGGACTGAACATCTGATGCTATGTCCAGGTACACGGTAGCAGAATTGAGTTCAATTGTAGGAAACCCAGCTGGAGTTGCAGAGAATTGCTTGTTGTGAGAGAACCACCCACCTCTAGTGTTCTGAGTATAGCAGCTCTGTGAGAGTAAGGGAGAAACACAGGACTGCCTTTCTGAACACTCCCAAATCTATATCCCTAGCCCAGAAGCCCTTCTCAAACTCCAGAATCATATCCAACTGCCTCCTGATATGTCTATGTTGTCGCCTAATAGACACCTCAAATTAAACATATCCAAACTGAGATCCCGATTCACCTCCACAAACATGCTCATGATCCACATTCAATCCATTGGAAATCATGCTGGCCCTCCTCCAGAATTCATCTCCAATTGCATGACTTCTCACTACTTTCTATTACCCCTGGGTCATGATCGTCTCTCACCTCTATTACTGCCTCCTAGCCAACTTCCCTTGCTTCCTACACATCTATTTTCAACACAGTAGCTGGGAAACCCTCGTATGCTCAAAACAAATGTTCGAAATATTGTAGTGTTTTCCATTTTGTTCAGAGTAAAACTCTAAACCCTTAAAACAACCTTAACAAGGTGTTATATGATCCCATGACATCCTAGGCCCCCAGTTCTCCCCATTCGGTTTTTGTTTTTTGTTATTTTTAACTCTGTTTTAGATACACTTGCCTTCTTCACCCTC
Source organism: Canis aureus (assembly GCF_053574225.1). Classification (NCBI taxonomy): domain Eukaryota; kingdom Metazoa; phylum Chordata; class Mammalia; order Carnivora; family Canidae; genus Canis; species Canis aureus. Next base: position 14,202,010 of record NC_135633.1, read on the forward strand.
AACCATGCCAGGAAACTTCTTACCTTGGGGCCTTTGCACCAGCTGTTCCTTCTGCCTGTGAGGGTCTTCTCCTGGCCACCCACTCAGGTAATTCCTTTACCTTCTCAGCAATGCCCACCTGCACCCCTCTATTTAACCATGGGACCTATGTATCCCTATTCTGCCCTCCCAAGCCTGCCTTGTCCTATCATACTTTCATTTTTTTTCTAGAACTTATCATCTATATAATTCATTTGTGAATTATACTCATTGACTACCAGCATCCCTTGTACTTCATAGATCCCACAAGAACCAGGGCTCTTTATACATCTTTTTCATGGCTGTATCCCAGTTCTGAGGATTCAGAACCTCAGAGCAGGTGTTTAGTAAATATGTGTCAAGTGAGTGAATGGCTGGCTCACACCATTCCCATGACATGGGGACTCTTTTCATGTACATTTGTGGAGTGGTTCCGGAAGTTGCTGGAGCTCACAAGACAAGAACAACTGGGATTAAAGTCTGGCCCACATTCCTCCCCACCAGAAATCTCTGTAATTAGACCCATCTCCTCCCTTCTGCCATAATTTGGAGCATAATTATGGAGATCTTATTTTTTAATCAGAGCAGATTTCATTAAGTTGAAGAAAATGTAAAAAATATGAAGATAGCCTGAGGCTAGGAATGCTATCAGTGAAATGAGGCTCTTAACTTACATGATTTGACATCTGGGAAATATATTTAGTGATCACTTTTGTCTTCAAATATGTAACAGTGTCCTAAAAAATGTCTTCCTCCCAACTGTTTCCATCTTCACCTAGGCATATTGATCTGTGCGTGTGCGCAGATGCACCCACACAATTACAAAACCGATGAATCTCTGTATATGTATATATTTTTTTGAAATATTTAATGCTTCTGACCTCACTCCACTGAATAATCAATGGACAAAATGTGCTCCTGTTGTATCATCAGAGGCCCAGGAACTTGTGTTATTCTGAGAAGTACACTTGCCCACTAGGGAAAGACAGGTGAGTCTGGAATTTGAGAGCCACCAGGGTCAAGACCCACCTTCCTACTCTTCCACCCCTGCCAGCCACTTATGCCATCCATGGCTGTACAACCCTGGCTTTGCCCTATCCCTTGGCTTCACCACTGGGGATGGTCTGCCTCTGAATGCTTGATGAAACATGGGGCATACACAAATTTATCCAAGGTGAATGGAGTTTACATTCAGGGCTAGCATATACTTTAGAAAACCAACCACTTGATTTCTGGTGTTATAATTCAAATTAGATTAGGTGGCCCAGGGTGAACTCCAACATATTCTAATAACCCTCATAACATAGCACTTAACTCACTTTTGAATTAAAGCCTGTTTCCTTGGCTCTATATCCCTATAGGCAATAAAGTCTCGGAGAGTGAAAGCTTATCTGACTCACCAACGTGGCTGTAACCTCTGCGCCTGACACACAGTAGGCATTCTGTAATTAATTTAATGCTTGTTAGATTGCATAAAGGAATTCATTAATAATGTAATCAGAGAATTACATTAGAAGAACATTTATAAATAATGCATACAAAAAAGGGAATTGATTAGTAAGACTGCACCAGGGTTGAATCAGCTGCTTCCATAGAAGAGACTGAATTCTGGTCACCAGAAAGACATCCTTTGGCATATAATCCTATGGCCACTGATCTTATTAAGCTGATTACTACGAAATCTTGGCAGGAATACTGCTAAAGAAGCTATGGGGATTTCAGTTCAATGAGCCTGAACATTCTATTTATTGAAAAGGACCAAAATGGAATGGGCTGCCTCTGGGGTGGTAAATGCTGTGTCATTCAGAAGTTGAATGCCATTTTCTGAAGGGCCTCTGCAATCACGTAGAGAATTAGACTAAGAACATCTTAAGGTCCCTTTAATCTGTTACTTTATGAGTGGCCTTGAGGGGGTCTATAACTGGGAAGCCAAATGTGAATTATTCTAGAAGTGCTACAGAGAATGCACCTGGAGCAAGCCTAGAACCAAATGCCAAGGGGTACTCTGATGGCTTCCCCAGGGCAGTCACCCATGTACCAGGAAATGGATCTTGATTCTATTGCAAGGAGAGACCTTGGAAATGCTGGGTGGCTAATGAAGAAAAGTGAAATAACTAAAATTTAAAAACATTTTTAGTATTTGGGTGCCAGTAACCCTGACTTCACCCCAGGCTCATATGACTTAGAGGAAATACCTATTATACTTGTCCCTACCCCCAGTGCTGGCTCTTCAGATTGTTGTTCAAAACTCATTATATCCTTTCTTTGACCACCCCCAACACCACCAATAAAGTTTACCTCCTCTTTTCCTTACCTGTATTCTGTAATCACCCATTCTTTGTCCTATGCCATCTGGATATTTAAATGATTAGATCTAGAAAACCATAATTTTAGAAGGTACAAGAATTTTCTTCATTCAGGGCTAGAATTTGCTCTTAGGGCAGACAGACTCTACTCTTTGCTTTATTTTTCGTTTAATTGTGTAGAAATCTGGTAGGTATCTACCCAAGAAGTGATTCTAATGCAGATGCTTTAGGCTGTGGATATTAAATATTCTAGCTACTAAAGGAAATTCACTCATTCATTTATTCAACAAATATTTCAGTGCCTGTGTATCCGGCTCAAATTGAGGGCTTGGAGGACTTTTGAGGCAACTAAGCAATCTTTACAGGGCCTTATTTATGCCATCATGAGAAAACTTTCCCATTTGTGAGACTCCCTCTCACACCCTCCACACCTCCATTCTTGGGGTCTAAACAGAGCTCCACATGCTCAGTGGCCAACTGATCTTCCACAGGCCTCCACATCCCCAGGATGTGGATGGAAGAAGCACCAGACGAGTCTGGAAGAAGCACCAGAGCTAAGAGTCCTCCTTGACAAGACCCTACCCGTCCTTTCCCTCTCAACACTCACAACTTCACCATCCATCTGTATGTCCTTGGTCTTCATTTTGTTAGTCACTGCAGGAAGCTCACATCCCCCAGTTCATTCCTCATCCCCAAGATCTCCAAAATATGTTCTGCATGTTCTGACCCATCTCATAACCCTCTCCAACTTCTAAAATGGTCAACTATCTGGAATTCATGGTCATAATAAGCAAGGTTCCCCAAACAAGCCTTCTCTATAAGCTGCCTTCATCTTTTTTTTTTTTTTTAAGATTTTATTCATTTATTCATGAGAGACAGAGAGAGAGAGAGAGAGACAGGCAGAGGGAGAAGCAGGCTCCATGCAGGGAGCCTGACATGGGACTCTATCCCAGGATCTGGGGATTATGCCCCAGGCTGAAGGCAGCGCTAAACTGCTGAGCCACCCGGGTTGCCCTTCATCTTCTGACTCTAACTGAAACCTGGCTCTTCCCTGAGGGCACTGCTCCCACTGCAGTGGCTCCAACACCCCTCCTTTCACTGGAGCTGATGGGGAGAAGTCCTTCCAATTCCTCATTGTCGCTTCCCTGCCATTATCTCCTATTACTAGTGTAAGAGTCATAGCTCTGACTCCCATGTCATCAGACTTCATCACCCACCATCTCTCACTCTTCCCATCATCTGTCCACCCTGTGTGAGTCCCACAGTTTCTTCAATATTTGGGGTCCTCTTCACATGACCCATGTCCATCAATATCCGTCCCTCCAACCCTCTTCCTATCATAATGCTGGATGACTTTAACATATACATATTTGATCCTTCTACTATCCTGATCTCCAGTGTGTTGACCTCCTCTCCTCCAATGGTCTTGTTCTCATGGAAATGAACCCAAGCTGGAACTCACTATAGAAAAGAAAATTTCCCGCAGACAATTTACTGTTCTAACAGGCTTTTCTTCAGTCATTCGTGAATCAGGCAGCATTGATCCAGCAGATAGAAAGGATCTCCAAAAAGCTGTACAAGGCAAGAGATTTTTATAGACCAAAGTGAGCAGGAACAAGGAAGATAGGGTGGCATTTGCTTTCCTTATCTGGAGCCAAGTAAGACTTGTGCTAAGCAGGCGTCTGCTGATTGGTTGACCTGGGCCTCCCATTTCTGGGAGAACCAGCACAGAAACTTAGTAACGTTTTGGTTTGCGGATATGGGGTTTAACATGATGACTCCATCTTGGGCCTAATCTGGTTACTTTAACAATTATGCAATATTTTTGGAGCCCATGAAAATATTTTAATTTATAATTAGAAGAAAAAGTAAATATATTTAGCCTAGATATTAGTCATCTAAATATATGCTACTACTATATATTTATATAGACAACATATAATCATAATGAAACCTCTTAAAAGCATGGAGCTGAACAAAAATCAAAATAGCTGCACTAGTGCTCCAGCGAAGTTCAATTTTAAACTAATATTTTTACCTCTCTTCTGCAAACCTCCTCTCCTCCCTTCTTAGCTTTTTGCTTCAGGAACCCTGGACCACCCTAAAGACAGGACAAAGGAGGCTGGCAGCAAGTACACAATTCCTGTCAAACCAGCTAGATCCTGTATTTCCCTATAAAACCCCTCAGCCCCTTCCTCCAGGCTGGCTTGCAGTTTTTTGAAGGCTGCAACCCACTGCACCCTCCTTTGGCAAAACAGTAAAGCTATTGTTCTTTTTTTTTTTTTTAAGATTTTATTTATTTATTTATGAGAGACACAGAGATTGAGAGAGAGGCAAAAACAGAGGCAGAGGGAGAAGCAGGGAGCCTAAAGTGGGACTCCATCCCAGGACTCCAAGATCACACCCTGGGCCTAAGGTAGGAGCTAAACCGCTGAGCCACCCAGGGATCCCCAGCTATTGTTCTTTTTATCCCAAACTCTGTCTTTGTGTTATAGTTTGGCTCCAAAGCACGGAGGTCAGTTTTCAACAACAATCATATATAAATATGCAATAATGTAATTATTTATCATTTTGTTGTGTTAATTAGCATATTATATTATTAATTATTATGTAATTTTATATGATTATATATATATATTTTTTTTTTTTAATGGAGGAAGAGGCTTACAAAGGCAAAATTGTCTAGAGCCCACAAAAGTCATAACGTGGCCCTGAGCCTTCAGGTTCTAAATACCAATTAGGTATGTGTGATATCGTGACTATATACTAAGAAATATGTACAGACCAACCTTAGAGATATTTCTGGTTGGGTTCCACACCAGTGCTATAAAGCAAATATCACAATAAAGCAAGTCAAATAAATTTTTTGGTTTCCACTGCGTATACAAGTTATGTTTACACTATGCTGTAGTCTATTAAGTGTGTGATAGCATTACGCCTAAAAAATGTGCATAACTTAATTTAAAAATGCCAACCATCATCTGAGCTTTTATCGAGTTGCAATCACTGATCACAGATCACCACAACAAATACATTAGTAATGAAAAAGTTTGAAATTGTATGAGAATTACACAAATGTGACACAGACATGAAGTGAGCAAATGCTGTTGGAAAAATGGTGCTGATTGACTTGCTTGAAGCAGGGTTGCCTCAAGCCTTTAATTTGTAAAAAAAAAAAAAAAAAAAAAAAAAAAGAAAGCAACATCTGTGAATCACAATAAAGCCACGTGCGATAAAATGAGGTATGCCTATGTTTAGCCTTTGTTCTCTTTCTGGCACAATCCTTGGAATTTCCTAAGTAAGGAGAGCTATAGAGGTATCTCTGTTACATCAAAGAGGCTGGTTGCCAAAAGAACCAACCAGATTATTAGAGGGGTGGGACTCCAGGGCGGGGAGGGGACTAGAGGTGGAATCAATGGCCATTGGCCAATGACTTGATCAATCATGTCTAAGTCAGGAAGTCTCCACAAAAACTGTGTTTAGAGAGCTTTCATGTTGGTGAACCAAAATCCATCCATATTCCAGGCGCCAAACTCCATTGGCCAGAAGCTCCTGTGTTTGGGACCTCTCCCTATGGATCTCTTCATCTGGCTGTTCATTTGTATCCTTTGATATACTTTGCGATAAACCAGTAAACTAGTTTTCTGACTTCTGTGGGCCATTCTAGCAAATCAATGGAACCCAAGATGGTGGTTGTGGGACCCTCTGATTTATAGCAAGGTGTTCAGAAACACAAGAAACCACTTGGATCTGAGATTGGCATTTGAAGTGAGAAGGGGGCAGTCTTATGGGGCTGAGCCATTAACCTGTGGAGTCTGACACTAATTCCAGGTAGTGTCACAGTTGAGTTAAACTTGTGGGACACTCAGTGAGCATCTGCAGAGAATCAAGTTAATTATTTAGTGGTGTAGTAAGAGCCACAGACTGGAATATGGACAACATTCCACTCACAAATATACTTCTCCAACTTAAACCTCTACCCTGAATTCCAAATTTGTTTGTCTGTCAGTCTAATATCTAATTTTTCTTGCAATCTTAAAATACACAAATCAACCTACTGATCAGAATGAATCCAGATTTTGAGAGTCTGAAGCTTGTATCATCTGAGGGTCCCTCTTTTAAAAAATGTATTAAAATTTTTGGCATAAAGTAAATGTTTACTTAAAATAAGTAAATATTTACTTAAAATGTTAAAAGGTGGGGCACCTGATTGGCTCAGTGGTTGAGCCTTTGGCTCAGGTGGCAATCCCAGGGCCCTGGGATCAAGTCCCACATCTGGCTCCACGCAGGGAGCCTGCTTCTCCCTCTGCCTCTCTCTGTGTCTCTCATGAATAAATAAATAAATAAGATCTTTTTAAAAAATGTTAAAAGGTAACTGAGACATATTAATAAATTTAAGAGTTCATTTGAGCACAAATCAACCAGTTAGGTTAGTGCCAAACCAGAAGTGGTTAAAGGCACCCCACTGACAGAAGCCGGAGAAAGATGTAAGAAGAGGTGGTAGCAAAGAAAGGAAATTATTTGATTGGCTATAGCTTAAAGCTTAACTGGTCATTTTTGATTGATTGTCCTTAAGTTTCAATTTCATAACCTTGAGGCATTTTATACACACAGGCTTAGATTTTGGGTTGTTATGTAGGCTCCCACCTCACAAGAGCTACTTCAGTCTAATGGCTTCCTTGTTTAATTAATTTAACAAGAGTGAGAGAAAAAAAATCACAACTAGATCCAAATTTTAAAAAGTCAACAAATCCTGTGAATACCACAATACCCAGAAGCAATATTTTGATTAATTATCTACCTGACACACCTATCATACTTCTCCTACCATTGGGGGTGCATACTCTTTGCTAAACTCTTCATTTTCTACACCAAAAATAAAAAGACAGCTAGGTCTTTCCAATAACATGGTTGATGAAAGTAGATTTTTAATACTAATATTTTAGAAAGTTTCCTTCAGCTTTACAAACTGCTATTTGTAATGTCATGTATGTTTTTAGGGTTGTTTTCATATTTGGGGAAATCTCCACCCAGTTTCCTTCACAGATGAGTTGTAAGATTTCAGAATATTTCAAGCTTTTCTTTCCAATACTTTTTTGAATTGACAATACTCTTTAATCAGTTATTGTTGGTATCATATTGTGTTGGCGGTCTTGACTTCTCTGTTATCTTCATTAATGTCATTGGTTTTTGTTTTTGTTTTTGCCAAATTAGCAATGTGCCTGTTTAATCACTTCTTATAATTAGATCAGCAAATTTATGGGATGATCAAGTTTATAACATATTTTTTTTTTAAGATTTTATTTATTTTTTTGAAAGAGAGAGAGTGTGAGCAGAGGAGGAATAAAGAGGAGGGAAAGAATCCCAAACAGACTCCCTGCTGATCACAAAGCCCCATGTGGGCTCAATCCCACAACCCTGAGATCATGACCTGAGCTGAATCCAAGAGCTGAATGCTCAACTCACTGAGCCCTTAACTTATTTTAAATTTATCTCTCTCTCAATGAATTGCTGCTTTCAGTATAATCTGAAAATTTTGTTACAATTCACTTCTCAGTATCACAATAACTTCTGTTGATTTCACTGTTCATCTTTATTGTTTTTGCTTTGTATTCCATTAATTTTAATCTAAATCTCCTGTCAGTTCTTTAAAAAACTGGCGTTTAAAGATGTCAAATGGTACCCTTTAAAAACATTCAAAACAGTAGTCTACAATTTCTCACTCATTTAGCTTAAACATTCCGAAACCCTTTTCTAAACTGCAGTGAGAGTAACATATTCAGGGACGCCTGGGTGGCTCAGCAGTTGAGCATCTGCCTTTGGCTCAGATGATGATCCTGGGGTTCTAGGATCGAGTCCCACATGGGGCTCCCTCCCGCAGAGAGCCTGCTTCTCCCTCTGCCTATGTCCCTGCCTCTCTCTCTGTGTCTCTCATGAATAAATAAAAAAGTAAAAATCTTTAAAAAGATAAAAAAGAGTAGTATATTCATGCATTACTAAATACATATTTTCAACAAAAAAAGAAGAAAACATCTATTTTGTGATGATAGTATCCACTCTATCATCCAATGTATTCCTGAAAGGAAAGAATTGTTTTGACTTGGTCTTGGTGAAAACCAAATCCAACACTTACAATTGTATCTATCCAAAGGTTAGAATTTTCCATAGACTAGCTCTGACTCCATGTTTCTGCTTTTGATCTTTATGTCTGTTTTCAACAAAGCCAAAGTGATCCTGCTAAAAAGCAAGTCAAGCGACACCAATACCCTGCTCAAGATCATCCAGTGGATGCTATCTCACTGTTAGTAAAAACCAATAGCTATACAACCCTACATAGTCAGGACCAGGAACCTCTCTGACCTCACTCCCATTGTTCTCCCTCTTTCACTTTGCTCAAGCTACACAGCTTCTTGCTTTCCCTTGAATTCTCCCAGGACTCTCTGCCTCAGGGCCATTGTACATGCTATTCTCTTTGCCTAAAATGCCGTTCTGTGAAATGTACCCATAGCTCTCACTTCCTTCCCTTCTCTCCTTTTGCTTCACCACTCACTCCCTCACTTCCTTCAGATCTTCTCAAACATCAACACAGTGAGACCTTTCTTGATCACTCTATTTAAAATCAGCCCCCAATACCTTTTACCACTTAAAAAAATTTCCCCTACCTCTTATCATCAAAAGTACTCTGCACCCCTAAGGTTTATATGAGCATTCAATAAAAATTAGTTGATTGAATGTATGAAAGGCCAAAAGTCAAGGCCTTTCTTGGTGGGCTGGGGGTGGGGGTGGGGGGTTAAATACAACGTGAATAGAACCTTTCTGGAATATCATTGCTCATTTTAGGGGAACAAGTGTTTTGTCAAGTACTTGCTCGTTTGTTTTCTCAATCAGCAAGTCGATAAGTATTTGGTGTTTGCTGCATGCCTAATTCTGCACTAGGTATTGAGCACAAACTGGTAAGGGAAGGAAACATGGTCCCTGCTCTCCTGAAGCTCAAAGCTTCTGGAAAGAGAGAAATGCTATGAAAACAAGCTGATTGGAGTCTTGGCACATCACTACTTGAACATGTTTTACTTATGACTGGGCAAGCCAGGCTCCTGGAAATTCACTTTTGGCATATTCTACAGGTCCATTAGTCTTAAACACATGATTAACCAAGACAGCAGCATCATATGCAATGAATTTCAAGCCAGCCATGGATGGAAGATACTTAAAGTTAAAGAAACAATAAATGTCTTCTTAAATTTCTTTTTAGTCTCACATGCTGTGTTAATAGCTGTCATTATTGAGATTTGATGACATCTGTATTCCTAAAGGAGGAGCCAGTGGGGCTGGCACTTTGGGTTTTGGATCGCCTTCAAGCAATGAGATTTAGACTCTTTATCTAACTTAAATATTCAGAGAACATGCACATCAACTCCCCAACTCAGGCTGCCACAGATTTGGAACAGACTTTCTCACCCTGATCTCAGATGGCCATGATATTTTTTGAATATGTGCATCCTGTCTGCTTTAATACATAGTATTTCACAAGTTTTAGTCATTGCAACTAGAGCGTAGGCAAGGTGGGGGTGGTGTGAGGGAAGAGATTCTCACTGTGAAGAAATGTGAGACTAGCAGCTATTCAAACCAAAATTGTCCATATTTCCTCTGAACTCGATGAAATTCAAGTCAGAGGAAAAGTGTATCAGTGTCCAGCACACTGTGGGTTCTCAAAAAAAATATTATTGCATAAATTAACATTTCCAAAACTATATTCAGGAGATATTACAGGTGGGGCCACACCCATCCAGGTTAGCAAGCAGAATTGAGGACACTATGTTGTTTCTAATAAACTTAATCATACTTCTTTGGTTTGGCTCATTTGGTTGTCAATGTAACCCAGATGGCCTCAAATTCACTAAACTTCTGGATTCACTCTTTCCTTTCTTCCTTTCTTCCGTTCTTCCTCCCTTCTTTCCTTTCTTCCTTCCTCTTTGTAAATATTGTGTGTGTGTACACATGAGAAATAAAACACGCATACAGAAAAGTAGGTGAAATAAAAGTATATGACCAAATGATTTATCACAAAGTCAATGCTTTGTAACCAGCATCCTGGTCAAGAAATACAACCCTGCCAACACCCAGGAGCCCTCCCCATGCCCACCCAGGTTCCCCATGGCAACGCCTTCCCTACCTCCAAAGGTGACCACTATCCTGACTTTTATGCTAATCATATTCTTGAATTCCCTTTTGGTTTGACCATCTCACATATATCCCCCAAATAACTTTCAGTGAATGGATTCCATACTGTGTGTATGCTCTACATCTAGCTTCTAACTTAATATTTGTGAGATACACATTATTGTATACAGCTATAACTTATCCATTTTAATTATCATATAGCATTAAAAGGCACCTGGGTGTCTCAGTCAGTTAAGCGATTGCCTTCAGCTCAGATCATGACCCCAGAGTCCTGTGATCAGCACCTCAGTCAGGCTCCCTGCTCAGCAGGGGTCTGCTTCTCCCTCAACCTCTCCCACTTGTGCGTTCTCTAATAAGTAAAATCTTTTTAAAAAGTTATCATATAGAAAAAAATAAAATAAAATAAAAAATAAAAAAATAAAAAGTTATCATATAGTATTTTATTATATTACTATACCACTATGATTTATTGATAACATAGCACTATATTCTTATCTATATTCTTACATATCTCAAGATACACAATGTGCATGTATTTCTGATGGGTATTGTTGTGGGTTGAACTATGTCCCCCATAAAGACGTGTTGAAACCCTAATCCCTGGTACCTGTGAATGCAACTTCAATCCTTTCTCATTTTCTGTCCCTTTATATTTCATGAATATCTAATCTAAAGCATGAATTCAGTTTTTTATTAACTCTAAGCATGAATTTAGTTTTTTTTATCAACTCTAATAATCTTTGATTTTCAATCAGAGGGTTTAGTCCATTTGTTTCCTTATTATTGATGTGGGGGTGTTTTAATTTACCATTTTATTATTTATTTTCTCTTCATCCCACATATTCTAGCTCCCTTTGTTCTCCTTTCCTACTTTCTCTTGCAATATTTTTACTTGCTCAATTTTTCTCTTCTATTAGCTAGGAAGCCAAATGCTGTTTTGTCATTCTTTTAGTGGCTGCCTTAGAGATTACATTATGGTTTATGAATTTATCCAATCCAAATTAATTGGTGCTTTTACCTTCATCTTGGACAATGTAAAACTCTTAGAACATTTCAACTCTCACTTATGTGCTCTTCATCTTGTAATTTATAAATTTAATTTAAACACTGTTAAATGGTAAATAATTTAAATGGTTTTACACAGTAAATATTATTTCTATTTACTTCCTTTTATTGCACTTTATTCCTTCCTACACAACCAACTGGTATTATTTCTTTCTGCTCTTTAGGACTCCCTGTAGTTCAGTCTACTGGTTATGAATTTTTCTCCATTTACTTTACATTCAGCTGAAAGTGTCTTTGTTTCTTATTTATTCTTGAGGATGTTTCTGATGGATATAAAATTCTAAGGTTGACAGTTTTCTTTTAGCACTTAAAAGTTCTTACTCCACTGTCCAGTGGCTTCCATTCTTTCTATTGATGTGTTAGTTGTTGATCTTATTATTGTGACTTTGAAGATTATATGACTTTGTTATGTTGCTGATTTTAAGATTATTTCCATGTCTTTGATTTCTGTTCTAAACACATCATAGTAAAGATTGTGAGATTCTTTTTATTTGTCATGGAAGACGTTTGTAGGGAGTCTTAAAAGACTAGATTCACATTGCTCATCAATTTTGAAAATTTGCAGCCACTATCTCCTCAGGTATGACTTCTTCCCCATTCCTTCTCTCTCTCTCTGTCCCTCTCTCCCTTGTGCTATTTCTCCCTCCCACCCTTTCTCCCTCTCTCCCTTCTCTCTCTCTCTCTCTCTCTCTGTCCCCCCCTTCCTGTCCTCTGCTTACTGGGATATTAATAATACAAAAATTAAATTGATCTGGGATATTCCTAGATCTTTTTGTCTCTTATCTTCTACTCTGTTTTCCTACCTCTGCTTCTCTGTGTTTCAGTCTCGGTGATCTCTTTAAATCTATCTTCTAATGTGTTAATTTTCTCATTAACTCTTAAACCCATTGATTGCATCCTCAATTTTGGTTTTGAGATCTAGGATATTCATTTGATTCTTTTTAAAAAAATAGCTTTCTGCTCTTTCCTTAAATTCTAGACATTGTATTTTATCCCCTTGAATACTGTAATTCCCACTACTTTAAAGACTGTTTCTGATCATTCTAAAATAGTAAGCCCTATTGGTTCTGCCTCTGATGGTTTTTCATTCCTTTGGTTTGTCTCCTTGTGTTTCTGGTTAGTTTTTATTCAGCCCAGGATGCTGTCTTTATAAAATTGTGTGCAGGAATAATCTGTGACTGACCTGATCATATCTTCTTTCTGATAGGATTGACATTTGCCACTGCCTGGTGTTTGGCACTGTGGGTTCATCTTAATTGTTAAGGATTGGGATAAAGCAAAGCTAAGTTATAATCCCTGTGATAGGTCCTCAAATTCCATTTCATACTTACTCTTAGGCTCCAAAATTTAAGGACCTACACCTAAAGCAAGTAGAGCTCACCAAGTTTCTCCAATGCCCAACAAATGAGCTGGTTATTAAGCTATTACTACTCAGCTTCAAACCCATTCTTTTATACTCTGCATTGAGATGCTAGGGCTGGAATTCTGTGAAGAACCACATTGCAAATTGAATAAAAATGCTATTCTGTGATTTTGAGCTAAGTACTTATGTCAAAATATCCTCAATCTGGTTGCAATCACTGTACTAATAACAAGTGGTTGTATATGTATATTTAATATGCTTCCATGACAAAATAAAATTTGGTACCCCTGTTTGTCCCTATTGGCATTTCTTTTTCACTTATTGAGCTCGGAAACTAAAAAGTCTTGGATCAAAAATGCAGTAGACATTGTGGCTCTGGATTTGGCAAGCTCTTCATGATGTGCTCATGGCCAAAATGGAGACAGGAGTTGGATGCAGAGCCTGCGGAGGCAGGGTGTCCTGATGGCAGTGTTTTATAACACGTCACCCTGACAACCAAGCCTCACACATTCTATGCTATTTGTCATTAACTTCTCCTCATGGGGCTCTCCCCCCTCCATCTCATGTCCTGTCCTCCTTCTGACCCTTGACTTCATTACCTATTCACAATTCTGCACCTGCTCTTTCCTTGGGATTTGCATTTGAAAATTTGAACAGAAATGAGCTAAGCATTCAATTTAGAAGATTAGAACAAAACAAAGTAAAAGAAATATGAGGGAATTAATAAAGATAAAATGCTGAAAATAATGAATCACAAAAGAAATGCCAGCAGAAATGATAGATAAGCCCAATACTCTAAGAAGTTTGACTAAGAAAAAGTGCAAGACAAATAAATACATCAGGAATGAGAAAGAAGATAAAACCATAGTTGCAAAAAATAGTAAAAATCATTATAAAATATTATACAAAATATTGCCAATAAATTTTCAAATCGAGATGAAGTGGCTGATTTTTCCAGCACAACAGAAATTACCAAAAATTGATTCAAGAAAAAGTAGACTATCTGAACACATTAACAACCACGCAATACACTAGCAAGTTTCCTCATAAATCCACCATTTTAAAAAGTAAAAATAAATAAGAACATTAGACCCTGCTTGTTTTACAGGCAAGATCTAACTAACCTAACCATCAAGGAACATATCATCCAACCTAAAATACTGAAACTGTTTTAGAATATATAAGTGGAAAGTTTCCCAAATCACTTTATAAGTCTAGCATAAGCTTAATACCAAAACTTAATAAATAACATACCAAAGAAAGTCGATCTTGATTAAAAATAAATAAGCAAAAATTCTAAAGAAAATATTTGCAGCTCGTATATTAAAATAATAATACATGTTCAAGGAGGATTTATACCTCAGTGAAGCACTGTTAGCATTATAGTATTGTTATGATGTATATTTATTGTCCTCTGCCGGCTATGTTTTTCCCCACCAGTTGCAATGTTTGTAGGGCCAATAAGATGTACCTTCTTGGAGTCTTGTCCTTACTTCTTATGGATGACCATCTGGGTGTCTCAGACCCTGGGACGAAATGTCCCTAAAGCCACTTAACGGGCCTACACAGGCTTCTTCCCCTGTCCATTTTCCCAAGGGTGGTCTGTGCTGTTAGAATGCCCATGCCTGGGGATCCCTGGGTGGCTCAGTGGTTTAGCATCTGCCTTCAGACCAGGGTGTGATCCTGGAGTCCCGGGATTGGGTCCCACATCAGGCTCCGTGCATGGAGCCTGCTACTCCCTCTGCCTAAGTCTCTGCCTCTCTCTGTGTGTCTCTCATGAATAAATAAATAAATAAAATCTTAAAAAACAGAAAAAGCCCATGCCTATACCTCAAGTGCAGCCAAGGGGTGGCTCTTTACAAGGGGGTAAATGATGCCTGAGTGCGTGACCCTGTCTGTACCCTAGCCTGGGGTGGAAAGATAAGGGGAGCAGGCCATGGGTCAGGGAATAGCTTTTTCCATACAACTACTTCTGATACAGAACTTGGAGTTCTAAATTTGAACATAGCTCTCCTGGGTTATTGTGAAGATATAATTGTCAAGGTAGGAAGATAGAACATATTCTGTTTAACAATTTGTCAGCTTGTTTTATAGCTTTTAAATATTCAGACACTGGTAAGTAAGCCTTCATTTTTACTCTTGCCTCAGGCCCCACAAAGAGTGAGCCAGCCCACCTCTTCCGGATTTAACACAGGTGAAAAACAATAGCAGACTAGTAAATATAGCATGAATAAATATTAGTGGAATATATATATGTGACACATATATGTATACATACCTATTGTATACATTCATGCAGTTATGTATGTATATGTATATATCCATCTATCAAGAGACCGAATACCTGTGTCTACATAGACATGCAAACATTTGTACATAGCACACATAAATGCATGCACACTAGCAGAAACACAGGAAAAATTGGAGCTTCCAATTCTAGGCAAGGTGGAAAACTACCAGGTGCTGCTGGCCCCCTTTCTCTCTACCAAACTGGAGATACAGAATAAGTATAGGGAAACGGACCAAATGCAGGGCCAGTCCCAAAATCCTCACCAGATTGAAGGCAGTCAAGTTTTAACATAGGGAGAGAATGACATCCTGAAGTTAACAGAGTTCAAAAGCATGGCTGAATGTTGGGAGCCAATATAAAGGTGCTGCAGACCAGTAGATGTTTTTCACTGTGCCTTCTATTTCACATTCCCCTGGCTGCTGGAGAAAATTGAGATTGGTCAGGTTCTGCGCCACCACCCCATTCATGCTGCCCTTCTGGCCAGATGGGCACCTAGGATGCCTGAGCTTTTGCAATAGGGATTGTGTCAGAACAACCCCATGAGCAAGCTCATCAGGGTGATGCCCTAATTGATGTACACTGTCATTGTTCCAAGGGAAGATTAGTAATGGCTGCAGCTAGAGGGAAGGGAACATAGGCCTGTTAGTGCTTTAGCCCAAATGAGTAGGGAAGCCTATGGGAATGGATACAGACCAGCTGGCTAGGCCTTGAGCATCCATTTAATCACCTGTCATGGAGAATGGCTACATCAGTTCGCTCTTTTTATATAACAAATCATTCAAAACTCTCAGTGGCTTAAAATGACAATTATTTATTTTTGATCATAGATCTGGAGGTTGACTTCTTAGGCTGATTAAGACCAGGCTCTCTCTATTCCCTGTGTCTCTCATTCTCCTCCTGAGCCAGCCGGTGAGCCCTAGCATGTTCTCTTTTTTTTTTTTTTCCAAGATTTTATTTATTTATTCATGAGAGACACTGAGAGAGAGAGCGAGAGAGAGAGAGAGAGGCAGAGACATAGGCAGAGGGAGAAGCAGGTTCCCTGTGGTGAGCCTGATGCTGGACTAGATTCCAGGACCCCAGGATCACGACCTGAGCCAAAGGCAGATGCTCAACCACTGAGCCACCCAGGTGCCCCCCTGCCATGTTCCTTACATAGAGACAGCAAAACCTCCCATAGACAATGGGAAATACACATGGCCTCTTGTGCCTAGGCTTGGAACTAGCATGCCATTACTTCCACCTTGTTACATTGTCTAAAGCAAGTCACATAGTCAACTTGAAAGCCAAAGGGTGGAATAATATATTCTACTCCTTTTGCAGGAGAAATGGCAAAGTCACATGTCAAAAACATTAGATAATTGCAATAACTTTAAGAGATTGTAATCTTACAGCATATGGGCTCTGGCCACAACAGAAAACAAATCAAGTAGAAATCATCAACAGTAAAATATCTAGAAAATCCCCCTAAATATTTAGAAATTAAACAACAAATTTGTGAATTTGTAAATAATCAATTGGTCAAAGAAGAAATCATAAGAGAAATTGGGAACTTGTTTCAAATGAATAATAATGGAAACACAAATATTGATATGTGTAGGATGCAGCAAAAACAGTGCTTAGAAGTGAGGGGAAAAAAATAAACCCAAAGGAAAAAGGGAAGAAATAATAAAAAATGAAAGCAGAAATAAATGAAATAGAGAAAAAAACCTTAGGAAAAATTAACAAAGCCAAAAGCTGATTCTTTAAAAAATTGTCAACACTGATCAACCTCTGGCAAGAAAGAAAGAGAAAGAGAGAGAATTCAAATTGCCAACACAAAATGTTGGAGGTGGGGATATTGGTAGAGAGCTTACTGACATTCAAAATATAATAAGGAAATATTATGAACACATTTATGCCAATAAACTTGGTAGTTTAGATGAATTGGACAAACTACTTATAAAACACAGCATACTAAAAACTGACTCATGAAGAAAAAGAACCGAATGATCATATATATAATATATATAATATATCATATAATATATATATATTAATGAAGTAGAATCTGTATTTAAAAGGCTTCTAACACAGAAAAATCTAAGCTTGGAACCTTCACTAGTGAATCCTACCAAATGTTCAGGAAGATGTGATATCAACTTCACACAAATTCTTCCAGAAAATAGAAGAAAACCCTTTTCAACTTATTTTCTGTGGACAGCATTGCTCTGATACAAAACCAACAAAGATACTGTAAGAAAAAACAAGACCATATAACTCATAAACACAGACACAAAATCTTCAACTAAATATTAGTAAATTGTATCCAGGAACACAGAAAAAGAACAATACATCATGACTAAGTGGAGTTTGTCCCAGGAATTCAAGATTGATTCAACATTTGAACTTCAATTAATGTAAGCTGCCACATTAACAAAATATATGTGGAAAATTATGATAATCTTGAAAGATGCAGGAAACATATTGAAAAATCTAACACATGTTGGTAGTATGTATATTAGATATGTTTTGAGAACAGCACTTTATCTCTAGGAAATTCCTTTCCCAAACCCCTAACCCTAGTCTAATCAGGAGACAAATATCAGACACATCCTAATGGAGATACATTTCACAAAATGTCTGACCAGTGCTCCTCAAAACTGTTATTCATAAAGAACCAGGTTAAGTCTCAGAAACTGTCACAGTGAGGAGGAGCCTGAGGAGACATGATGACTTAACGGACATGGTATCCCGAATGGGATGCTGAACAGTAAAAGGACTCTAGGCAAAAATGAAGGAAATCTAAATAAAGGTTGAACTTTGGTTGATAATGATATGACAATATTGATTCATTAAATGTGACAAGTGTGTGATTGTAATACAAGTAGTTAATAATAGGAGAAACAGAATGTCGAAATATAGGAACTCTTGTATTACTGGTGCAACTTTTCTATAAATCTAAAACTATTCTAAAATGGAAAAGGTACTTTAAAAAGAGCTGTATACAAATATTCATATCAGTTTTATGCATATTAGCAAAAAAGTGGAAATAACCCAAAGGTCCATCAACAAGTGAATGGACAAACATATTATGGCATATTCATACCATGATGGGTTATTCAACACTAAAAATGACTTTATTATTATTTTTAAAAATATTTATTTATTTATGATAGACATAGAGAAAGAGAGGCAGAGACACAGGAGGTGGGAGAAGCAGGCTCCATGCAGGGAGCCCAACGCGGGACTCCATCCCGGGACTCCAGGATCGCGTCCTGGGCCAAAGGCAGGCACCAAACCGCTGAGCCACCCAGGGATCCCCTAAAAATGACTTTAAAAACTGAACTACAGAGATTTGCCTGGGTGGCTCAGCAGCTGAGCCTGCTGAGGAGGCAGGGAGCCTGCTTCCCCCTCTGCCTGTGTCTCTGCCTCTATCTCTGTGTCTCTCATGAATAAATAAATAAAATCTTAAAAAAAAAAACTGAACTACTGACACCAAAATATGGAAAATAGAATGTGATATAGAAGTGCCCAGAAGCCTCTCAGAGGAAGGAATACACTGAATGCCAGCAGGACCATTATCTTAGTTTCTCCTATTTCCCTGTGCTATCCTAGGATGTCAGCCCCTGGATCCGTGGATCTGGGAACAAGACAAGTCCTCTTCTCAGACACCCCCACCAGCAATTAACTGTCTCCTTCCTGATTGCATCTTTTATACTCCAGCCCACCGACTCCTAACTTAGCTCCCTGGGCTGAGGGGGAAGCAAATTTACCTTATTTTTGCTGAAGTCCAGACTCAGCTTTAAAGCTCCAAAGCCAAAAACATCATATGATCATATGTGTGTGTATATACATATACACTTTTCATTATCATTCTTTTTGCTACAACCCAACGCTAATTGCTGAAAATGTTGAGGTTTAATTTCAAATATGTTAGAAAATGTGGGATTGCAAGGGGAAAACATGTCCATTATTTTTAAATGTCAACCCACCTCACGTACCTCTTGGAATAAACTATTGTTTTTTTTTTAAAAACAGAGTTTACATTATAAATATTCTATATTAGAGAGGGGAAATGAATCTTTCTGAAGGCTTTCCATTTTCTGGGCAGACAACATCAGTGGGAGATCCTTGGCTAGCCTCCTCTGGGTCCCTTTACGAAGTTGTCAGCGCTTTTCATAAGCTACATTTGCTTCTCTATCCCCAAAGAAATGCTAAGGTTCTGAAAACATTCTCAATGAGCAGATCTCAGGGTAATAGAAGGAGACAACAATGAGCTGTTGCGAATTGCTTCCTGTAAACATCCCGCTGACCCCCAATATGGCAGACTTCTTAGGTTTCCTGAGCTGTAAACCCCTGATGGGGAAAAGGGTGATGATATTTCAAATATTCCTCATTAAAACTATAGAAATTATTCTAGAACCAAAACAATCTAACACCTGAAACTAATTTTCTTGACACATTCATGGACTTTAATGACAGCTTCATTAATTGAATGGAATCACATGGGGGCAAAAATCATGTTTTCCTTAATGACCTGCCAGATGATGGATTTGTTTGGTTACTTACTTTACTATGAGAAATTTCAGAGGAAGGAAAAGGAAAGAAGGACGAGCTGCGTGTGTCATATCACAACTGAGTTGGAGCAAGAGGCCTCCTGGGGTCTTGGTGGGCCAACCAGTGAAAACGGTAAGGTGGTTTTGGCAGGATGGGGAAGCAGTATGATGTCATTGCTGGGAGCCTCGCTTATCAAGGTGAAGTTCATGAACCAATAGCATCCACATCGCTAGGAAGCTTATTAGAAATGCATCGTTTTGGGCCCCTCCCCAGAGCTACTGAATAGGAATCTGCATTTAACATGACCCCCAGATGGTTCTCAGGCACTTTAGAGTCTAATGAGCACTGGTTGGGAGCCCAAACTTTGGAGTCCAGTGGACTTGAGAGTTCCAACTCCACTTACTGCTGGCTGCGAATAGAGCATATTATTGAGCCTGTTCAGCCTCTGTTTCTGTATCTGTAAAATCAGCATAAGAGTATCTACCTCATGAAATTATGAGGATTTAACAAAATAAGCACTTTGCATATTATCAGGTATGTACTCTATGTTGAAGAAATGGCAGATAATAGTCCCATGTGGCTTCTTTTGCCCACTCCATTTCAGAGAGGAAGTATCTTGGGAATCAGAACCGAGTTCAAATCCAGATTTTACAATTTAATAGCTATGTGATCTTGGTCATGTTACCTAACCTTTCTCAGCCTCAAATTCTCTGCCTTTAAAATGGGTATAATGGGGCAGCCCGGGTGGCTCAGCGGTTTAGTGCCGCCTTTGGCCCAGGGCGTGATCCTGGAGACCCGGGATCGAGTCCCACGTCGGGCTCCCTGCACGGATCCTGCTTCTCCCTCTGCTTGTGTCTCAGCCTCTTTCTCTCTCTCTCTCTCTCTCTCTCTCTGTGTCTCTCATGAATAAATAAATACAATTTAAAAATAAATAAATAAAATGGGTATAATGGAAATGTCAGTTAGAGACTCCCAAGTCTTAAGATACAGACTAATTACACAGCCTAGTGAAGTTATAAAACCTTCCCGGGCTTTCTGCTGCCAGGAGGATATCTGCTAAGTCCTGTGCTGTATCTGAAGATGCTGTCCTTGTTCCTCGGGGAGTCTCTCACAGTGCGAAGTTCATACTGTCCACAGTTTCCATGCAAAACCCACTTACTCCAAAATGTTTCATGAGTTGGGCAGAAATTTCTAAAGATGTAGAACATGGATCACAGGGAAGAATCATATGACATGTGACACAGCCTTAAGCCATTCCCCTCGCTCCTTCCCTTCTGTCCTCCAATCTCCCCCATCATAGCCCCTTTTTCATCCCAAAGAAAGCTTACCTTAGGCAGAGGGAGTGGGACAGGATGCCCAGGTGGCTCAGTTGGTTGAACATCTGCCTTCGTCTCAGGTCATGATCCTGGGGTCCTAGGATGGAGCCCCGCATCAGGCTCCCTGCTCAGCGGGGAGTCTGCCTCTCCCTGGCCCTCCCTCTCCACTCATGCTTGTGCGTGTGCATGCACACGCACATTCTCTCTTTCTCTCTCTAAAAAATAAATAAAATCTTTAAAAAAAGAGATGTAGTGGACCCAGCAGTGAATACAAAATGAGAAGTGTGTGTTCTCATGCTAGCCTCCATGTCCTCATCCACACATGGGCAGGAATTCCTCGAAAACAAGAGTGCCACAAGAACTAAAGGAGGTCCCACATCTGACAATACTTACGATACTAGTACCTGGTGGGTCGCTGGTCTTTGAGCCACTGTTCTCGGCCCCATTCTTCCCCTCCCCCAGTCTACTTCTGAAGCTGGGGCGAAGCCTCTGCAAACCATGGGCTGGCTCCTCGGGGAGTGTGAGGGTTGGAAAAAGACAGAGACTTTCTCCTCTGTTTGCTTCCTGTTCCTATGGGCGTTGCCCCAGCCACACTTCTGGTTCCAGCAGTGCAGGTGGCTCTAGTTTGTGGTTGTTCCGCACCCACAACCAAGCACCCTGAGCCCTCTCTGAAATAGAGCCCCAGCCACTGGCACCTATTCCTGCGGGGTTGGAATCCCAGCTCCAAAGAGCCTCGTCTCCAGACTCCAAGCTCCAAGCATGAGTTCCGTTGGAGTGTGCCCCCTCCATAGAGGGCTGAGTCCCAGCTCTGCAGACTCCTTCTGGAAATTTCTAAGTTTCAGTAATCCCATTTTCCCTCTGTTCTCTCATCTCCAAGGGAGACAGCTGCTTCCTGCAGTTACTGTCTTTTTGATACCTCAGTGTCCCCCTTTTTGCCTGCCCATCTCTCCTCTATCTGGGAAATAGTTTCTTTATATCTCTCTGCTGAAATAATGGCGTGGTTCTGGCTTCTGACAGGATCCGGCTGATATGGAAAGTTATGTAAAAGATACTAATTTCCTTCCAAAACAAATTTAAAAATCTACCTTTAAAATACCAAGTTCTGCCACTAATAAAGATATTCAAAAGAACATGCCAATGGCTTTGAGAACAATTTCCAAAGAAAACTTTCCAAACTATTTTGGGCTCTGACAGCACTGTTGGAATAGAACAGTAGTCCTGAGCATTTGGAACAAAGAGTCAAAACATGTTTCTAGAGAAAGAAATGCCGTTAGACTTAACTCACACAGCAGAACACATGCACAATTTAGAGAGACGCTGACCTGTGTAGACAGTGTAGGCAAGGATGGGAAGAAGGTGAGGGGAGCCAGGGAAGGGCACCCATGAAGCAGGTGCAGGAAGTCACATTTCCAGATGTCAATGAAGTCTTGCACCAAAGTTGAAATGAACAGGATTTTAAGGACCTGGAAATAGTAATTTAGTTAGTGGTGCTTAAAAAGTCTGAGTTGACCATCCATGCCTTACTAAGAAGTTGTACTTTAAAGGCGCTGGCCGTGACTTAAATAGAAATTGATATGGAACTGAAAATAATATTTTATATTTATTTAATTAGGAAAGATAAATTGAAAAATCACAGCGCTCAGTGTAGGTGATTTTGCTCTAAAATAACTTGACCAAGATGTCACAATGTACATAAAGCAAAAGAATAACAGCTTAAAAGAGTCATAGTGATATTCATCCAGTTTAACCCAGCCATTCCATTACTGAAAATTAATCTCAAGGAAGTAAGTTGAAAGAATTTTTTTAAATGTGTATTTATGGGCAGCCCAGGTGGCTCAGCAGTTTAGCGCCGCCTTCAGCTCAGAGTGTGATCCTGGAGACCCAGGATCAAGTCCTGCGTCGGGCTCCCTGAGTGGGGCCTGCTTCTCCCTCTGCCTGTGTCTCTGCCTGCCTCTCTCTGTATGTCTCTCATGAATAAACAAATAAAATCTTTAAAAAAATAAAATGTGTATTTGTGAAGATATCCATCAAACTGCTACACCTAAAAGTGGAAAATAACATTATATAACTAGTAAACAAAATGAGAAGAGTTTAAAATGTATTTATATGCACTTGGTGAAATATTGTTAAGACAATTGTGATGATCATGTAAAAAAACGTGAGAAAGGTGGTGTGATAGTAAGTGAATAAAATCAGGATATAAAATGTGGAGGTGAGTATAGAAAAGAGAACAAGAAAAGAAGTTCAACAATGTTTTTCTTTATTACTACAGGGATGAGCATATGGAGCATTCTGAGAGTCTTATAAAGGCATCGTGCTAATGAAAAAATGATTGGAGAGAGTTAGACAGGATTGAGAAGCCATGCATGAACCTTCACCCCCTGTGGACTCTATATAGGCTGGAATAGATCTTAATCATAAAATGAAGAGCCATCCTAATCGTCTTCAGGATTATATGTGTGTTTGACTAAAGATAAGACAATTTTGCTACAGACGACATTTCTTCCCTTTTATAATAAGCAGTAGAGTTTTGAGGTTACTCAAGTTCTTTCTCTCCTTGGCTTGATACCGAAGGTGGTTGCGCTCCAGAAGAAGAAGAGAATGAAGGGTAGAACCTGAGTCAGACAGAAAAGTCTTCTGTGGAAGATTCCGTATATCTCAAGCAGAAAAGGAAGCGATCGACCACCGAGTTAAACAGCTGGTCAGTGAAAAAAAGGCCTAACAGTTGGCCAACCAATTAGTTCAAGAGACAGTTGGCTGCAGGTGGTAAGGTAAGAGCCAAGTCTGGACTCTGACTGAAGGGATTTTGCCAGGGCTTGGTGTTTGACCTTCTAGGGGCCTTGGCTTGCTGTAGGGAAGCTTAAAGAACTGACTTCTTATGAGCCTCAGAGACCCGCAGAGTTCCTTCCAGTAGTGACATGGACTTGGGCTGCCATATTGGGCATAATAGAAATTTTTCCAAATAGAGCGGGGGATGAAGTGCTGGTTACTAAGAGTAAAGAGAAATCTCATTTTCCTGGTGAGATTTTCTATAACTGCAGAAAATCCGTAAAGGTCAGTTTGTTCCTTGAGATTGTCCATCAGAGAATATCCAGGGCTGCAGGCCCACATGAGAACAGGCTGACTTTCTTGGTTGCTGGGGAAGGAAGAAGGTTGGAAGAGATCCACTGGGTTGAGGGGCCTACCACCAGAAACACTTGTTTGCTCTGCAAGTACTCACTGGACCCTGTTCTATGTGAGGCCCACATTCCATTAAGGGGGGTAAAAATGGAGATAATTCCCATAGAAGGTAATTGCTGTTTATAACCAAAGTATCACACTTCAGGGAGAAAAGCATGGCCAGGTTTCTTTAGGAAAGATTTCTGGGGAAGATTCCTAGAAGAGATGCTCTCTGAGCTGAATTTTGAAGTAAGAATAGGCATTTTCTCAAACAGTGTATTGGAGAGAACAGAAGGAAGTTCCGTGTAGCTGGACTATTCAATATGAGGAGAGCTGTGGCAGGAGATGATGTCAGAGACACGGTTCTGGCCAAGGTCATGATGGCTCTGAAATGCAGAGCTAGGGAATCAGACTTTGTCTAGATATGGAGAAACACTGCACTTTTTAAAAAAAGATTTTAAGTAATCTCTGTACCTAATGTGGGGCTCAAACGCACAACCCCAAGATGGAGAGTTGCATGCTCTGCCATCTGAGCCAGCCAGGCACCCCAACACTGAGCAGTTTTAAGCACAGTAAGGAAGTGCATTTTAGGAAAAGGACTCTTATCTGTGATGGGGTGGAATAGAGTGAGCCAAGGCTGGAGGCTGAGAGGTAAGCAGGGAACTCTTCCAATAGTCAAGGCAAGGGACCACAAATACCTGAATGACGGGCAATGACCACAGTGAGGGGAAGCGTGTGTCTCTGCCTGCACTTTCTCTCCCTGATGCCAAGGATGCAGGCCTTCCTCCCACCTCTAGTGCTCAGCCTGGTCAGCAGTTGCTTCCTTGCTCAAGGCTTGCTGCCATGGTCTGGTGCTGGCTCAGGGCACAGATTCTGGCTTGTAGAGAGATCGCGTGTTGGGGCCAAGAGACACATGTGTGGGAGTCAGAGAAGAGGAATCCAACCCCAATGCCAGCACATTTTTGATCAAATTGTGATCCACCCCACCAAATTCTGTGTTGACACCTAACGCCCAATGTGACTCTATTTGGAGAAAGGAATTTCATAAGGTAATTAAGCTTAAATGAGGTCTTAATGGTGGGACCCTAACTGAGAGGCTGTTGAGCTTATAAAGAGAGGAAGAGATGCCAGAAATGCTTTTCTCTTCCTTCACACGCATAAAAGAAAGTCCGTATGAGGACACATCAAGAAGGTGGCCATCTGTAAACCAGGATGAGAGGCCTCACCAGACATCAGCCCTCTTGGCACCTTGCTCTTGAAATTCTAGCCTCCAGAACTGAGAAAAGAAATTCCTGTTGTTCAAACCATTGAAGGGGAACAGAATATGCCACCCCCAAATATGCCACTTAGCCATGGGATTGTTTAGAGCTGAAGGCAATTGAGAAGTAGATACAAGAAAAGCTTTCTCTGCCTAAAAATAGGATATAAATCTCCTCTCCTCTCTACCAGTAAAAACAAAAGTCAATCACTGGAGACAACTTAACCGTCTGGCAATGGAGAGGAATCTATATGACAAACTTTACTAACCCGGCTTCATCTACCACTAGTTTGCTGCTCCTAGAGACTCAAGGTCCTCTTCCTTGGTCTTGACACATTCTAATAATGTTGTTCTTCTGTTAAGATGCTATATAAGCCCCAATTCTAATGAGCCCTTTGAGTTACTCATGTCTGAGTGTTTCCATGTGTAAGGGTGAGGCACATGCTAATAAATCTGTTTTTCTCTTGTGGATCTGCCTTTTGTCAGCCCAATTTACAAGGTCCCAGTCAAAGAACTTAAGAGGGCAGTAGGAAAAAAAAATTCTTTCTCCCTACACCACCCAGTCTATGGTATTTTATTATGGCAGCCTGAGTTGGCTCATACACACCATTGGCAGCTAATTCTCTTAAAGAAATTATTTAAACAGACCGAGCCTCGTTTTCCTAATCTCTAAAATAAAGTGGTAAAATAATAATAATCCCTACTTCACAGGGCTCTTGGGAGTGTCAGATGAGGTACACAACCAGCAAATGGAGCTCACATGAAAACTCTTTATAAAAAATTGTACATATAAAATAAATAATAAATATTCCTTCTATGAGCTCCCTGGACTGATGAGAGATTAAAATATGTTCAATCATAATATTAGTTTAATTATTATACTTAACTGTTATATCTGTCTCTTGGATATATTTTAAATGCATTTAATTAGCCAATAATCAAAAGCTAATTGATCGCAGATGTCGAAAGGGCTTTCAGCCCGAATTCCATGATGGTAACCAGTGCCAATAAAACCATTTGGGGAATTTCTGTTTTCATTAAAAAAAGGAGATGGAGTTCCAAATATAGGAATTACCCCAAATATAGCATAGCCTACATAAGAAGCTTCCTCGATGTGTTTGACATCTATAGGCACATCCTGAAACAGTCTTTACCAGAGTCTTCAACATTTGTTTTGTTTTATTAGTGTTTGTTACATGGAAATGTATTTAAAAGCATGGACAGAAAGATAATCACATAGAAAGTGTATTTGTAATAGATATAAATATTCCTTTTATCTTTAGACCCCCTATCTTAAGAGTGTTTCTCTAACTTTTTCCCTTATTGCCTCCAGGTAGCCTTGCAGGCATTTTTTCCCCTCCAGTGAGGGGGAAAAAATAATCATTTTGACCCTCCAGTGAAATTTTATTGCCACGGTTATACTGTGTATCTGTTTATGTGTATGTCTGTGCTTTCTATATGACGAAGAACCAACTTTCACCTGATACGTCCCTGTTGAGAATGCAGGGCCTTAAGATGATTCACACAATAAATAAATCAAGATCATTCATACAGTAAATCGAATCAGTCTTCAGAATGAAGCTGATGGCAAATGCACTCAATGTGAGAAATGAACCCATTTCTCAGAAGGTATACCCGGACACAAAGACAAACAGAGCTGGAAGGGCCTGGCTTGAGACCACGCTGTGGCCATTCTCGGAGCTCAAGGAGTCAAACCTAGGAGCTAGGTATGAGGAGGTATGTCTACTGAGAAACTATTTTCAGGAGAAGCCCAGGAATCTTCTGAGATGGAATTCACCCTACAGGGAAAGAGCACAAGATCGAGTCAAAGACATTGAACGAGGGGGAGAGGGGACATCTAAGCCCAGCATGGGGTCTGTTCCATGGATGAGCCCTCGTCCCAGCCGACTCATCCTGAATCCTAAGGTGAAGGTGCTACAAGGGCAACAACGAGCTCAAATTTTCTGCATGCCTTCCTGCCGTTGTTCCCAGGGCTCGCAGAAGCAAGGCTCCAAGGCACTGCGCCTGTGCAACCAGTAGGGGGCCTCCCAGCACTGCTGCACGGAGGCAAATGTGCCTTGGAACTGTTGTCCTCAGGCCAGTCTCAACTACCTGAGCCCTGTGGCCCGGGAGCCACGGATCACACCCACATGACGATGGACGTTGGTATCCTCTGTCCTGGCATCCCAAGAGCGCCACATTCGAGGCTCTTCAGGAGGGAGGCTGAGCCTGCGTTTTTGAGCTCACACGTTGAAGTTCATTTGACCCAGGTTTGAGTTCGGTCTCTTCCATCATCTAGCTGTGTGGTTGCAGGCACATCACTCCCCTTTCTAAGCTTCCCACTTTCGCCTCCGTAAAATGGGGTGATGACAGCACCAGGGAGATCCAATTAGACGGTGCATGCAAAGGGCCCTTTGCACAACCCAGCACAAGGTAAGCGCTCGATAAACGTTAGCTGTTTTCAGCCCTCGACCGTGATCATTCCACCCAGTATTGCAGGCACATGAAATTGAGGGAAATTTCTCAGGCATGTATGCTCCTGTACCTCTGTACAGCTTTCCTGTCTGGAGTGTTTTTTAATGACACTTATCTGTCTGGAAAATGCAGAGCCATCCAACTCCCATGTCATGTCTGAGAAGGCGATTCCAGAAGAATCAGGGAAGCTCTCTGCTTAGAGCTCTGATCACACCGTAGGTTAATGCCCTCTCTTCTTCCCCTCTCCCACTGGACTGTGAGCCCTTTGGCAGAGAAAGCTGACCTCACTTCCATATCTCGGGAGGCCTAACACCGAGTCTGGACCAAGAAATGATGCGTGGGTACATGGCCTATTAATTATATTTCTAGAGCAATATCGAAATGCAGGTGGTCCCGCCTTTCAGAGCCCACCCTTGGCTTCTCTCTGAAGCTTTATAAAGCCTCAATCCCTGGATTTTCTACTCACTAGAGGTCCTCGAGCCCAAGCCAGCAGGTTTCTCTTCTTTCAGCCCAGGATGATGGGCAGGTGCTGCAGGATATTGTGTGAATGTTAGTGTCTTACGATAAACTGGTTGTAAACACTGTATCTGATATCTCAAACACTTATTAAGTCCCTACTGTATGCCAGACGCTGCCCTTTCAGAACCTAGTTCAGAGTACTGCGGCTCAGAGAGATTAAGCCACTTCTCCAAGGTCACTCCGCCTCCGAACTGGGATCCACATCCATGCCTTCTGACTCCTAGTCCCTTGCTTTTGTTGTATCACGTTGTCTGTCTCTGACACTGAAGCCAACTTGAGAGTTGAGGAATGGGTGATGGTGGGAGGAAGGCCTGTGAGGGGAGGATGGAGATGCGTTGTGCTCACAGGATTGCTGCAACAAGTTCCTTTCTACACACCTGGAGGGTTGCCACCCTGTCCACAGGTGAGGGGCCTTGAGACCTCCTGCAACCTCTGCTCACCTGTCTGCTCATCCTTCCCAATTCCAGTGCTACACACACACACACACACACACACACACACACACACTTGCTCACATAGATACACACGAGCACACATACATACACAGTTCAGGTAAAATTAAGAAAAGAGTATACTTTTGAGCAAACATCAGCCACCAACTAGATTTAAGCTGAACCCACTTCCTAGCACAGGTCAGAAGGGACCTGCTCAACGAAGAGATCAGGTCTGTGACAAACAAGGAACTCTTGCATGTCAGGCCGGTCCTGAGAACGAGAGGCTGCTTGGAAACAGTTGGCTCCCTGAAGTAGATCAAAGATCTTGCCTTGTCTCTCGTAATGTATTTAATCAACCTGGGCAGGGTAACTGTCCCCACACAGGGGTCCCCTTCAAAGCAGCCTGGCTCACACCACATGCCTCTGGGAACTTCCACTTTCTCTACAGGCTGCAGGTGGGCTTCTGAGAAGACCTGGGATGGAGAACAGACTGGCTGAGGCCCAGATCCTGACTCCACTCCTCCCCAGCTGTGTGACCTTGGGCAGGTTACTTTACCTTCCTGAGCCAGGTTTCTCCTCTCCAGAACGAGGATCTTAACTGCAGCCGCTGCTTGTAGTTATTCTGAGGGTGGCATGAGATTCTATATGTGCAGTGGCATAGCACTGAGCATGGCACACAGCAAGGGCTGTGGAATAACGTGGAAACCAGCACGGGGACACGGCGAGCACCGTCTGGACTTGCCCACTGACCTGCACCTGTAGCCGAAGAAGGCCTCGGGCCCTCCTGCCCTGTGTGACCTTCCCAGCCAGCCCTGGACGTCACGGCCTCCCAGGCCCCGGCTAAGCTCCCCGAGCAGCTGGTTTCTCCTCTGCTCCCCCAAGCCCCCCACTCGGTCCTGCGGGATCAACACCAGACTCGGGGAGAACCGGGGAGGAAGGACGGCAGCGGAGCCACCCGGACAAGGGCCACCGGGGAAGCTGCCTGCCCTCGAGGCAGGGGCGGGAGCACGCGGCCCCGGGCCCAGAGCCAGGCCCGCAGTGGCCGGGGAGATCCCCCGACCCCAGCCTGTGACCCACGACCCCAGCCAGGCATCCACCCTGGGCTGGGCAGAGCTGGCTTCTCTTTCAATTGCAGAAAAATAGACATAAACATTGACCCCGTTAGCCATTTGTCGGGTGCAGCCCAGCGGCACTAGGGACGTTACACCGCTGTGCTGCCCTCACCACCCTCCACCCCCAGGACCCTTTGCATCTTGTCAAATTGAAAGTGGCCCCTTGGAACGTGACCTTCCCCGTGGTCCCAGCGGCTGGCAGCCCCCCTCTACCTCCGTCTCTAAGGGTCGACTATGCTAAGTACCTGGTCTCAGCGGAACCGTACAGTGTGTGTCCCTTTGTGACCGCGTTTGTCACTAGCAGTGTCAGCCAGGCTCACCCACATTGTAGTGCGCGTGGGTTTCCGTCCTGTGTGAGGTGACTGGGTCTCTATCCTATGTCCAGGCCACATTTTGTTTATCCGGTCGCCCATCAGTGGCCACTTGGTTTGCTTCCTCCTTTCGGCTCTTGGGAGTAACACTGCTGTGAGCACCGGGGTGCAAATACCTGTGAAGACCCCTGCTTTCCATCCTTTGGGGGTGTATGTCCAGAAGTAGAATTGCTGGATCGAGTGATAATTGTATGTCTAATTTTTTTTTTTCAGGAACCACCATACTGTTTTCTGATGTTACTTCTTCTTCTTCTTTTTTTTTTTTTTTTTTCCTAATTAGACATTGTTCCCTTTTCTACTGCTATTTCTCTGTGCCTCCTCCCCACCCCTGCTGGGCTTTGGGGCAGCGTCTCTCCAGAGGCATAGGTTCCTATTTGCTGCTTTGACCCATCCCCTTCGATTTCAAGGACTCTGCTCTCCAAACTTCTGGGTCTTTCCCACCCTTGGAATGCCTCACCCACCTCACGCAGATGAGCCCCCAGAACCCATCCCAGATTTCTGTGGAGGCTAACAGCTCAGCACCTTCGGGTTGTCATGGACACAGATGGGAGGACGTGTTGCTGAGATCTATTATACAAAACGAGGGCCCAGTAAGTGCAGTTCCCAGAAACCAGCCATTGAGTTTTTCTCATTTGGAAAATGATGGACAAGAACTTTGGAACTTCCCAAAAGAATAAGAAAAACTGAATTGAAAGTAAGTAACCTTAATCTACATTTTGAGATAAAATAAGTTTATTTATATTTGTTCTGTGTTCAAAGTGATAATTCTTTAACTCAACTTGGATTTTCAAATGCCTTGTCCCATCCCATGGGCAGGATCCACACTACCAGAATGTGCCTACACCTTTGGGAGAATTATTAAAAATTAAAAATTGACATAAGCTCCATGTCCAGTAGACTCAGCTTGAATCCCACCAAAACAGACGGAAGCAAATCAGGAGAAATGCACTTGAAGAAGCTCGCAACTGTGGTAAAGAACACATATTTCTTTTTTTTTTTTTTTTTTTTTTTGACATGGAATGTTAGAAATTTCTTTATTATTACTTATTAAGCACCAGCTTAATACTGCAGAAAATTTCAAATCACCCTTCAACAACCCATTCTTCCTTCCCCCACCCAAATTCTTGATAAAGAGCTTTTCAAGTGAAGACACGATCTCTTTTTTCTTCTGTATAAAACTTTATCAAATAAAGGCAAAGAACTGTGTACATCTTGCTGTAAAACGCTGCCCATGGCTGTGGAAAGTGTCTGCCCAGGCTCCTTTCACTGTCCAGGTCCTGAAAGACTCTTGTTCATGAACTGTCTCTTCACAAAGCAAGTCCACCACTTGCTTGGCTTATCATTCTGAGGGTCAAAAACTTTCTCACAAAGTCTCAGTCCAGTCTCTTGTCTCAGCTGCTGTAAGTAGGCCCTCATCACCTCATCTTCCTGTTTGTTTGCAGGTTTGGCATAAATTGCATTAAGTGGAAAACCAGGCTCTCCAGGAATGGGGAAATTAGTGATTCCCAGTGTATACATTTCTTTTTCACCTTGGCTTTTGGAATTACACTTTTGGAGTTTCTTTAGACACTCAGAAATGTAGAGTGTTATATATATCAAGGTTCTATCGGCTTCATTCTTAATCTCATAGTTTTTGAAGAAGACATTGGCCTTGAAGTAATAAATGGCTTCATCCACAATATCTGTATCTTTTGTCTCTCTAGGGGCAGGTCCTTTGAATTGACTTCTGATAGGCAACAATGCCATGTTTCCAATGAGTTTGGTGTCAGGGTCCATGAGAGAAGAGTGGTAAGCCGGCATCTTGGCGGCGACCGGGTTTCTAGCCAGACGAGGCTGGGGATAGAGCTCGGCCAAGAACACATATTTCTTAACAAACGTCACAAAATAGTGGCCTGGGACATGGAGCGTGTGTTTGGGGACTTGGTGAGAAATGCTGGCACTGTTTTATTACCAGCAGTAAGTATCAAAGCCTGGCAGTATTTCCTCCTGGAACAATTATTTGCTGATTTGGGATTTTTAGGAGACGATTAAGCAAGAGCAACAGAAGATGATGTCTGCAGGACCCTCACAGGGTAAGTGGTGTGACAAGATCTTCCAAGATGGGAGAAATGAGGGGTTAAGGACAGTCCCTAGAGCTTATGTGAAAGGGGACAACACCCCCAGCAGGCCCACCATGACTGTGACTCTACACAGAGACTGGGTTGCTGTCTTTAATGAAACTTTGTCAGTCACGGAGTCAAGAAGCACGTATTGGGCATTTGCTCTGTGCCAGGCACTGAGGTTATAATAATGACCCAGCTAACATGGTTATTAAGTGCAAGGGCCTGTGCCAACTGCTTACATACACCACTCCATTAATTCTCAGGATGACGCTAGTTGGTTACCATAGTCCCCACCTTACAGATGAGGTCTCTGAAGCCTGGGGAATCTAACTAATTTGCTCAAGGTCACAGGGATAGTGGCAGAGAAGGGATTTTAATCCAGGTACCTGACTGGAGAGCCCATGTCCTTAAGCACTTTGCTAAAATGGGGACAACCACTAGGGATTATTAAGAATACAAATTCAGGGCAGCCCGGGTGGCTTAGCAGTTTAGTGCCACCTTCAGCCCAGGGCATGATCCTGGAGACCCAAGATCAAGTCTCATGTCGGGCTCCTGGCATGGAGCCTGCTTCTCCTTCTGCCTGTGTCTCTGCCTTTCTCTCTCTCTCTCTCTCTCTGTCTCTCTCTCACTCTCTCTCTGTCTCTCATGGATAAATAAATAAAATCTTTAAAAAAAAAAGAATACAAATTTAATACAGTATGATTGCTCCCCATTCCCTGCCTGCCCCCACCAGGGAGCGCAGAGTCCCATCAGGACGAATCAGGCAATGATATTTCAATACTCTCTGCTAAGAGCTAATGTGGTATGCTGTTCCAGATACACTGATGACATCAAAAACACAAGTAACAAAAGAAAAAAAATGGTCTTGGGAGCTCCTGGGAGGGGCCTACCTTGCCTGAGAAGTTACCACCTTCTGGGACAGAAAGTGGAAGTAGACACACCATGGAGGAGAGCAGAGAGATGCAAAGTCTCCAGGAGCAGAGTGGGTCCCTGACCCCAAGGCACAGCTGGAGCTCACTACAACATGCTGCCAGATCTAAAGCAGTAGTTCTCTAGGGGATGAATTTGTGCTCCCCCTCCCTCCACCAAGAGGACAATGTCCAGAGACATGTCCGACTATAACAACTCAGGGGGGTGGAGTGCTACTGGCATCTAGTGACAGTGCACAAGACAGTCTCCAAATAACAAAGAATTATCTGGCCCAAAATGTCAATAGTGCCAAGAAGTTCAGAAACCCTGGCGTGAAGCAAGTAAACATTGATCAGCAGGGTAATGGTCAACCATAGATAAGCTTAGGAAAGGGGAATTCTAGAAGCCAGCTTCAGCAGAGACCATCTGTGATAGTCAAATTGTGTTCCCCCAAGAAGATAGATTGAAATCCTAACCCCCAATACCTCAGAATATGATGTCATTTGGAAACTGAGTGGTTGCCGATGTACTTAGTTCAGGTGAAGTCATAGTGGAGTAGGATGGGCCCCAGGCCAACATGGCAGGCTTCCCTATAAAGCGAACACCAATGGAAGAGGCATGCACAGAAAAAAACCACTGCCACGTGAAGATGAAGGCAGCTCTCAGTGAAGCCATCCAAAGATGGGCAGCAAACTACTGGAAGGTAGAGAAGAGGCGTGGAACAAGATTCTCACACCCTCAGAAAGAACCAAGGCCGCCAACACCTTGAATAGACTTCTAGCCTCCAGACCTGTGAGAGAGTACATTTCTAACGGCTAAGCAGCCCAATCTATGGACCTTTGTTATGGCAGCCCTGGCAAATGGATATATCATCCAGGTACTCCTTCTGGGCGACAATGACATGGTAAATGGGCTTTGCACATCCTGGACCCCAAGCCATGATGAGCAAGGTCAGTCCCTACACTTCCCTCGGTTCTGTTTCCAGCCTCACCAAGTTAGAGATCATTTTGATGCTCACTGCCTCCCTCATCCAGGGAGAGAACAGGCTGACCGCTCAGCACCTGTATGCCAGCCCTACCACCCCTGAAGGCCTGAGCTCTCCTGAACATGAACAGAAGAGAAGCTGTCTCAGAGCAGAGAGCCAGTCCTGGCTGGCCTCACTTTAAGCTGACGGTTTCCAAAGTGCACAGGGGTGTGTGTGTGATAAGGGATGAACAATGAACAAGACTTTCTATGGGAGTATGGGAAGGAACCATGAGACATTACTTAGAATTTCTTTTTTTTTTTTTAAGATTTTATTTATTTATTCATGAGAGACACAAAGAGAAAGACAGAGACACGGGCAGAGGGAGAAGCAGTCTCCCTGCGGGGAGTCTGATATGGGACTCGATCCCAGGACCCCGGGGATCACACCCCAAGCTGAAGGCAGATGCTCAACCACTGAGCCACCCAGGCATCCCAGAATTTCTTTAGTTAGAAATAAAGGTCAAATACTATTTAATGCATGGATTGACAAGGAAATCTGTAAGTAGTTTATGAATAAATATTCATGTAGTGTGAGCGTGTGCTTCAAAGCAGTGGCCACTGCTCTAGACAGGGCCTTAGATAACATCATTGCCATCTCTCTAACCTGCTCTTGCTTGAAAGTGATTCATAAAAGACCATGAGTGCCAGGCTAGGGGATTCGGCTTCCGTCCTGTGGGCCGTGAATGCCCTCTGAGAGTCTGAAGTAGGAGAGAAACTCTAGCGGTTCTGGAGGGAGGTTAACGGCACAGTAACGAGTGCGGATTCTGGAAGCAGCTGAATAATTTCCGAGTTGTAATACTTGCTACCTGTTTAACCTTGGGCAAGTTATTTAGCTTATGTAAGCCGCGGTTTCCTCGTCTGTAAGCGAAGAAGAGTAACCATCTCTTGATGTTGTAAGGATTAAAAGAGATGACTGCATTCAGAGCACCTCACACAGGCACCTGGCAAGCCACATTATGATTCTCATTTAGGACACCACTCTCTTGGACCTACATCTCAATGTAGGGTTCAGTCAGACCTCCAGCTGCCACATTCTAGAACTTGCCCTTCGAATATAGATGGAAGCTGGGGCGCCCTGGTGCCTCAGTCAGTTAAGCAGCTGACTCTTGGTGTTGGCTCAGGTCACGATCTCAGGGATCATGAGATCGAGCCCCACATCGGGCTCCATTCTTGACATGGAGTCTGCTTGAGATTCTCTCCTTCTTCCTCTGTCTCTTCCTGCTGCTCATGCTCTCTCTCTCTCTCTCTTAAATAAGGAAAATCTTGACAAATACATATATAGGTAGAAGTTGCCTAAAAAGCAATGTTTGAAGATACATAAATTCTTGGGCTCCAAAACCTGGTTCACTCAGCCCCAAGAATAATGGCGTTGAAGGCCTCTGGTAACATACAGAGGTAGGTCTGGAAGATATAAAGCCAGGCCTACCACACTCCAGTGTACCAAGCTGTCTTTATAATGGGGTAAGATCAAATATTAGTTCTTCCTCGAGTGCCTTAGTTTTTCTTCAAAATAATATCACTTCCTGGCTTAACACCACAGCACTGGAAATACACCTGCAAACCCCCACCCACCCGCCACCACCACTAATCAACATTAATTGAATTTTTAAATCCAACTGAAAACATGACAGGTGGTGTGATTATGTTCTAGCCACTCAGGCTTCTAGCTGGATTGAAAATTGCATTCCTCTCCCCATCAGAAAATCCAAGTCATTCTCTCAGTTTAAGAAGGAAGTCTTTGCAGGTGCTGAGCTGCTCTTGTAGCACCAACACCCCGGATCTTCTGCCAAAGTACATTCAAGAGCGCCATCTCCTGGCCAAAGCTCAGAACAGAAGGAAAATGAAAGAAGAAGCAGGTGCCTAAATGGTCTGTGTCTTTAATCAGCAGCTTAACTACTTAACCATGAAAATAAGCTTCCCAGGGCTAATGAGAGTTGCCCAATTTGCAGAAAGTGGGTGTTTATTTTTGTAGCACAATTTTCCAGCTGCCTGCATCTCGCGTCCTTTACAGCGTGTAGCATCTGCTTATGCTGCGCTGCGGGTGCACATGGTTTTGCTTAAGGACCCCTCCTGGATGCCGAGGGGCACAGGGAGGTCTCCCAGCATTGAAGATTGAATTGAGGGAATCCAGAAAAACCTTCCAGGTTCACCCAATTAGGACCTGGCATTCAGGCTTAAGTGTCTTTATGGTTCAACACTAACCAAACAAACAACATGATGAAAAGACAGGTTGAACTTTGCTAATACCATATAGAAGCAAGCAAATGAAGGAGAACTGAAGCAACATGGTCCACGGTCAGCACATCCATGGCTATTTATCATTCTGCTCTTTTTTAAAAAGTGCAGGTGTTTCTGCAATAACGAGGTCTGTGTGTTCCTGAGGGAGGGAGAAAATACTTTCGGTGAAATTGCACACTAAAAATAATAAGACTTACGGGAAAATGAAAATGAGGCAGACAATTCAACACAGACACAAATTTCCGACCAGAGCACTAACCAAAGCAATAACAATCTTAATAAAAAAAAAAAAAATACCAGCAGAGTCTAAAAAGGAATGCTCAGCTCCTAATACATTAAAAAAAAAAATCTGCAGAAAACAAAGGACTTTGACTTGAAATGGAGAAAAAGGAGGAAAAGGTCATTTGATGCGGGCAATGTAAAGGAATCTGTAGTCTTCCGAGTCATGGAGATAAGGAGGCGATGCCCAGGGGCAGGGAGCACTGAGCCCGAAGCGTTCCTAAGACGGAGATTGTAGCTCAGCGAAGGTGACAGGAGGCAAGGGAGGACCTTGCTGTAGAGAGCTGTGTTCCTGCACTTGGGCTCCAGCTTCCAACAGGCTGGGACCATCACATGGGAAACCAGTGCAACTTCCACGTTCCCCTGACATCATCCCCCCATTTACCAACCACATTTGAGCTAATTTATGTTAAGATCACTCACAGCACACAAGTGTTATAACAAAACAGACTGAACGTGGGCCGCTTCCCCAGCACACATTGACGCTAGCCCCTGCAGAAAGAGTGGATCTGTCAGCCCCGCTTCTGCTTCTGGCCTTCTCCCTACAGCCTCGGGGTTGGATTCACAGATGTCCCCACCTCCCAGTCACAGGGCCCCTGTCGAGGCTCCCAGGCTTCCCAGGCTTCCTGGACATCAGTTATATTTGAGGTGCTACTAGGTAGTCAGTAACATACTATATATTTGACAAACCTCTTTTGGTGACAAGTGAGAGAATTCAAACTAAAACCACTTTAAGAAAAGGAGAACATTTTGCTGACTTATTCAAAGTCCAACTGTAGTATGCATTCAGGTACAGCTGGAGCCAGGCGGTCACATTTGGTCCCTGTCTATCTCTCTTTCTCCCCACATGCTACTGTCCCTGATGAGAGTGCAGGTCTTTTCCAGGCCTCTCCCACTGAGGACACGTGAACCCTCTAGATCCGTGGTTCTGTAGCCAGCTAGCAATGTCGGAGGAAACAAGAGTTTCTCTTTCCCAACAGTTTTGAAATAAAGAAATCCAGGTGTTGCCTTATTGCCCCAGCTCACTTGGTAATAGGATGAGGTCCCTGGTTGGGCCGGGTTTGTGGGCTGACCCTCACATTCAGAGGCTGAGAGTCAGCCTCACCCAAACCACGTGTACATCAAGGGAGAGAAGTCCCTGAAGGAGAGATGAGTCCAGTACCTGGAAAGAGGGTACAGGTCAACCCAGACACCCATCACCTGTGGCATTCCAAACCAGCCACCCATCTAATAGCTTATGACATTTGGAGAATCTGGTTTCTGAGCCACACTTTTTATCTGCTCATGCTATCTGAGCAACACTATTTATCTTGCATTTAAATAAAGGAATGGAAAAAGATGCATCTTGCCAGCTTATATATTTTGTTTGGCTGGACAGCGCTGTTTGCTGTTAAAATTTAATTCACTGCAAACATTTAGAACTCGCAAAATGTAGGGCTTGCTTCTCTTAAACTGGAGCCACATCGTGCCTATTTCCCCACATGGTGACAATAGGCCGAGCTGAGTCCCTGCTGCTGCCTATGCTCCTCCACCCTCCCCCAGGTCACTAGTTTTGTTACCCACCCGGCCCATGGAGGCGTGTGAATTTGCAATCAGCCAGTGAATGTAGCTCTGGCCACCTAGCCTCTCCAGTGGCAGTTGGCAGGAGTTCTCGAGTCAAGAAGCACTGAGTCAGGGTGTCCTGCTCTTCAGTCTTGTCCTGGTATTTCAAACATACATGAAAGCGTGTCAGTGGTCAGGTGGTCTATTACTAGGACTTTGCTGCCTTAGCGTTACACCTTTAGAGCTAACTAGGCAAGATGGTGGAAGAGGAGGGGTCCTCATTTCATCCGATCCCCTAAATTTAGCTAGATAACAATCAAACCATCCTGAACACCTATGAATTCAACCTGAGATGTAAACAAAGAACAGCTGGAACTCTACAAATAGAAAAGTGACCACTTTTTGCTAGGTAGGAGTGTGGAGAAGAGAAACAGAAGGGATATATGGGAAGATAAACAGTGGGAGGGGGAGTCTTTGTAAGCCAGCTGCAGGAAAGTGATACAACCCTGGGGCTCAAAGTTGGGACCTTTAGAAATCTGCTCCTGTGAGAGCCTTCCCTGCCTGAAAGGTGCTCAGTGGTGAAGTGGGGCAGAACCGCAGGTGGGACAGTGCGGTCTCGATATTCCAGGAAGCACAGAAAGAACAGGGATGCCTGAGCCAGCAGAGCTCCCAAGCATTGGAGTGGGGAAACCGGTTTAAGTCAGTGAGCCTGGGAGACGGTTATGTGCTGTGCCATAACCGTGAACCATGGACGGATCAGGTGATCGCTCTCCATGTCAGGTCCCTGCAAAGGACTAAAACACAGCAACCCTCCACCTTCCTCAGGGAGAAGTGCAGCAGGTGCACACTTGATCGGGTGAATGCTCTCCATACCAAGGCCTGGCAATGGACAGAAACTGGGTGACCCTCCACCTCCTCCAGGAACTATGGAGTGGGTGCACACAGGAGCAGGCAAAGGCTGTCCCTGTTGAAACCCTACAAATTGCACAAATTAGTGTCCCCCTGCCTGCCCCTGGGGAAGATCCGAGTGGGTGAGCACCATAGAAGTCTGCAGAGTTTGGCACACACCCAGATCACTCAGCTCCAGGCCAGGGCTGGAGATCCGGGCACAGCCTTTTTTTTTTTTTTTTTTCTCATTTCATCATCAAAAGAGGCCTGGAAAGCCTTCAAGGAACTAAAGCCTCACACAGCAAACAGCTTACAGTGAGCCTGGCCCAGAGGCAAGAGTAGTGCAACTCCACCCAGGCACAGACACCTGAGAA
The DNA here is from genome assembly GCF_053574225.1 of Canis aureus. NCBI lineage: Eukaryota > Metazoa > Chordata > Mammalia > Carnivora > Canidae > Canis > Canis aureus. Next base: position 14,241,771 of record NC_135633.1, read on the forward strand.
TCAGCACAGCAGGCCCCTCCCCCAGAAGGCCAACTGGAAGAACAGGGCAACAGCAAGTTTACTGACCAAACAGCCCTGGAAAGTTCCAGGGCTGAGGAAAAATAGTATATAGAACTTGAGTTTTTTTTTCTTATGGTTCGTTTATCTTTCCGGTTAAAATTTTCCATTATTTTTTCTCTTTTTCTCATCTCAACTAGTTTCTTATTTTATCAACTCATTTTTAAGTCTTTTCCAACTTTCATATTTTACAATTTTGTGTTATAGATATATTCTTCATTTTTGGCTTCCTTTCACTGTATTCAATTTTATTTTTGTACATATATGTTTTACTTTTTTATGATTTTTGAAAAAGATTTTATTAATGAAAGACACAGAGAGAGGCAGAGACACAGGCAGAGGGAGAAGCAGGCTCCCTGTGGGGAGTCTGATGCAGGAATTGATCATGCCCTGAGCCAAAGGTAGTTCCTCAACCACTGAGCCACTCGGGTGCCCCCCCTTTTTTTATAATTTTGGAATTTAATATCTTATAACACACAAACCAAAATACACTCAGAACCGGTGGGCCACCCCATTTTGTCCACCCTGTGAGATTATATTGTCTCTCCCCAGCCTCATTCTCCCCCACCTATTTTTTTTAAGATTTTATTTATTTACTCATGAGAGAAAGGCAGAGACCTTCCAATAATTCCAATAATATGGATGTTACTTTCTTTTTTTCAAACTATTACTTATTTCTCAGAGCCTCTCCTGTGGGCTCTTAGTTTTTATTCTCTTTTCCTCGGCTTCCTTCCTTTCCATCAACTTGTCTTCCATGTCACTTATTCTCTCTTCTGCCTCATTTATTCTAGCTGTTAGAGCATCCAGTTTAGACTATACCTCAGTTAGAGTATTTGTAATTTTAGCCTGATTAGATCTTATTTCTGCACTAAGAGATTCTTGAGTCTTGTATCCTTTTTTCAAGCCCAACTAGTAACTTTATCATTGTAATGCTGAACTCCATCTCCAATATTTTAGTTAAGTCTATATCCATTAAATCTGTGGCAGAGAGTATCACCTCTGCTTCTTTCTTTTGTGGTGAATTCCTCTTTCTAGTCATTTTGTCCTGTGCAGAATGGCTGTATGAATAAGCAGAGTAAAAAATAACCGTGACCCAAGCAAAATACACATTACAGAATCCAGAAAATACAAGAAAACAGGCAAACAAACAAACAAATAAAAGTAAAGTAAAAAAGAAAAAAGAAAAGTAAAGAAAAACAAATAGAAAAAGAGAAATAAGGGATTTCTGGGTGGCTCAGTGGTTGAGCATCTGCCTTTGGCTCAAGGCATGATCCTGGGGTCCTGGGATCAAGTCCTGCATTGGGCTCCCTGCATGGAGCCTGCTTCTCCCTCTGCCTGTGTCTCTGCCTTTCTCTCTCTGTGTCTCTCATGAATAAATAAATAAAATATTTAAATAAATAAATAAATAAATAAATAAATAAATAAATCAAAGACTGTAGTAAGAGAAGGACACTATATCATATTTAAAGGGTCTACCCAACAAGAAGATCTAACAATTATAAATATTTATGCTCCTAATGTGGAAACAGCCAATTTTATCAACCAATTAATAATCAAAGTAAAGAAATACATAGATAATAATACATTAATAGTAGTAGAATTCAACACTCCACTCTCAGCAAGAGACAGATCTTGTAAGCAGAAGATCAACAAAGAAACAAAGGCTTTGAATGGCACACTAGGCCAGATGGACTTCACAAATATACACAGAACATTCCATTCTAATGCAAAAGAATACACATTCTTCTCAAATGCAGATGGAACTTTCTCCAGTATAGACCACATACTGGGTCACAGATCAGGTCTCAACTGATACCAAAAGATTGGGATTGTTCCCTGCATATTTTCAGACCACAGTGCTTTGAAACTAGAACTCAATCACAAGAAGAAATTTGGAAGGAACTCAAATGCTTAGAGGTTAAAGAGCATCCTACTAAAATATGAATGAGCCAACCAGGAAATTATAGAAGAATTACAAAGATTCATGCAAACTGATGAAAATGAAAGCACAACTGTTCAAAATCTTTGCGATATAGCAAAGGCGGTCCTAAGAGGGAAGTACATTTCAATACAAGCTTTTCTTAAAAAATTAGAAAGATCTAAAAACACACAAGCTAACCTTAGACCTAAAAGGGTTGAAGGAAGAACAACATATAAGGCCTAAACCAGACAGGAGAAAAGAAGTAAGAAAGATTAGAGCAGAACTCAAGGAAATGGAGACCAGAAGAACAGTAGAACATATCAATGAAACTAGGAGCTGTTTCTTTGAATTAGTGAGATAGATAAACTCCTAGCCAGACTTATCAAAAAGAAAAGGGAAAGGATCCAAATAAGTAAAATCATGAATGAAAGAGGAAAGATCACAACCAACACCAAGGAAATATAAACGACTTTATGAACGTATGATGAGCAAATAAATATATGCCAACAAATCAGGCAATAGGAAGAAATGGATGCATTCCTGGAAACTTATAAATTACCAAAAGTGAAACAGGAAGAGATAAAAGCCTGAACAGGCCAAGAACCAGCAAGGAAACTGAAGCAGTCACCAAAAAATCTCCCAAGAAACAAGAGTCCAGGGCCAGATGGCTTCCCAGAGGAATTCTACCAAACATTTAAAGAAATACCTATTCTACTGAAGCTGTTTCAAAAGATAGAAATGGAAAGAAAACTTCTAAACTTGTTTTATGAGGCCAGCATTACCTTGATCCCAAAACCAGACAAAGATACCATCACAAAAAGGAAAATTACAGATCAATATCCCTGAGGAACATGGATGTCAAAATACTTACTGAAACACTAGCCAATAGGATCCAACAGTGCATTAAAAGGATTATTCACCATGACCAAGTGGGATTTATTTCTGGAATAGAAGGATGGTTCAATATTCATGAATCAATCAATGTGACAGATCACATTAATAAAAGAAAAGACAAGAACTATATGACCTCCATTGATGCAGAAAAAGCACTGGACAAAATACAGTATCCTTTCTTGATTAAAACTCTTCAAAGTGGGACGCCTGGGTGGCTCAGCAGTTGAGCATCTGCCCTCAACTCAGGGCATGATCCCAGGTCCCAGGATCGAGCCCTACATCAGGCTTCCTGCAAGAATCCTGCTTCTCCCTCTGCCTATGTCTCTGCCTCTGTGTGTGTGTGTCTCTCATGAATAAATAAAATCTTTAAAAAAAACCTCTTCAAAGTGTAGGGATAGAGGGAACATACCTCAATATCATAAAAGCCAACTATGAAAAGCCCACAGCAAATATCATTCTCAATGGGGAAAAACAGAGCTTTTCCATTAAGGTCAGGAATGACAGAAATGCCCACTGTCACCATTATTGTTCAACATAGTACTAGAAGTCCTAGCCTCAGCAATCAGACAACGAAAAGAAATAAAATGCATTCAAATTGGCAGAAAAAGAAATTAAACTCTCATTCTTTGTAGATGACATGATACTGTGTATGGAGAACCCAAAAGACTCCACCCCAAAATTACTAGAACTCATAGAGCAATTCAACAATGTGGCAGGATATAAAATCAATGCACCAAAGGCAGTTACATTTCTATACACTAACAGTGAGACTGAAGAAAGAGAAATTAAGGAATTCATCCCATTGACAATTGCACTAAAAACCATAAGATACCTAGGAATAACCCTAACCAAAGAGGTAAAGGATCTATACTCTAAAAACTACAGAACACATGGGAAAGAAATTGAGGAAAACACAAAGAGATGGAAAAACATTCCATACTCATGGATTGGAAGAATAAAAATTGTGCAAATGTTTATGCTACCCAGAGCCATTTACACATTCAATTCAATCCCTATCAAATACCATGGACCTTTTTCACAGAGTTGGAACAAATAATCCTAACATTTGTATGGAAACAGAAAAGACCCCAAATAGCCAGAGGAATGCTAAAAAAGAAAACCAATGCTGGGGGCATCACAATGCCTGACTTCAAGCTATATTTCAAAGCCGTGATCATCAAGACAGTATGGTAGTGGCACAAAAACAGACACAGAGATCAATGGAACCGAACAGAAAAATCAGAAATGGACTCTCAACTCTATGGTCAACTAATCTTCAACAAAGCAGAAAGAATATCCAATGGAAAAAAGACAGTCTCTTCAATAGATGGTGCTGGAAAAACTGGACAGCCACATGCAGAAGAATGAAACTGGACCATTCTCTCACACCATACACAAAGATATACTAAAAATTGATGAAAGGGGGATCCCTGGGTGGCTCAGCAGTTTAGCGCCTGCCTTCGGACCAGGGCCTGATCCTGGAGTCCTGGGATCGAGTCCCACATCAGGCTCCCTACATGGAGCCTGCTTCTCCCTCTGCCTGTGTCTCTGCCTCTCTCTCTCTCTCTTTCTCTCTCTCTCTCTCTTTCTGTGTCTCTCATGAATAAATACAAAATCTTTTTTAAAAAAATTAAAATAGATGAAAGATATAAACGTGAGACAGGGAATCCATCAAAATCCTAGAGGAGAACACAAGCAGCAACCTTTTTGACCTTGGCCGCAGCCACTTCTTGCAAGACAGGTCTCTACAGACAAGGGAAACAAAGGCAAAAATGAACTACTGGGACTTAACCAAGATAAAAAGCTTCTGCACAGCAAAGGAAATAGTCAACAAAACTAAAAGACAACCTATAGAATGGGAGAAGACATTTGCAAATGACATATCAGATAAAGGGCTAGTATCCAAGATCTATAAAGAACTTACCAGGGATCCCTGGGTGGTGCAGCGGTTTGGCGCCTGCCTTTGGCCCAGGGCGTGATCCTGGAGACCCGGGATCGAATCCCACGTCAGGCTCCCGGTGCATGGAGCCTGCTTCTCCCTCTGCCTGTGTCTCTGCCTCTCTCTCTCTCTCTCTCTCTCTCTCTCTCTCTCTGTGAGACTATCATAAATAAATAAAAATTAAAAAAAAAAAAAAAAAAAGAACTTACCAGGGATCCCTGGGTGGTGCAGTGGTTTAGCGCCTGCCTTTGGCCCAGGGCGCGATCCTGGAGACCCGAGATCGAATCCCACGTCGGGCTCCCAGTGCATGGAGTCTGCTTCTCCCTCTGCCTGTGTCTCTGCCTCTCTCTCTCTCTGTGTGACTATCATAAATAAATAAAAATTAAAAAAAAAGGAACTTACCAAAGTCAACACCCAAAAAGTAAATACTCTGGTCAAGAAATGGGCAGAAGACATGAACAAACATTTCTCTAAAGACCTAGACAAGGGGGGGAGGGGCAAGATGGCAGAAGAGTAGGGTCCCCAAGTCACCTGTCCCCACCAAATTACCTAGATAACCTTCAAATCATCCTGAAAATCTACTAATTCGGCCTGAGATTTAAAGAGAGACCAGCTGGAACGCTACAGTGAGAAGAGTTCACGCTTCTATCAAGGTAGGAAGACGGGGAAAAAGAAATAAAGGAACAAAAGGCCTCCAAGGGGGAGGGGCCCCGTGAGGAGCAGGGCTGAGGCGGGGCGAGTGTCCCCAGGACAGGAGAGCCCCGTCCCGGAGGAGCAGGAGCTGCACCAACCTTCCCGGCAGAAAGGGGCTCACAGGGAGTTGGAGCAGGACCCAGGAGGGCGGGGATGCCCTCGGGCTCCCGGGGACACTAACAGACACCTGCGCCCGGGGAGAGCGCCGAGCTCCCTAAGGGCTGCAGCGCCCACGGCGGGACCCGGAGCAGCTCAGAGGGGCTCGGGCGGCGGCTCCGCGGAGGGGGCTGCGGGCCGGAGGCTGGGGGCGGGGGGGCTCGGGGGCGGCTCCGGGGAGGGGGCTGCGGGGCGGGAGTGCGAATCCAACAGCGCAGACCGGGAGCACAGGGCGCCGGGACACAGCCCAGGATCCGGCCTCCCCCGGGGACAGGCAGAGGCCCGGAGGGCCCAGGACAGCAAGGACGCTCCTGCCCCGAGCTGAGCAGATCAGCGGCCCCGCCCGGGGCCTCCAGGCCCTGCAGGCGGAGTTACTGCGGGAGCTGACTCCAGGGCTCCAGAGCTGGCTGCCACGACTGTGGTTGTTCCTCCTGCAGCCTCACGGGGTAAACAACTCCCACTGAGCCCTGCACCAGGCAGGGGGCAGAGCAGCTCCCCCAAATGCTAACACCTGAAAATCAGCACAACAGGCCCCTCCCCCAGAAGACCAGCTAGACGGACAAGTTCCAGGGGAAGTCAAGGGACTTAAAGTACACAGAATCAGAAGATACTCCCCCGTGGTTTTTTTTTGTTTTGTTTTGTTTTTCTTCTTCTTCTTTTTGATTTCTGTTTGCTTCCCCCACCTTTTTTTTCCTTTCTTTCTTTTTCTTTCTCTTTTTCTTCTCTTTTTTTCTTTTTTCTTCCTTTTTTCTTTTTTCTTTTTCTCTTTTCTTTCCTTCTTTCTCTCTCTTTTTCTCCTTTTCCCAATACAACTTGTCTTTGGCCACTCTGCACTGAGCAAAATGACTAGAAGGAAAACCTCACCTCAAAAGAAAGAATCAGAAACAGTCCTCTCTCCCACAGAGTTACAAAATCTGGATTACAATTCAATGTCAGAAAGCCAATTCAGAAACACTATTATACAGCTACTGGTGGCTCTAGAAAAAAGCATAAAGGACTCAAGAGACTTCATGACTGCAGAATTTAGATCCAATCAGGCAGAAATTAAAAATCAATTAAATGAGATGCAATCCAAACTAGAAGTCCTAACGACGAGGGTTAACGAGGTGGAAGAACGAGTGAGTGACATAGAAGACAAGTTGATGGCAAAGAGGGAAACTGAGGAAAAAAGAGACAAACAATTAAAAGACCATGAGGATAGATTAAGGGAAATAAACGACAGCCTGAGGAAGAAAATCCTACGTTTAATTGGGGTTCCCGGGGGCGCCGAAAGGGACAGAGGGCCAGAATATGTATTTGAACAAATCCTAGCTGAAAACTTTACTAATCTGGGAAGGGAAACCGGCATTCAGATCCAGGAAATAGAGAGATCCCCCCCCCGCCAAAATCAATAAAAACTGTCAACACCTCGACATCTAATAGTGAAGCTTGAAAATTCCAAAGATAAAGAGAAGATCCTTAAAGCAGCAAGAGACAAGAAATCCCTGACTTTTATGGGGAGGAGTATTAGGGTAACAGCAGACCTCTCCACAGAGACCTGGCAGGCCAGAAAGGGCTGGCAGGATATATTCAGGGTCCTAAATGAGAAGAACATGCAGCCAAGAATACTTTATCCAGCAAGGCTCTCATTCAAAATGGAAGGAGAGATAAAGAGCTTCCAAGACAGGCAGGAACTGAAAGAATATGTGACCTCCAAACCAGCTCTGCAAGAAATTTTAAGGGGGACTCTTAAAATTCCCCTTTAAGAAGAAGTTCAGTGGAACAATCCACAAAAACAAGGACTGAATAAATATCATGATGACACTAAACTCATATCTTTCAATAGTAACTCTGAACGTGAACGGGCTTAATGACCCCATCAAAAGGCACAGGGTTTCAGACTGGATAAAAAAGCAGGACCCATCTATTTGCTGTCTACAAGAGACTCATTTTAGACAGAAGGACACTTACAGCCTGAAAATAAAAGGTTGGAGAACCATTTACCATTCAAATGGTTCTCAAAAGAAAGCAGGAGTAGCCATCTTTATATCAGATAAACTAAAATTTACCCCTAAGACTGTAGTGAGAGATGAAGAGGGACACTATATCATACTTAAAGGATCTATCCAACAAGAGGACTTAACAATCCTCAATATATATGCCCCAAGTGTGGGAGCTCCCAAATACTTATTTATTTATTTTTTATTTAATTTATTTATTTATTTTTATGATAGTCCCACAGAGAGAGAGAGAGAGAGAGAGAGGCAGAGACACAGGCAGAGGGAGAAGCAGGCTCCATGCACCGGAAGCCTGACGTGGGATTCGATCCCGGGTCTCCAGGATCACGCCCTGGGCCAAAGGCAGGCGACATACCGCTGCGCCACCCAGGGATCCCGCTCCCAAATATTTAAATCAATTAATAACCAAAATGAAGAAATACTTATATAATAATACACTTATACTTGGTGACTTCAATGTAGCTCTTTCTATACTCGATAGGTCTTCTTTTTTTTTAATTTTTATTTATTTATGATAGTCACACAGAGAGAGAGAGAGGCAGAGACATAGGCAGAGGGAGAAGCAGGCTCCATGCACCGGGAGCCCGATGTGGGATTCGATCCCGGGTCTCCAGGATCGCGCCCTGGGCCAAAGGCAGGCGCCAAACCGCTGCGCCACCCAGGGATCCCTCGATAGGTCTTCTAAGCACAACATCTCCAAAGAAACGAGAGCTTTAAATGATACACTGGACCAGATGGATCTCACAGATATCTACAGAACTTTACATCCAAACTCAACTGAATACACATTCTTCTCAAGTGCACATGGAACTTTCTCCAGAATAGACCACATACTGGGTCACAAATCAGGTCTGAACCGATACCAAAAGATTGGGATCGTCCCCTGCATATTCTCAGACCATAATGCCTTGAAATTAGAACTAAATCACAACAAGAAGTTTGGCAGGACCTCAAACACATGGAGGTTAAGGACCATCCTGCTAAAAGATGAAAGGGTCAACCAGGAAATTAAGGTAGAATTAAGAAGATTCATGGAAACTAATGAGAATGAAGATACAACCATTCCAAATCTTTGGGACGCCGCAAAAGCAGGCCTAAGGGGGAAATACATCGCAATACAAGCATCCATTCAAAAACTGGAAAGAACTCAAATACAAAAGCTAACCTTACACATAAAGGAGCTAGAGAAAAAACAGCAGATAGATCCTACACCCAGCAGAAGAAGAGAGTTAATTAAAATTCGAGCAGAACTCAACGAAATCAAGACCAGAAGAACTGTGGAACAGATCAACAAAACCAGGAGTTGGTTCTTTGAAAGAATTAATAAGATAGGGATCCCTGGGTGGCGCAGCGGTTTGGCGCCTGCCTTTGGCCCAGGGCGCGATCCTGGAGACCCGGGATCGAATCCCATATCAGGCTCCCGATGCATGGAGCCTGCTTCTCCCTCTGCCTGTGTCTCTGCCTCTCTCTCTCTCTCTCTGTGACTATCATAAGTAAATAAATAAAAAAATTAAAAAAAAAGAAAGCCCTTTGCTTTAAAAAAAAAAAGAATTAATAAGATAGATAAACCATTAGCCAGCCTTATTAAAAAGAAGAGAGAGAAGACTCAAATTAATAAAATCATGAATGAGAAAGGAGAGATCACTACCAACACCAAGGAAATACAAACAATTTTAAAAACATATTATGAACAGCTATACGCCAATAAATTAGGCAATCTAGAAGAAATGGACGCATTCCTGGAAAGCCACAAACTACCAAAGCTGGAACAGGAAGAAATAGAAAACCTGAACAGGCCAATAACCCTGGAGGAAATTGAAGCAGTCATCAAAAACCTTCCAAGACACAAAAGTCCAGGGCCAGATGGCTTCCCAGGGGAATTCTATCAAACGTTTAAAGAAGAAGCCATACCTATTCTACTAAAGCTGTTTGGAAAGATAGAAAGAGATGGAGTACTTCCAAATTCGTTCTATGAGGCCAGCATAACCTTAATTCCAAAACCAGACAAAGACCCCACCAAAAAGGAGAATTACAGACCAATATCCCTGATGAACATGGATGCAAAAATTCTCAACAAGATACTAGCCAATCAGATCCAACAATACATTAAGAAAATTATTCACCATGACCAAGTAGGATTTATCCCTGGGACACAAGGCTGGTTCAACACTCATAAAACAATCAATGTGATTCATCATATCAGCAAGAGAAAAACCAAGAACCATATGATCCTCTCATTAGATGCAGAGAAAGCATTTGACAAAATACAGCATCCATTCCTGATCAAAACTCTTCAGAGCATAGGGATAGAGGCAACATTCCTCGACATCTTAAAAGCCATCTACGAAAAGCCCACAGCAAATATCATTCTCAATGGGGAAGCACTGGGAGCCTTTCCCCTAAGATCAGGAACAAGACAGGGATGTCCACTCTCACCACTGCTATTCAACATAGTACTGGAAGTCCTAGCCTCAGCAATCAGACAACAAAAAGACATTAGAGGCATTCGAATTGGCAAAGAAGAAGTCAAACTCTCCCTCTTCGCCGATGACATGATACTCTACATAGAAAACCCGAAAGCCTCCACCCCAAGATTGCTAGAACTCATATAGCAATTTGGCAGCGTGGCAGGATACAAAATCAATGCCCAGAAATCAATGGCATTTCTATACACTAACAATGAGACTGAAGAAAGAGAAATTAAGGAGTCAATCCCATTTACAATTGCACCCAAAAGCATAAGATACCTAGGAATAAACCTAACCAAAGAGATAAAGGACCTATACCCTAAAAACTATAGAACACTTCTGAAAGAAATTGAGGAAGACACAAAGAGATGGAAAAATATTCCATGCTCATGGATTGGCAGAATTAATATTGTGAAAATGTCAATGTTACCCAGGGCAATTTACACGTTTAATGCAATCCCTATCAAAATACCATGGACTTCCTTCAGAGAGTTAGAACAAATTATTTTAAGATTTGTGTGGAATCAGAAAAGACCCCGAATAGCCAGGGGAATTTTAAAAAAGAAAACCATAGCTGGGGGCATCACAATGCCAGATTTTGGGTTGTACTACAAAGCTGTGGTCATCAAGACAGTGTGGTACTGGCACAAACACAGACACATAGATCAATGGAACAGAATAAGAACCCAGAAGTGGTCCCTCAACTTCATGGTCAACTAATATTCAATAAAGGAGGAAAGACTATCCACTGGAAGAAAGACGGTCTCTTCAATAAATGGTGCTGGGAAAATTGGACATCACATGCAGAGGAATGAAACTAGACCATTCTCTTGCACCATACACAAAGATAAACTCAGAATGGATGAAAGATCTAAATGTGAGACAAGATTCCATCAAAATCCTAGAGGAGAACACAGGCAACACCCTTTTTGAACTCGGCCACAGTAACTTCTTGCAAGATACATCCACGAAGGCAAAAGAAACAAAAGCAAAAATGAACTATTGGGACTTCATCAAGATAAGAAGCTTTTGCACAGCAAAGGATACAGTCAACAAAACTCAAAGACAACCTACAGAATGGGAGAAGATATTTGCAAATGACATATCAGATAAAGGGCTAGTTTCCAAGATCTATAAAGAACTTATTAAACTCAACACCAAAGAAACAAACAATCCAATCATGAAATGGGCAAAAGACATGAAGAGAAATCTCACAGAGGAAGACATAGACATGGCCAACATGCACATGAGAAAATGCTCTGCATCACTGGCCATCAGGGAAATACAAATCAAAACCACAATGAGATACCACCTCACACCAGTGAGAATGGGGAACATTAACAAGACAGGAAACCACAAATGTTGGAGAGGATGTGGAGAAAAGGGAACCCTCTTACACTGTTGGTGGGAATGTGAACTGGTGCAGCCACTCTGGAAAACTGTGTGGAGGTTCCTCAAAGAGTTAAAAATAGACCTGCCCTACGACCCAGCATTTGCACTGTTGGGGATTTACCTCAAAGATTCAGATGCAATGAAACGCCGGGACACCTGCACCCCGATGTTTATAGCAGCAATGTCCACAATAGCCAAACTGTGGAAGGAGCCTCGGTGTCCATCGACAAATGAATGGATACAGAAGATGTGGTTTATGTATACAATGGAATATTCCTCAGCCATTAGAAATGACAAATACCCACCATTTGCTTCAACGTGGATGGAACTGGAAGGTATTATGCTGAGTGAAGTAAGTCAATCAGAGAAGGACAAATATTATATGTTCTCATTCATTTGGGGAATATAAATAATAGTGAAAGGGAATATAAGGGAAGGGAGAAGAAATGTGTGGGAAATATCAGAAAGGGAGACAGAACATAAAGACTCCTAACTCTGGGAAACGAACTAGGGGTGATGGAAGGGGAGGAGGGTGGGGGGTGGGGGTGAATGGGTGACGGGCACTGAGGGGGGCACTTGACGGGATGAGCACTGGGTGTTATTCTGTATGTTGGCAAATTGAACACCAATAAAAAATAAATTTATTATTAAAAAAAAGACCTAGACAAGGCTAACAGATGTATGAAAAATGCTTCACGTTACTTGTCATCAGGGAAATACAAATCAAAACACATTAAGATACCACTTTACACCAGTGAGAATGGCTAAAATTAGTAAGACAGGAAACAACAAATGTTGGCAAAAATGTGGAGAAAGGTGGACCCTCTTAAACTGTTGGTGGGAATGCAGCTGGTGCAGCCACTCTGGAAAACAGTATGGAGGTTCCTCAAGAAGTTAAAAATAGAGCTACCCTATGATCCAGCAATTGCACTACTGGTATTTACCCCAAAGATACATATGTCCTGCAGCAGCTGTCTCCAAAAACAATCGTATTGGCTTTTCAATAGAATATATGCCAATTACTGAGCCAATCACTAAATCCATGAGACGTAATACTCTAACTAGTAGGTCACATGCTTCCTTCCTGAAACTTAGAAAACTCGGTACCATACTGAGAGGAAGTGGAGGATGGAGGCTGAATAGCAAAAACTACTAGAGACTCCAGAGAGAAATGGCTAAGGACACTGGCCACCAGGCACCAGGGCTTGGGAATCTGAGCAAAGATCTCTGTTTTCCAGCTTGTTATAACAAGCAGGGGGTGGGGGGGTCACTGCCTCTGATTGGATCCATAGGACATGGACAAGGAGAACAAGGGCTGCACCCACCTGCAAAGAGCCTGCATTGGGGGTTACCCATTAGCCCCCAGAGCTCTTGAAGAATTAGTAGGCAGGGAAAGCGTGCATGCAGGCACAAGCACATGCAGTTTTCCCAGCACCATTTATTGAAGAGACTGTCTTTTTTCCATTGGATATTCTTTCTGCTTTGTTGAAGATTAGTTGACCATAGAGTTGAGGGTCCATTTCTGATTTTTCTGTTCAGTTCCATTGATCTCTGTGTCTTTGTGCCACTACCATACTGTCTTGATGATCATGCACACACACACAGAGGCACATGCAATGATAGACTTTGCCTCTCCTATTAATTTTGGCAGATAAAGGACTAAGCCAAACTTGTTTGTTTTGGAGTAACACACAAATAACCACAATAGATTCATTTTTATCATAAAACTTTTTGTCTCTGATCTACTGTCTCTTTCCTACAGTTTCTGAGTGAACACAACTGTATTCCACTCCACTCTCCGCTTGCCTCTTTTGTCTGTTCTAAGTCAACCTTGTCCAGGGCCCCTTCATCACCAAGCGCCACATCTCACTGACCACAGCTGGCATTATAGCTGTGTAGCACACAGCCCTGGTTGACCAGTCTAATCCTAATGTGCACAAAGGAGATAGTTACAGACCTTCAAAAAGTGTCTTCATTTATGTTAGTAAGAACTAGCCCCCTAACCAACACTATCTCCAGTCAAAATATTGTTGAAGGACAAGAAAAATACATATGACAAGTCCTTCACTGTGGCATGTGCTGGTTTCCTCATCTTAAAACAGAATTTTCTACCATTTCTAACCTCTGTCCTCTTTTGCTAAATGCAAAAAATCTCATACCTTCTTATTCTAAGATACTTTGAAATGATAAACCAAATATTTTGATGAAAAATTAAATCAAAGTAATGATACTTCTGGATCACACACATTTCCCAAAAAGGTTCTCAGTCAGCGGGTTGAGGGGCATACGCTTCCCCTGACCCTGGAAAAAGCACTGCTTTGAAGCATCTCCCAGGCAGGGTAAAAGAAGTAAGGACTTCACATCATAGCACACAGTGGTTTTATGGGTTTTAACACCTTTTTAAGCCCTTTCTGTACCTCAGTAAAATTCTACTGGCTAATGTTACCCTTAAATAACAAATGTGGACACTGGACATCTGAAGCCTCAACATTGTACATATCAATATGCCTACTCATGCACATACATATACATGTTGCATGTATGTTTGTAAATATTCAATAGCACATCTCTATAATTTATCCATTTATTCATTCAATAGGTATGTATTGAGCACCTACCATGTGTCTGGCACTGCTGAGTCAAAGAGCAAACACTAGCCCCTGTCTGTCCTCACAGAGCTTGCAGTCTCACCGGGGAGACAAATATTAATCAAATAATCTCACTGCTGCCCCAGTTCAGTGGCAATTACACATTGGTTCCATCCAGTCTCCTGTGGACAGGGACAGGGTTCTGTCCTTGCCTCCTGCATGCCCCAAGTCACCAAGACCCCCCCGCCACCTTACATTCTAAGCAGTATTGATGGTGCAGAGCCATAGAAAGGGGGCACGCCCATAGGGAATGACAGGTTTTTAAATCTACTCCTGCCCTGCATCATCTCCCCAGGAAGATAAACTCTCATCCTGTGAGTATGCACTGGAATATTCAGTCTTTCCTAGAAAAGCAACATTTTCTTCTTTGCTTATGGTTAAATAACTGCAGGGTTTTGTCCTCATTTCCACGGTACACGACTCCTATCTGCCTGTTCAGGGGAAGTCAAGGAAGTCAGTGAGTGCAGGGTGGAGTGGGGAGAAACAGACATGATTATTTTGAATGTGATCGACAAACACGAGGGAGGCTAGCATATTATAGGAGATCCAATAATGAGGGATCCGTCTTACGGAAAATTGAGTGAAATTGAATTATGGAGAATTAAGTGAGCTAAGCCTGGAAGCGATGGGACCAGGTAAGGTTTGCACCAGGATGCGGACAGTGGCAATGCAGTGACTGGATAGAGCTGAGCTCCATGTTGTAAGTAGCGCTGATAGGACTTCTGGGCGGGCTGGATGGGTGTGATGCCATTTATTAAAACAAGGAATGTGTGGAAAGGGACAAATTTGGGGAAAGGGGAACTAAAGACTTTTGACATGAAACAGATAATTTCTGTATCTCATTTTTATCTTAGGGTCTCAGTGTATGCTTTTAGGGGAAAATGAGTGGAAAAGTGGGTAAGGATTTAAAACCTGGCTCTACTGCCCACTACTTATGATGAAGACCAAGGTGAGGGGAAGGAAATGCTGAAAGATCCCCAGGCCAGTTTGAGGGATGAGTTTTGAGCCATCCTTTACCAGGAGTTAAGGATGGAGGGCAGGAAATGGTAGGGATGGGGAAGGGGGCAATAGAGTCAGTCGGCTTAGGGTAAGGAGTAGGATGAGGGTGGAGAGGGAAGACAGGGTCAGAAACTGAGGACAAACACTCTGTTCTTGAAGGACCTGTGTGCTGTTTCAGGAGCCATATGACCCAGTGTGACTCAGAGTTGGCAGTGGCGGTGTGGTTGTCACACCACACCTGACTCCCCACTGAGGGCTTAGGGCACCACCAAGAGAGGACAGCTGTGCCTGACAGAGCCGTGTAATAAATAAACCAAGGGCACCATTAGCAGAGACAGAATGGTTTGCAGGCACCAGTCTGCATCAAGGAGTGGAAAAGCATGAATGGACTCAGCCTGAGTCCAGGTAAGCAGAAATACCTAGAGGCGACTTTGAGACCACCTGGAGTTCTTCTGCAAGCAGATGGGACTCACAGCAAACAAGATGTGAGATTCAATGTTAATTCAACTATATCTGATATTCTCAGTTGGCGAAGCCAGGGAGATTTGAGGCTACACAGGTGAGGGCAGCAGCAGCCAGCAAATAGTGGATATGGCCTATATCTACCCACACTTTTGTCCTCTTACAATAAAAGGCCATCTAGCCCAGATTCGACTTTTATTGCTAGAGTAAGAACCCACAGTATTTACCTTATTGGGCATAGGTCCACCATGCTACACTATGCTTAACGTGAACATATGTTCTCTGTTGCCTGGCAACATGAGAAAAAGCTGTTCTAAGAGGCTAGGTGAATATGCAGAGATGATGATACTCATTCACTCACTCCACAAAAATTAGCCTAATACGTGCCAGGCACTGTGTTGGTTCCAAACCAAATTGTATACTTACTTTGAAATAAGCCTAATGCCAGAACCAGCACATCTAGAAGATATATTTTCCCTTCTGTATGGTTTTTTACTTTTCATATGAGATTTTAATAATGGAAGAACTAGTATTTACCACATTAAAATACACACAGACACATATACATACACACACACACACACACACACCTTAGCAACTACTGGCTAAATATCATAACATCCAGCACACCTTTCTGTTTTCAAATGTCATTTAGTCTTACAATCATGGTTGGACAAGCAGCCTCTCAAGTGGGTATTACTGAGCATAATCTTGGCCCAGATACATGCTAGAAAGAAGAAGTGCAAAAACAACTCTGTCCCAAGGGGTTTTTATACCCCAGTTGAATAGGCAAGAGATATACCTGAAATTAGGCACCTCCCAGGCAATCAGTAGGACTGCCTTCCTGGCCCCTTTGGAGGCATGTGGAGGTATGGAGCCTTGTGACAAGTTTGGTATCAGTTTCAAGCCAAACATTTAATTGTCCATGCAAGATGCTCCAGAACTCTCTTTCCCTCTGGCACAATGACCAACACCATCTGTTGGTGTCATTTCGGGTCTCTGAGTGTTCACTATGAGCAGAGCCCTCTGCCAACCCATGATGGACACTTAGCAGGAACGAGAAATCAATCTGTTTTTAATCTTAAGCCATTCAGCGTTGGAGGTTGTTACAACAACAGCATGACCCAGGTTTGTTTGTTTGCTTACTTGCTTTTAGAGAGAGACCACCAGAGTGTGAGCTGGGTTAGGGGTGGAGGGAGAGAGAGAAGGGGAGAGAAAATATTAAACAGGCTCCACTCCTAATGTGGGCCTGATGTGGGCTTGATCCCATGACCCTGAGATCAAGATGTGAGCTGAAATCAAGAGTCAGATGCTTAACTGACTGAGCCACCCAGGTACCCCATGACCTGGGGTTTTCTGACTTGAAAAACTAAAAGGATGAAGCAGCCAAATCTCTAGAACATGTTAGATCATAGAGGAGGGTATTTTAAAAATGACACCAGCAAATGAGGCTAAATTTTTTCAAGAGTGTTCTCAAAACTACAGGCTGCCAAACTCGACATTGACTCTCTACTAGAGTCTACAAGGCATAGGTCAAGAGAATGGTCTGTGAATGCTTAGAAAAGAAAGCAGAGACCATAAGGAGTCAATGTGGCTTAAAGACAATCACAACTAACCAATGTCATTTACCTTGTAGCAAGGTTTTATGTCAAAAACAACAGATAGTGTTGTACTCATATTAGAATGGCTTCAAAAGAAAATTTTATAAAAGAACTAAATACAAAGATGAGCAGGATGTAGGAAGACCAAAAGAATAGCATAGTACCTCAGGCTAGAACAATGGGGATGTTACCACCGATGAGCCCAAAGGTGAATGGAAACCTGAAGACAGAGCTACTGTATGCAGAGCCACATCTTCTTTGGTGGAGAGACCTGGTCAGCCTGAAGTAATGTTGCATTAAGGGAGCTTGGAAAATAAATATCCCAACTCATCTTTCTCTTTCCCTCCAATTTCCTGTCTCTGTTGGCCAACCTCATTTGGAAATCCAACCAGAGGGCAAAGGAACTGTTGATATAGTCCAGATAAGTCAGCCTCCTGGGGCACAAAGCTGCTAGAGGGCAGGGTGGAGGAGGAAAAGTCTGGAGAGCAGATCTGGAGGGGCAAATAAGAGATAACCAGCTAAGATTATTAGGAAAATTAAATATACATAACATATCTGGACTTGAGTGAGGTATTTGACAAAGGTTGTTAGGAATTCCTTAAGGAAGAAGAACTGCTCACACCCTCTTCTGTGCTCCATAGCACTTTGCACATATGCTCCAGGGTGGACCGTGGTAACTGTGGTTTCATCTTCTTGGCATGCTTCTTCATCTCCTTTCTGCCAACATTCTCAAAGGAACCTGCCTTCAATCCTTGTGTTTTGGATGTAGTCAATTGCCACACCTTATCTTGACCTAATCCCCAACTCTAAAGAGTGGGCAGCTGAGTCAGTCAGACCAGATGTTCCTGTTCTTACTAGGAACATTACTGCCCAAACTAGTGAGAACAATGCTCTCCTGCCTTAGGTTACACTGCTGGAAAGACACAAGTTTGGATCACTGGACAGCCATCTTCCCTAGCTTGGCAAAAGAAGCTATTTCTAGTAAAAGAGTTTGTGATTCTCACGCAAAAAAAAAAAAAAAAAAAAAAAAAAAGAGGAAAAAATCTAAAAGATGAAAAATTATTGTCTGAGTCTCTGGATGAAACAGTTTGTGAGGTTAATAACTTCGAAATTTCTAACTTACATGTTCCACTCCACTACTTTTTTTCATTTTTGCTGCTTTGAGCTGGATTTATTTTGCATATACAGAGATCTCTGATTACCTGTGCTATAGAGCCTTCAACATTAACTTCATAGTTAATCATAGCTGATAGTGCTATCACCAGTTATTTATTAGAATAATTGTTAATCCAAATAGTAAAGGCTAGCATAGTGATAATAGCAACTACTATTATTGACTGCTCAGTAAATATTCATGGGATGAATGATTGTTACTGGAATACGTGAAAGCCTTGTCAGAAAGCAGGGCATGAGGCTCTGAGGCCACATACAGGTACTGAGTACTTGGAGTATGACTGGTCCAAACTGGAAATACAACCAACACACCAGCTTTCAAAGACTCAGTATGAATAAAGGAATATCAAATATCTCATTAATATTTTTATGTTGATTAGACATTGGAATAATATATTTTTAAAAGATTTTATTTATTTATTCATGAAAGACACAGAGAGAGAGAGGCAGAGACACAGGCAGAAGGAGAAGCAGGCTCCCTACAGGGAGCTTAATGCAAGACTCCATCTCAGGACCCCGGGATCATGACCTGAGCCAAAGGCAGACACTCAACCACTCAGCCACCCAGGCATCCCAATATTTTTGATATATTAGGTGAATTAAAAATCTCATTAAAATTGATTTCACCTCTTTCCTTTTTTTTTTTTTTTTTTTTAATGTGGCTACCTGGGCAGCTCAGTGGTTGAGCATCTGCATTTGGCTCAGGATGTGATCCCAGGGTCCTGGGATCAAATCCTGCATTAGGCTCCCTGCAGGGAGCCTGCTTCTCCCTCTGCCTATGTCTCTGTCTCTCTCTCTGTGTCTCTCATGAATAAATAAATACAATCATAAATAAATAAATAAATAAATAAATAAATAAATAAATAAAAAATAAATAAGGTTACTGGGAAATTTAAATTAGTATGTGACTCCCATCATATTTCTATGGAACAGTGCTGCTTTGAAATGCATAGGCACATGGCTTTGGGGCCTTGACCACACTCTGGGACAGGAAAAGCCCATTCTGGAGTCTGTTCCATGATGTTGGTAAATCCCTCAGGCCGCTGCCTGGCACCTCGGAAACACTCAATCCTGAAGCTAGGGAAAAGACAGGAGGTGGGAGAAAAAGAGATGTTATTTTTCTAGTAGCAGCTACTGTTGTTATTGATATCATTCACCTCCCTTTACTCATCTGAAAAATGAGACTAAGAATTCCTGCTCTGCCGACTTCACAAGGTTGCCGAGTGGTTGGGGTGAAAGAGTACATGTAAACTGAAAGCTCCTTAAACTGTAAATAGCTACATAAACAGTGGTTGTCACAGTGATAATCATCACGATGGCTGCTGTAGGCCCGGGCTCATGCCAGGAGTGCTGCCGTAAGTGGGCCTCAGGAGCCCAGGGCTCTGGCCGCTGGCCCAGTCACTCTTTCCATTGGATCCACCGCCAGGTGACAGGGGAAGCCAAGCTCCGTCCTGCCTGCCCTGCCGAGGAAGAAATAGATTTTCCCTGAGGACCCCTGCCATGAAGCACCTTTTGCACCTCAGGCTTGATGATA
The DNA here is from genome assembly GCF_053574225.1 of Canis aureus. NCBI lineage: Eukaryota > Metazoa > Chordata > Mammalia > Carnivora > Canidae > Canis > Canis aureus. The sequence continues at coordinate 14,261,705 of NC_135633.1, forward strand.
GAAACCGTGAGAAGTACACAAAAGCTTCTAAGATGTGGTCTGGCCCTTTGGGAGCTGCAGCATAAGGAAGGAAATCGACTGCAAAACAGCCATCCAGGGGTGGTGATCTCTGCCGGGTAACAGGGAGAGACCACAGCTGAGACTGGGCCTCGGGGAATTAGGAGGAGCTTCAAGAGAGGAGACATCTGAGCTGGTGTTCCTGAAGGACTCGGTGGAGAGGTGGGGGCGAAGAGGGACATTCCAGGCAGATAACAAAGAATGCCTGGTGCACATGAGAAAGGGGAAAGGCATTTGGAAATGGGTGGTAGGGGGTGCATGCTATAGGCCTGCAGTGAGTGGAGGCCAGTGAGGTCAAATATCCACAAATGTGCAGGATGGTCGTGCTGCCTGAAATCGCAGTAGGGGCTCCATTTAGAAACTGATAATCGGTCGTTGGGGTTGGGAAAAGTTGAGTGAGAGAGGTAGGTGGAAAGGTAAAGTAGGGCTAAGCTGAGAAGGGCCTCATGGCTACACTATGGGTTTAGGCCCTCTTGCAGGTAACATAGAGCCGCTGAATGCCCTCTTGTCCACAGGGATGTGTCTCCCCATTCTAAACTCAAGCAGGCAGGCATCCCTGCAGGGCTCTAGAGGGAGAAGCTGTGGTGGGTGTGCTCACACCGTGCCCTGCTGTGCTCCTGAGGCCTCCACCCAGGAGATTCCCAGTGGATCTGTCCCAGATCCAGAATGAGGCCATCCTCCCTTTGAAATGCCAGACTACGTGTGGACACAAACAGGCACTTAAAACCATTTGTCAAATTGAATTCACTTCCCAGACCTGGTATACCAACCAGCTCAGTGAAAGAAAACCTGCATTCCACGTTGCTCGTGTATATTTAGGTTGAGTCAAGGTGGTACCACTGGGTTGTCAGAATCTTCATCCCAGGAGCAGGCCAAAGGGCTCGCGCTGCCAGGCCTGCCTGTTAATGGTTGTTAAGAGCTAGCGCTTATTAAGAGAGCTAACTTTGAGTCAGGCATTGTCCTGGGTACATTATATACCTGATTACATTTCATCTTCACAGTGACTCATTTTATAGGTGAGAAAACATGCTCAGGTAAATGAGTTGCCTAAGGTGCTCAAGTGACAGAGCCAGGCCTTGAACCTAGATCCGTCTGACTCTAAAGCCCTTGGTTCTTTCCCCAACATACCCCTGTTCCTCTGTCATGAGAAAATGAAAAGGAGGAAAAGGGACCCAAGGCCCGGCAATTCGCAGGCAATGAAGACACTGCAACCTGGCAGGGTATGGTCTGCAGAGGGCTGCAGGGATGGTGTGAGGTTTCTAAACCCAAACGGCTCTCTTGGCCCTCACTCAATTCCGAACAGGGCCCAGGAGAGCTATGGAATGGAAGCAGGAAGGGGGAGCAGAGCTTGGGCAGGGAGCAAAGAAAGGAACAATAGTCCAATCCTCAGATTTTGGGGTCCAGTGTGGGGAAACTGAAAATATTAACTCAATGCCTCTAGGTCTCAGTAGCTTGTGAGTACAAATGGGGACCCATAATTCAAATAATTCAGAGACTCTAATTCCCTGCAAAGTATCCCTCAAGTACTTCTTTTTTATTCTTTATTTTTTTAAGATTTTTATTTATTTGAAAGAGAGAGAGAGGGAATGAGCAGGGGGAGAGGGTGAAGCAGGGAGTCTAATGGGGGGCTCAATCCCAGGATCCTGGGATCATGACCTGAGCTGAAGGCAGACGCTTAACTGACTGAGCCACTGAGGTGCCCCTCAAATATTTCTTGAAGTTCCCAAAGAGTGTCTGACATATAATCATGAACCAACTCATCAGTTTAACCAACACCTAACCTTCACCCTACCTTGCCCAGGTTCTTCCTTGTCAATGTCCTCTACCCTTACAGCTGCAAAAAGGGGCTTCCACATACCAATAAATGACAGTGCCCTTTCTGGAAAAGCCATAGCTATTCCAATATGGTTACCACAAGACCATAAAACCTTCTATGCAAAGTAAAGGAAGCTCAGGATGCCTAGGTGGTTCAGTGGTTGAGCATCTGCCTTGGGTTCAGGTCGTGATTCCAGAGTCCTGGGATCGAATCCCACATCAGGCTCCCCATAGGGAGCCTGCTTATGTCTCTGCCTTTCTCTGTGTCTCTCATGAATAAATAAATAAAGTAAAAGTAGAAGCAGCTCTTCCTTGCTTTGGTGGACTTAAGCACCACTCCCAACCCTTTGTCTGGGTGCCCATGTGCAAGTCACAACCTGTGCATGGTAGGACTGGGTGCCAAGGATGCCCCCAAACCTCTGGGTGCCAGAGTGATACTAGGTTCCATGCCAAGGAGGAGAGAATGGACTCTCCTCACATTTGCATTGGATTTTTTCACCAGGGGACCCTGAATTTGCATTGTCTGAGGCCAGAGTGTGAGGCTCACCTCTCCACCAAGATTCACCAACACATTTCAAGGGACTTGGCAGAAAATAAACACCTCCCATGAACAGCCCCAATGTGTTCCTATCTCCCACCTTTCTCCGTTTTCCAATCCCACACTCAGTCCTTTCCCACAAACCACCCTCATGCTTATCAGCTCATGTGAAGAGAATCAAGAAGGTGCCCAGTCCACCAATTCTGACCCCCATTCTAGGCTCAACTAGAACATTCTTTTTGCATAAGTAACTACAAAGCAGTTATGCTGAAAGTTATAGAGAAGATAGTTCAGACAAGTGAGTCTTTGAGAAAGAACACCTGGATGGAGCCTAAACAATGAGTAGGGAAAGTTAAAGTTAAGGATGACATTCCAGACAGAAGGAACAGCATGAGCAAAGCAGCAGAGGCTTCAGTGTCTGTTGCCAGAATATAAAATGCAAGGCAGGGAAAGAGAGAAGCCAGAGGAGCCAACAGGAGCCAGAATAAGGATGGGTTTTAAGACTACATTGAAGATATCATACTTTCCTTTAAGGCAGTGGGAAGACATCAAAATGTCTAGCAGAGGAGTGAAATGATCAGTTGTGTGCTTTAGAAAGATTGTTCTGGTTACCTAGAATGAATGTGAGAAGTGCCAGAGAGGAGGAAGTGGATCTACTAGGGGATGGGAGTGTTAAAGCCATTGGGTAAGAGGTGATGAAGACCAGAGTTGAGCAGAGGTACAGACGGAGGAGGAGGAGTAAGGGGAAATAAGAAATGGCTGCAGCCTAAGATGGATCTGGGGCATCTTCCTGCACTGAGAGGGCCAGTCATTGTTCTGAGTCTGCCTCCCCTCTGTTGCCTTCAGGGCTGATCTTCCTTTCTTCCTTTCCATTCACTGACTTTCTCTCTTTGAAGATGCTAATGGGCAGGCTCCTCAGTCAACCCCTTAACCCAGCCTCCTAGGTCAGCCCTGGGTAGGGGGGTGGGGGGGTTGGGGGGTGGGGAAGGCAACAGAACACAAGGGAGAGAGTAAGGAATCACCAAGTAAGCACATCTGAGAAAGAATATGGAGCAACAGTACCCTCTCACCCCAAAGGAAGTGGACCTTCTCTCTGCACTTGAATCTGTGCCCCTCCTGCTGGTCATAGACACCACTGATGTCTCACCCTACTCTACTCCTAAATCTGCTCAGCCTGTTACTCCTTCATTCCTGGATTCACTGGTCCCTCAAAGCTCAGCTGCATCCTACACCCACATGCCTTTAGGTCTCCCCTACAGCCCATGTCCTGTGCCTACCCCATGCATCCCAGGCCCAGCCCTGACTCTTCCTTTGGAAGCTATTCTCAGCTCAGCTCTGCCCGTGGCTTATGCTGGTGCTTCTTCCCATGGGTTGACCTCTCAATGCCTCCCACTTGCTTGACACTGGTTTCTGGGCCCAGAAGCTGAGGCTCTCTTGTTGTAGGTCCAATCATCTGTCTGGGTCACAGTGAAGGCTGCTGTGTTCCCTGTGATATCATCCCCACTGTCTCTGAGTTCCTGGAGGACAGAGGAGGAGTTGTAGCTACAGGTTCCTTCCCAACACCTGACCAAGAGCCTGGCACAGGGAATATTTGTGGTTAGACACATGGAGAGATGGTCAGATGGCTGGCTGTATGGATCAATATATATAGGAAACTGCCAAGTGGCCCCTACTCCAACTTTACCCCAGTGAGGCCTCATGATAGTCTAGTCCTCACTATTTCCTGGTATTTCAAAAGATGAGTCTAGCTGGCTCCAGAATTTCTAAATAGAGCTTAGGAATGACAATCAGGTTAGGAAGATCAGTGAAGATATTTGCATTTCTACAGCAAGCACATTTTAGTGTGTGTGTGTGTGTGGTAGACATGGGAGATGTACCACCACATTCCCCTTCAAGGGAGGAGGTGCTGCTCAAACGCAGTGTAGTCAGGAGACAACTTCTGAGGCCAGTTCCTGCAGGGTCTGCCCTGGCTCAAGAGTTGGCACACCCAAAGTTCCACCCTAACTGAGGCAGCACATATCACATGACTGAGTAAGGGGGTGGTGTGTCAAGGCTCGGTCATGTTGGCTTGATCCAAGACATTTAAGAGGCAGTAGTGACTCCCAAGCTCCCTACTAGAGGGTAGAAGCCATATCAGGCTTCCAACAGACTTTAATTTCCCCCTCTGCCAATCCCGCTGCCACTACCTCCTTTTCACAGGTCTTGATCCCTAGGTAAACAGCCTGATCCTGAAACCCTGGACCCAGAGTCTGCTCCCAAGAACCCAAGTAGCCACATTAATTTTTTTAATTTACAGATATAGATAGCAGTATTTTTAAACATTGTTATATTCAAGTTTTTCATGCATTGAAAAATTAATCCTTATCAAAAACACCAAGTAATGGCTACGGAGTTAGTAGAGATGATGGAAGAACTAAGGCCCCTCCAGTCCCACCCTTTCCACCGACACTGACCTCTGGTGGAGCTCTCTAGTTGGGAAGGCACGAGGCTGCAGATGGACTTAGCAAGGGCTATGTCAGGGACAGGGAGCTGGGTGCCCCAGCTGTGTCTACTGGGACAAAGAGAGCTGTAGATTTCTTATTATCAGGCACCTCCCTAGTCACACAGCCAGAAACAGTACCAAGATCACCTGGCTGTCTCTCAGGAGGGACTTCCAGAGCCTTAGGGAGATTCTAGGATTGAGGGTAGTTTTGCTAGATGAAAGAAGCAAAGATCACAGTCTGGAGCTGCTGAGGTGCCTGAAAACTGAAATTCAGGATACCAGAAAGGAGAAAGCTCCTCAGGGCAGTAGCTCCTGCTGAATTTGCATATGGACTCTTGGGTTTTTGGCTAAGTACTAATCTGTAGATGCACAGAGCAAGACACCACAAGTCTGTCAGAAAAGAGTTATCCATCAGGGTCTGTGTAAGCTAAATGGAGATTCTGAAGGTGGCACAATCTGCAGTATTTGTGTTCTAACCAGAATAAAGTGACATCCAGGCACTGAGTGAAGTGCTCAGAGGGCCGTGCATAGGAGTAGGTCTGCTCTAGCCTCAGAACAAGGGTTACAGCAAGCCCAAATGGATTAAGTTGATCTACCAATATATTAAGTGCCTAAAAGAACAAAAACCAATGTTCTTTATAGGAAGAAAATAAAATCCAGACTCTCAATAATGTCATATCCACATGGTTCAGCAAGCAATAAAAATTATTAGACATGAGAAGGGGCAGGAAAATGTGACCTACAACCATTAATAGCAGCAACAACACAATGCTATCTCCAACCCCGCCCCCTGCAAAAAAGCCATCAAATTCTGAGAGGACATAGACATTGGAATTAACAGCCAAGGACTTTAAAAGAGCTATTATAAACATATGGAAGATATAAGGGAAAAGATGGATGTAAGAAATCGTAGTAGAGAAATGAAAACTATAAAAAAAGGAACTAAAATGGAAATTCTAAAACTAAAAGTTGTAATATCTGAGTTGAAATTTTACTAGATGGGTTTAATAGCAAACTGGAAATTACAAAAAAAAAAAAAAATCAGTATACTTGCAAACGGGATAGCAGAAACTCTCCAAACTGAAATACAGATCAAAAAAGGACTGAAAAATTAAATACAGCCTCAGTGGCCTATGAGATAATATCAAGCAGTCGGATATATGTATATGTGGAGTCTTAGAGGAAAAGATAGTAAGACTGGCACAGGAAAAAAAAATGCATGTTACCGAAAGGGGAACAACATAAGAATAATCACTGACTTTATGAAAAGCAATGGAGATCAAAAGATGATATATTTAAAATTATATATTTAAAGTGCTAAAGAAAAAAAATTGTCAACCTAGAATTCTTTTTCCAGAGAAAACATCCTTTAAAACAAAGATGAACTAAAGACACTTCCAGATAAATAAAAGCTGAAGAATTCACCACCAGCAGATCTACATTACCAGAAATGTTCATGTTTTCAGGCCAAAGGGAAATGGTAAATTCAAAATATGGATACACGTGAAGGAAGAAAGAACTCCAGAAATGTTTTTTTTTTTTCCAGAAATGTTAAATACATTTTGTTTCCTTAAGATCACTTACAAGAAACACAGTTGACTATTTGAAGCAAAAAATATTAACAATGTACTGCAGTCTGTAACATTTGGAAAAGTTAAAAAAAAAAGAAAAAAAGTTTGACAATGGCAGGAAGAATGGGAGGGAGGTAAATGGAAATACTGTTGTTAAGTTTCTAACCTGTTAAGTGGTGAAACAATAAATCAAAGTAGACTGATAAGTAGAAATACTAGCAAGCTGAATTCAGTAGTGTATACAAACAAAAGATAATAGACAACTAACTTGGGTTTAATCCTAGAAAAGTGAGGTATTTTATCATTTAAAGTGGAATAAAAAAAATAAAGTGGAATAATTGCACTTAAGTTTGTGCAAATTAAAGTGGAAAAATAGTCTTAATGCTTTTCCTATTCTAGAATTGTGCTTTTCCATCCTGACAAGCTAACACCAAGCCACTTAAAGATGCAGAAGTTTGGCCAAAGACAGCAGATTTCACTGCACACATGCCATGCTTCCTTTCTGCACCCATGACAGACATCACCAAATGATCATGCAGGGCATTCTCTTCTACTGAGTGTTTCGAGTCTCAAAATTTTTTCAACACAGGTATCAGTTATTAACTGATTGGCAGTATAAGCTAAGATAAAACCTGTTTTGTGATCCCTGTTTTGGGCCAGTGGAATGAGAATATGGAATGAAGTTTCATCAGAACTACTGGATCACTTAAGGACAATGTAAGACTGATCTTACTATTATAATACCAGCAATGATTATGGTGACAATAAATCAATGTTAGAAAAAAAAAAAAAACTAGAAAAATTAGCTGCAATCTGGGCTTTTGGATATTTGCAGTTGAAAGCATTCCTGCTCCAGACTTGATGCCTAAAACTGAAATGTGAAAGGTGGGAAGAACAGACAAAACTTTGGAGGTAGATGGATATATCAGGATCAAGCCAAGAGAAAGATTAGAATTTTGACAGAATGGCAAGTGGTTTAAGCATGAAGAATAGGAAGAATGTGAGAGACATGAAGTTGTCTGGATCATAATAAGCTGTCGGAATTGTGTTATGACGTATGGACTTAATCCTGGAGGCAGTGTACAGAAGGGAAGTCATTTAAGGTTTTAGGTAGAGGGGTGAAGATAAACAGATTTGTGATTTAGGAAGTTCATTCAGCTGCTGTAAGAGCGTGCTTTGGAAAGGAATCAGACTGGAGGCATGAAATCAGTTGCAAAGAGCAGCTGCAGAACACAGGAGAGTGGGTCTGCGGGAGTAAAAACACCTCACATAGGAACTTTGCCTTGGGGGCAAAGGCAGGGGTGGGGAGACTCCAAAGTGAGAACTTGAATCAGAATTAGAAACTCAACCTGAATAGAATAACTATAAATAGAATAATAAATAGAATGGAAAGCTCTAGCCAAGGGGGTAAAAAGGTAAAAGGTAACAAAGTTTATTTAGTGTATGTACTGGCTTACATTGCAATAGAAAAAAAATTAAGCCAAATCCCCCGCCCCCAAAAGACCAAAACAAAATTCCTGACGACTAAATGTGGAAACATTGCACATTCTCTTTCGAAAATGAAAAGGGTGAGAAAGCTGTATGGAATGCCTGGTGAAGCAAAGCCTCAAATCTAGAGCTAAGAACCTGTGATTTAACAATTTCTGAACAGACGTACCCTGCAATTTCTAGTTGTGAGACTCTTCCGAATTATTTTTGATTCTGAGGAAGAAGGCTCAAATAGGAAGATGATACATGCATATATGTGAGGATGGGATGATTTCCAGGGTTTGTTTGACGACAGTTAAAGTTTTTTTCTAATTACAGGCCACCAGTCTTCCTGTGTCTTTTCATTTTTCAGTGTGAGGACCACAGAGTTAATTGAATATGAAATACTCTAGAAACCATGCTATAGGATTAGAAAAGACAGTTTTGTATTTCAGATCTTCTCTCTTAAATACGAGGAGGAGGGGAAGCCCCAAAATGTTCCTGGAACACAATTTAGGCCCAGGTCACATGCTCTAAATCTCTCACCCAGGAGGAAGACAAACCACTTGACAACCGGCAGACTACAGATCACTGGGGTAGAAAAAGAGGGTGAGTTGTCTCAAGGCGTATTAACGAAAATTCTGTGGGAATGGATCATTTGGGAACTGGTCATCTTTAAAGAATTCTGCCCTCGGTGAAATGACTAGGTGGGAATTATGTCCTTGGATGAGGAAGCTTTGAAGGATCCTCCTTCCAACCCAGTGAGCAAGTTATTGGTGGCAGAAAACCCATAGTGGAGGGGGTGCTCAATGAAAGTGATATTAATATTGCAGGGGAAAAGGAACTGATTTCTTATATTTTTATTAAAAAAATATTCAGTATCTGTATGTTAAAACAAATGTGACAGAAATATTAGAAATGGGAAAATCAGTGTAGAATCAGGATGTAAGTTGAGTTGCATTAGTAGAATTCACTCTATAATTATTCATTTTATTCCTTTGACGTTTATGGTGATTTTGAGGAAGTAGTTAATGAACACTTCTTATGTATCATACACTTTATATTAATTATACTGTTACACTCCCAGGCAGGTATTTTACAGATGTGGAAGGTGGGGCTGAGAGGCTAAATGACTCATTCATGGCCATACTGCTGGGAGGTGGCAGTCATTATACCTAGTCTCGCAGCAAAATTAATGTTTTTCTATATATAGAAAAATATATTTTGCTTCTCTGTCTTTACGAAAAAGTTTTACCAGTATTTTCTGCATTTCAGAAGTGACTGTGTACTTGTGCTCTGCAATTACCATGGAATAGTATGTCAGAGATGCTGACATGGGAGTACTCATTTACAAAACAGAGTATTTGTAGAGAAATGGGAGTGGAATCTGCTGAAAGATGCAAAAGAATCACAATTTTGCATGTTTCTGTTATCTGCTTTTCTCTTATTTTCCTCCAAGGGGATGTTTTGTGTGTGCCTTTTTGAGATGATGCTAATATGTCTGCCCTAGTGCCAAGGAGGATCTCTGCATAAAATCATGCTAAATCCTATCTAGGACCTGAGTAATGACATTTCAAGAAATAGTTCATTTGCTCTGTAATGACCTAGAATTTGATGGTTTGTTAAGCTAACAGAGTATGGAGTGTGCTTGCAGGTAAAGCTCATCTGACAATACAGGAGAGGTAAGAGAGGGTGTCCTTAACATCATGAGTTAGGACAAAATTGAAATTATACAGTGAGGGAGCTGAGGGCTGAAGACATCAGGGCAGGATGGGCAGTTCTTACAGTGTACTGAGCATACCTCTTATGTCAGAGTAAAACAATTCAAAAATTGGCCCAAGACTATAAAATGCTTGCGTAGTGGGGAAGAAGGCAGATGATATAGGCAGGTCAAAATGTTCCATTAAGCCATTTCTGCAGTGCTGATGGTACACTCGGCCCACCCTCCCAATGGCTTTAGCACCACTGATCAAAGTGTTTGTAAAGCTTACCCAGAGTTTTTTTAATCGAAAGCACACACCATCAGGAATCATCATGTACCAGGAATCAACTTGCCCTTCAATCTAGACAACTAGGTTTCTTTTTTTTTTTTTTTTTTTAAAGATTTTTCATTTATTTATTTATGAGACACACAGAGAGAGAGAGGCAGAGACACAGGCAGAGGGAGAAGCAGGCCCCATGCAGGGAGCCCGATGCAGGACTCGATCTCAGGTCTCCAAGATCACACTCTAGGCCGAAGGTGGCACTAAACTGCTGAGCCACCCGGGCTGCCCAGTTTCTTCGAATAAGTATCTTGGTAAAGAAAGACTCTGGAGATAATATAGTCCTCAGCGTTATTACTTTGATTATGACCTGCTAAGAATTTAGAAGATAGTATTTAAGCACGATTTTACAGTACTGAATAAAAAGTCTAACTGAATAAAAGACGGTAAAATTTGTCAGTTGTGGAGTTTCTAACTTGGGGCATTTGCACTGTTTTGTTAGCATCTCTATGCTTTATATAAACAAAGTTATTGCTGGAAACAATTTTCACATCCTTTCAGCAGCCACCTTGCAAAATCTTGTACATGAGCAGGAAGCTGAACAGTAGTATGACTTCACATTATCAAGAAGTTGAAAAGTTTACTGAGTGATTTCTCAATGCCAGGTAACATAGAAAATAGGCCCTGCTCTCTGGGAGAGCTCACAATCAAATGCAGAAAACAAAGTGAAGTGGTATTTTCAATCTAATGAGGGCAGGTCATGTTTTCATGTAGCTTAACCCAACAGAACCCTGATCACTTCAGATTTCCTCAAATAAGATATTTTAAAATCAGCAATACTTTAAAACTGTCTGTACCAAGTTATGGTAGTTAAGAGAGGTTCCCAAAGCTAGAACTCAGCTTTAAGAACAGAAATACCTTCTCTGTCTACCAAGAGCTGAATGGCCTCAGTGGGAGCTGACTGTGTAAACTCACAACTGACCGATACATAATATGAACATTTAGGAATAGGATGACGTGGCTGCTCAGAGGACATATTCGTGGACGGCAAGGCCATCAGAGAAAGACCAAGCAGGAAACTAAGAAGCACAAGAAAATAAACCTACCTACCAAGTGCTAAAAATGAAAAAAAGACCTGGACAGTTTCAAGGGCTATGGCTGCCTACTAAGTTGTCATTCCTTAATTTTGAGACAGAATTCCATCCAAGATCTGGAGTTAAAAATCCAGAATGAATGGATCTTGACTCTTACTGCAGAAAAAGACATATATTTTTTTACATTTTTGTTATTTTTCCAGATTCCATGTGCCCTCATCTGTAAAGTTAATTTAAAACAAAAACTGGTTGGTTTAAAAAAAACAAACAAAACTCAGGCTCATTGCAGAAAACTTAGAAAACATGAGAGAATAGGGACAAAAAGCCAATCAATCATAATTTCACGTTTATATGAGTTCTTTCCTGAAACACTAAGCAGTGCTTTTAACATTTCATCCATTTCTTTCTTTATACGTTATATTAAAATTATGTTTACTTACCTATGTTAAGTCACAAAATCCTAAAGTGTAGGTAGTGTGTTATAGTCCAGGTGTGTACCACTGAGAAGCTTATAGTATGGTGGGTGATACAAATAGGTTAACAGATAATTGCAATATAAATCACAGCACCAAACCCATGATAAGTTCTGAATATTTTGATGAATGCTGGGTTTCAAACTGAGGAAGCCAATAAAGACATTTACAACAACAGCATGTCAGACAACTTCTCTGAAGAGTCCAGAAACGTTTGTGTTCCTACAGTGAAAAACAGTGTCTTGTGGTGGGCACTGAGCAGTGGGGCTTTGGAGCTAGACCCACCTGAGTTCAAACCTTGGCTCTGACACTACCAGCATAACGTGGGTAAATTGTTCCTTTCGTATGCTTTAGTTACCATACCTATAAAACAAGGGTGATAGAGGTACCCTCCTCAAAGTATTAATAAACATAAATGTTTAGAGTTAATATATGTAAAATGTTTAGGGTACTGCCTGACACATAACAAGTGCTCAACAAATGTTCACTAGTATTATTTCTACAACATGAAAGGCGCAAGGCTGGTTTTCCTTTCAAGAAACCAAGAACCAAGTTGGGAGAAATGACAAGAACCTGTGAAAGATACAACACAAAGCAGAAAATTAGGTGTTAAATGTCCAAAAATTAGGTACTGATGAAATATACAATCTCCCAGGATGACTATTGTAAATATAACCACATTTATCTGTATGTTTAGGTTCAGATGTTTGTTAAAATAAAACCAAAAAGCAGCTCTAATATTAGAATGAGTCATATGAAAGTCTTAGATCTTATTAGGTCTAAGACAATCAAATATTAGCATTTTTATATGGTTCAGTCCAACACTTTCTAGTTATTCCTTGGCCACAAAATCTCAAGGGAGGTTCTCTACAGATATATGCACAAGAGACGGAGAGCAAGAATGTGTTAGGTTTTCTGTACAACTAGCAGAAAATAACATAATTCTGCCTCCAAACCATCTTTGGAGGGCACCTAATTCAACCCCATGAAGCTGCAGCATGGAGAAGTTAAACATCTAGCAGAAAATCGTAAGGCAAATATTTCAAAGAGAGTAACTATGAATATTTGTATATTTTAATGAATTCAGAAAAATCTCCATTGCCTCTCTTCTTGTATAAAATCATAGGTAGTGTCTGTGGTCTGTGATCAAAAAAAAAAAAAAAAAAAAAGAAAGAAAGAAAGATAAGAAAGACATTTATAGCCTTATTCCTCTGAGTTCAGGCCCACAGTAAAGATATTAAATTCAAACTCATCATCTTATGTTTTTCTATATAAATGTATTTTAGAGCCATCAACTTGCAAAAGGAGCACGTCAAACTTAATGTTACTCAAATTTTTCTTTAATAAAAAAAAATCAAAGGAATTATTTAACAATTATGCACAACTATGCTCAAATGACAAAGATGATTAGCTTAGGAATCTTAAGAGTAACAAATAGAAGAGCATACCACCATAGGAAAAAAAGATAAATTCATTCTATGACTAGAAAATGCTTTAAGATAAAAACATTAATTCAATAAGAAAATAGTTTGTATTTCTTTTATCACAAAGACTATAAGTTTAATTAACTCATTCCTATATCAAACTATGCAGCATACCTTCCTGTCTCTAGTTTCTCATGCAAAAGGTTAGAGAGTTTTTCTCAAAGTAGAGCAAATCAGTGTTAATGGTTTCAAGTGAGGGCTTGGAGGCAGCCTGGAAAGCATTTGTGGAAGGCCATTTACACTCACCTGAACCCAGCCCAATGCCTTCTTTCTTATAGTTAATCTCTATTACTAATGAGGGATTCCCCATCCTTACTCGACAGATAAATTACTACAAATGTACCTATAAATTAAAAGGATATTCAACGTGGAGGAGAGTAGCTGGAGCCTAAATGGGACCCTGGCAGTCTCCTGGTATTATTTTTGGAAAAAACTATCTCATTCCAGATAATATGTAAAAATAATACTTTAATGAAAGGTATTCATTCTATGCTTCCCCTAAAATGCTTGTAAGAAACTCAATTAAATAACATTAGGATACAAGAGGTAATAAGTGCATCTAAAAAAAGGTAAGTAGTATACATGAGGCCTGCTTCTTGTAATTCTAACCACATTACCTTATGGGTAATTTTCAGTAAACTTTTCAGGATAATTACTGTAAAAATACAATAAATACTATACTGGAAATATAGGGATTCATTTATTACTTTTTGGTTTACAAACAAAGGCACCCAATAATGCTTCTATTTACTTCTTATAAAAGATTATCAATTTACATTTAAAACAAAAAGCAAAAAACCCTGAACCAGTTCCTACAGACACACACAAAAAAAGGGGAGAAAATTAGATTTTTTTTCCTCCCTGCTTCCAAGCTTTATTACCATTTTTATACCATGTTTATACCATTCTTAAGTCAAAGAACGTATTGCCGTGCTTCTTTGTTGAGTTTTAAAACATGTTAATGTTGCCAAGTCAAATTTCAATATAGCCACAAATCATGTCACAATTGACAAATGCACAGAATCAAGAGTGAAGAGCGGGGAAAAAAACCAAATGTTTTACAATATAGCTTTATCAAATGAATTGAACAAAGTATTAAATATAATTTATTAGGCTATCATGTTAGAAACCGAGTTTGTGTAGAAAATATAATCAAACAGAACTAAAAACCATGTCTAGCAAATGATACAAACAAAAATGATTTCCAAAGTCTTTGAGTTAAGCTTAGTCTAGTTGGTGGAGATTAATAACCTATATGCTCTTCATACTAATTTTAGAACTAAGTTCTAAAATGACATACTAATTTATTCATTAGCTTCTTCTGACAACAGAATGCTAAACACACACACAACATTAATGCAGTGGCCTCAGCACCCATTCCAGCTAGCATTTCTTTACATTGGATTACAATGACACAGTCAGAAAACATACCCCCCTCTGTACTTCACATGCCTGTCAAAGTTGTACCTGATTCTTCTGTAAAATACAAAAACAATTCATCTGATTCTAAGTATATTCGGCAGAAGAATAAACATACAAATGTTAGCATGTTTTCAACACATTATGGAAATGTATTTGGAGATGGAGTACTCAATGTATAGAGCATCTAGAGTTAATTAGTGGGCCACTTTAAATTAAAGGCATCATCATTTATTCCATTTTCAGACACTGTCATGGTCTCTCACACCTTACACAAGGTATGGTCCTAGACCAGAGACTTAGTATCATTTCAAAGAATATATATTTATTTATATACATATTTCTTTTAAAATAACGTTTATAAGTTTTACTACAGAAAATCTGGCTTCAACATGGAAGCATTTTTCCTTTTCAAGATTACGCACCTGCATGGAAGAAGGTGGTTTCATTTACATTTAGTTTTTTCACAATAACAAAATAAGCTTCTTACACATTGCATTTAAATTGACAGAAAATTAAGATGTAAAGTTTATGTAACTTTTTGTATTGTGAACTGACCTCATTAGACACATTCAAGATAACTGTTGATGATTTAAATATAGTACAACTTGATCAGCTAAATTAGAACATGTTATGCTGATCAATGTTAAACCAAATGTATGTTAAGCAGTAAGGACAGTTAACTACTATTAAGATTTAAAGGGAATAATAATGTATCATTAAAATATACATTACTTTTCTTGCTATTACTTGTTTCTATAATGCATTTCTTTCTAAAGCTAAAACTACATGCAGAAAAAAATAAATGATATCTTGAAACTCATTCAATAGTTTGCAACCTTATGTGGTATGTAAATAAAGTCTTTATTTAATTTTATACACGTTATTTTATGCACTATTTTATTTTTCTTGAAGGAATTCAGCTCTCAAGGTCAAAAGTTTAGTATGTGTTTACACACATGTGAGAACATTTTCTTAATGTTATGACTACCTGCAAATACATTCTTCCATAATAAAGCACTTTCATTTTCACTGGAAAGACGGTATAAGTCTTTTAGAAGTCCTATTAATAAAATGTATAAAGGGGAGAGCGCACAAATATGGTGAATCCCTCCCCACCTGCACCCCCTTTGCCAAAGTCTCAAGAAATTCTCCAACTTTAAAACATAAAATTTCACAGGACTGATTTTTATTTGGTCATAATGTGGACAAGAAAAGTGTATGCCTATTGTTTTTGATACTAACAGCCTTATTGATATCATTCTCATTTTCCTTCAAAAAATACAGAGCATATGTTGATATGGATTCTCAAACCCATGTAGATCCAGTAAGACCATTAGAATAATATATGGCCTTCTGATTATGGAAGTAACTGTTTATTCAAAATAATGTGCATCAGACTGCTAATCAGAGAAAGGAAAATGAGAACATGTCTTTCATTCATGTTGGAGACCTCTCAATAACGTACAGAATGATGTGAAAATAGTTTGGCTATAGTTTTAACAAAACTAAAACCCACTTCAACTGATGAAAAATATCAAACACTGAAGAATTAAATATCTACCAACTTAGCTAAGTATTCCTGTCCAAATAAATGCTTTCCACTGCACTATATATTAGAGTTAGAAATTCACTATATGTTAAGGCATATTTTAATTAATATGTTCCAGAATTGCACAGTTATACTGGTCAGTGTTCCTATTTCCCCACTCCTACCCTCACCCTACCCCTTGTCCCCAGGGATCAAAATGTTAAATCTTGGTTTTGGTGGCTATCGTAGATTTGAGCTGGCATAACCACAGTGTGTTCAATAGATTTTTATAAGCATAAACATTAAAATGTTACATAAAATGTACCATACTTTACTCCACACTCTGATCTAAGATGTAAGATGGTTTAATGTCTTGACAAAAGGTGAGATGACTTAAGTACATTTTACATTTTGTGCATTTAGACCACCATATGCATAGATGTTCTAATGCTAAATTCTTGTCTTCAGTATCTCATAGTGCTGGATGCTCGAAAGTATGACAGAAACTTGTAACACAGACTAACCACAAAGTACCAGATGTTTCTTGCCATTTGCGATCTTGCAATAAAAATGCGCCAAATCAGGATCACAAGGATAGTATTAAAACCATACCGTATGTTCCTCAACCTGGAAAGCAAATCAAGAGACATATCAGACAATGTTTCTAGAATAAAATATTATTGGATGGCAGATAATCAGTGCTGTTTTCAAATCCAGTATTAATTTGCAATTTATTTGAAAACGAACTGGAAACCCTTAAGAAGTTAGAAAGTGAGCAAAAGTCAAGCAAACATGACCATGCAGTCCATCAAATGCCACATTACCTTTATTAACAATGAATAACACAAAGCTTTTCTATGACAGTATATTTGGGATGCAAATTTATTCATTCAACAAGGATTACTGAGCATCTTCCTGTGTGACCAGTCTAAATATATTGTAGGTAAACAGTCATGCCCCTTGTACTTCTGGAACTTCCTATCTAAGCTAAAAAGGTTTGTTCATGATATACATCATTTTCTAGACAAAAATAAACATTTTTTTAACATCTGTGGGTACTGCCAAGTGGTCAGACATGTGAACTTCTTTAGTTATACTGTCACACGATCAAAGGTCAAATGAGGACAAATCCTCACCCATGAATGAAACATGGCACTAGTCTATTTCGGAGGACTCTCCCATTCTCAAAGAGTAATATTAATGTTATCATGTTCATGTTTCAAAACGTTTTTTATAATTTTAATGGTTTTAGAAAAGAATACAAATGTTCAGATATGTAACAATGTTACATAAATTCCATGAACTTCAATAGGCAGTCCAAGATAGGACTATAACATACAAACAATATAAAAAAACAAAAAAGTCTTGAATTAGGAGTTAAAGATAAGTATTCTAGTTTCCTTTGCTACTGAATACATATGGCTTAGGCAAACACAACTTCCATAAGCTTCACTTTCCTCAACTACACAACTAGCTGCCCTGCAAAGCCTCATACAAGTTAGGGACACATGAAGAATCATAGGTCTTGAGAATTGTTATAAAAATTGTTATTATAAAAACATCGAATCGAAGAGGTTACTACTGAAATTAATTGCATCTCTGAATTATGGGATAACAATGATTTTTCCTGTATTTTCTGAGCTTTTTTAAAAAAAATCAGTATATATGACTTTTCTAAGGGAATGATTATAACGCTGGTTTTAAAAACAATGAAAAAATTCTATGCCGAATGATGTATTATTTTATCTTTTCCTCTTCCAAAGATGCATTTGACTGGGACAACAACAAAACAAAAACTCCTTCAAATAAATTACCTTTAGTTTAAAATACACTTTTATTTTCCCCTAATATATTTATTTCTTCAGCATAGAAGAAAAGATAACAGTGATTTTCAAAACTAAATTCCACCTGAAATTAGTGCTAAGGAACAATATAAATTGATAAAATAACATTTCAACAATCTTAGGCTAAGTTAATACTATCATAGTTTCAGTCTAAAGGTAAGCACTTTTCCTAAATGCAATATATTATGTTAGTAATATCTTTCATTCAATATACCAGCTTACCAAAAAAATTGTGTAATGTTTCATAAGGAAGACAAGATGAAATCAAGCCGATGTAAGCAACTTACTTGTTCAGATGTTTTCTAGCTGCAGGAAGGCCAGACATTTCTTCATTCAATACATATTTCTTAGTTCCCATGCAGTAGTTCTCTATATATTCTGCCCAATGTAACTGCCGTACATCAATATTAAAGGTCTATAAAAAGAAAGAAAGAAACAAAGAACCTACTGGTTACCTCCTTGAATAATTTTTTCACAACTAGTTAAAAATTCACCCTATCTAAAATTTTTTCAAGATTTATTTATTTGAGAGAGAGAGAGAGAAAGAGAGGAGGGGAAGGGGCAAGAAAGAAAACCCAAGTGGACTCCCTGCTGAACACGGAGCCCAACACAGATCTTGATCTCAGGACCCAGGAGACCATGACCTGAGGTGAAATCAATAGTCAGAAGCTTAACTGATTGAGCCACCCAGGAGCCCCCAAAATTCACACTTTCTTAAAGGCTAGTTCCATATGGCAAGATTACAAAATGTTTATGATATTAACTTTTAAAATCTTACTGCCATTCACAAAGAAATTCTTATCTCTATTTTATACTTTCCACTAAACACAGAAACATTTCAGAAGATAATCTGAAAACTCATGTCAGCATTTAAAAAGAAGTATAAGAAGTATAAGGAGAAAGAAACTTGTACCATTAAAAAAAAGATAAAATTCCATTGTCCAAATAATCTATGTACCCCTCACCACTTTATACATGTACTAATACATTTATTTCCAGTTTATTTCTACCTACAGTATTACTTTTTAAACACCGTGCATAACATACAGAATACTTTTCCTATAGAACAGTGATGACATCAAGAGAAAGAATATGTTATGAAAGTTGGCTTAGAAGGTTAGGTAACTAAGGAGGCCATTTGATGACAAGGATGGACAAATCTAGAAAAGAAAGCTCTACAAAAATGTTACTTCGTGACAAAATAAAGAGGGGTATGCACTGCTCAGTGCTTCTCCATACACAATCAGATAATTTTTTTAGAGTAATAAACAGATCATTCAGTTTACTATCACCTAATTTTTTTTTTAAAGATTTTATTTATTTATTCATGAGACAGAGAGAGAGAGGCAGAAACACAGGCAGAGGGAGAAGCAGGCTCCATGCAGGGAGCCTGACGTGGGACTCGATCCCGGGTCCCCAGGATTAGGCCCTGGGCTGAAGGCTGCGCTAAACCACTGAGCCACCCGGGCTGCCCTACTATCACTTATTTGAAAATACCAAGTTGTAGACCAAAAAAAAACTACCATAAATAAGACATTAAAGTAACACTGCACTAAAACGGAGACTTGACTTCAGATAGGAGATTTTATGAGAAGTCATTACGTATGTATAATTGGATTCCCACAAGAAAAGTGGAAAAGAGTAGAAGAGAAGCACTATCTGAGAAAACAACAGCTGGAAATTACCCCAAAATGATGACACATAAGCCACAGATTCAAAACACACATACACCACATATATATATGTATCTGAGCACATCAAAGTAAAACTGTTGAAAATCAAAGATGAAAATTTTAAAGACAGCAGGAAAAGGTGTTATAGATTACCTCCAAAGGGACAAGTATTAAACTCAAAAGAAGCAATGGAAGCCAATGTCTTCCAGTGCTTGAAGAAAACTGTTAACATACAATTCCATACCAGTGAAAATATCTTTGACAAATAAAGATGTTACCAGAAGAATAAAAACTGAAACAATGAGACATTAGCAGATGACTCACACTAGATGAAGTACACTAAAGGGTATTCTTGAAGTAGAATGAACATGATTCCAGATTGAAGTCTGGAGGTGGAAGATGAAATGAAGAGCAATGAGAGGACAATCGATGCTGGTAAATCTATGTGAATACTTACAGCACAGATTGTAATAAGAATAATGATTGTGAGACATATAAACACACATGCAGAATTAAAATATGTATTGGTCCTTGTGTTATCCAAAACAAAAGGCAGAAGTATCAGTATTATACTAGTCTTTGATAAAGTAAGGAAGGATGCTGTAATCTCTAGAGTAACCTACTAATACAACTGAAAAAGAATATATTTCTGTGTAACTGATACAGATGGGAAAATATAAAATTGTAAAACATAACTCAAAGAGAACAAAAAAAAAAAAAGAAGTTAAAACAAGTAAGACAAATAGAAAGCACCAAAAGTTATATTTAAATAAAATATCATCAGAAATTACATTATGGATTAGGTCTTCCAAATAACAGTCCAAAACTGTCTGACTGGAAAAAAAAAAAAAAAAAAAAAAAAAAAACCACTATATGCTGCTTAGAAGAGAAATATCTGAAAGGTAAGGATACAGAAAAGTTGAAAATACAAGGTCAGAGAAAGATATACCTTCTTACCAACAATCTATGAGAACTCCCACTGGCCAGGGCTTTACCAGAAGGGTATATTGGCAAGGTTTGTATTTTTGCAAACTGTTAAGTAGTAAATATCTCAGTGTAGTTTCAATTTGCACTTCCATTTGGATGAGTGAGGATGAGTATCTTTTCAAATGGTTAAGAATCACTTGCATTTATTCTTCTGTAAACTGTTCATCTTCAGTGCATTTTCAGTAGGATTATTGACAATTTTTGCCATTTCTACACAAACTTTTATGTAATATGAAATGTATATTAACATTACATTGAGATAACACTATACGCTCACCAAAGTGGCTAAAATCAAAAATTAAAATGAAAAGGCCAACTCTTGGGAGGATGTAGATTAAGAGGAACTCTAATACACTGCCATAAATTGGTGCAACTACTTTGGAAAACTGTTTAGCATTATCAACTACACTGAACATACAAATACCCTTTGAGTCAAATACCGTTTGACTCAGCTACCATTCTATTGTAGATATAGATCCTATACAAATGTATACAAATTATTCCCAATAGCCGAAAACTGGAAATAACTCAAATATCTATCAACAGAAAAAGAAAAAAAACACTGTATGATACCATTTATATAAAGTCATAAATGGCTCTAGTTACCAGTAAGTGTTAGAATTCAAGATAGTTGTTACTTTGGTACGTAGTGATTGGGATGGGGCATGAAGGGATCTTCTGGGGATGATTATGTTCTATTTCTTCACCATAGAAAGTGAAATAGTGAATAGGAGAAAGTTCTATTTCTTAGAAAGTGAGGGTGATCACTAATAATCCACTGGGCAGCATGTGTTGTGCACTGGGATGGGTGGAGGGAAGATGGGAAGGAAGAAAGTAAGGAATCAGCAGAAGCCACAAATCTTTTAACCTGAGATTACCTGCAGGACGCTTGTCCCTTAGACCTTCTGCTTTGAAGGCTGCAGGCAAGGAGGAAGACTGGCTATAAAACCTATGGCCCCATAAATTAAGGAGTCTTACAGAATACTTCTGCAAAAAGGTAAAAATGCCAAAAGCTGTATCCTCAGAGCAAGAGTGGGAAAAAAGTAAACCCACCACACACATAAGTGGGCAGAAAAATTGTATACTTGATGCCTTTGTCATGTAGAACCAGTAGAATGAACTAAACCTCCACTATTTAATAGGGTAGCCATAAGCCACATGAATCACTGGGAAGTTGAAAGGGACCAGTCTGAACTGAGATGTGCTGGGGAGTATAAAATGTACACTGGGTTTCAAAGGGTCAGTATAAAAAAAATTGAAAGTATATCCTTTAAATGGTTCTTTAAATTTTAAGTAATTTTTAAATTTTTGTTTAAAATTTTATCATATTATTTTGGACATATTAAACAAAACATTAATATTTTTAAGGAAAGAAGTGGAGAAAGGAAGATGAGACTGGGAAGATGAAAAAAAAAAAAAAAAAAAAAAAAACCTCTTTTGAGAAACTGTAAGCTAAAAACTTCATCAGATATTTCAAAGTGGTCCTGGCCTGTTAATGTCACCTGGCTAGTTAATGCTAACAGTCACCAGGCTACTAGCAGAAGAAGCAAGGGCAAATCCATATTGGAAAACTGCAATTTCAACACAGGCTTCAAAAAAATTCCCACAGAAATCTTTAAGGAATTTGAATTTACAGTCAAACAGTAAGAAATAAGAAACAAGGTGCCATGAGTGAGACCTAGCTTAAAGGACAGATGGTCAGAGGCTATGTTGCACAGCCTTTAGAAATCTGGATTATCAAAAACAGAATTTAAAACAATTATGCCTACTATGTATCAAGAAAAAATATTCTAAAGATTTAAGAAATGTCTATAAGATTTGAAAAATACACCTAACTTCTAAAAATGAAAATATCTGAAACCCAAAATTTAAACGAAGTTTAGACATAGCTGAAAGATTGCCGTAGAACTTTGATTAATTATTAGTTCTTAGGCCAGAAAGAGAGATACAAAATATGAAATAAAAGTTAAAAGATATGGAGGAGAAGGGTAGTGGTTAAGGGTCTGCCTTTGGCTCGGGTCATGATCCTGGGGTCCTGGGATCAAGTCCCTCATCGGGCTACCCACAGGGAGCCTGCTTCTCCCTCTGCCTATGTGTCTGCCCCTCTCTCTTTCATGAATAAAGTCTTTGGGGAAAAAAAAAAAAGACCTGGAGGAGAGAATGATCTAAAATACATTAAAATTTCACAAGAAGACAAGAGAATGGTGAAGAGGCCGTATGTGAAGAAACAATGGTTAAGTATTTCCTGAACTGCTAACAGACATCAAACTTCAGATCCAGGAAGCCCACCGTGAAACAGAATATATTTTTAAAAAATTATACCCAGACATATTTATAGTGAAACTGCAGAATAGCAAAGAAAAACTCTCAAAAAGAGACAACAATAAGAGGTCACCCACAATGCAACAGCAAATAAGATGGATTTTTCCAACAGCAATAACAAAGCCAAATATTAAAGGAATATAAAAAAAAGTTATCTTTAATGTGCCAAAATCCTGTTACAGAAACAAGATTAAAATAAAGACATGTCAGACAATCAAACACTGAGAGTTCACTAACAGACCCCCTACTCCTCATATTCTGGGGAGATTTCAAGCTGAAAGAAAATGACCCTAACAATAAGATCTAATAGCAAAGACACTGGTAAGTATTGTTTACATCTAAATAAAACTAAACAAACTCATATCTACTTATAAGATTTAACTAGAGAACTAAAGTAATGTATAAACATGTATATTAGTGGGGTGGTAATTACAGCTCAAACACTTTAAGGTCCTAAATATCATTAAAGAAGAAGCTATAGAAATTGCTTAATTTAGACTTTGTTAGGTATGCATGTTGAAATACTTCAGGTAATCTCAAAAAGAATACATGTACAGAGCTTACGCTTCAAACTAACAGGGAAAAATATGGAATGATAAGACATGAACATATGAGTAAAACAATTTCGGAGAGGTTTTTCTTCTCAAAATTCAAAGAAAACAAAGTGGAGGAAAAATGAATAAAGAAGTCCAAGTTTTTTTGAATTTGACTAAAGGGAAAAAAGAATCAACATTTCAATTATACTTTAAAAGCACCTCTACCACTCTCAAATACATCATAAATTCTAAGATAAAGCAATTTTATTTTACCAACAATTACGACTGAAACTTTAATGAGACACTATAAACAGGTCAAATGTCTTTCTTGTTGCATACTGATTGTGGAAAATATCCAATTATTTCTCAGGTTGCTAATGGTTCTCCAATGAGTGTGCTACATATTTCCTAATATAAAACAGAAAATACTTGCCTTTTTATCTTCAGGGTTTAGTTGATTCATCAACATATTGACATTGTCAGTATTCCAAACCCAAGAATTACTTGTGAAATATTCAAGAAACACCATAGCTTTGTGAAGGCGAGTTATTGTTTTCATCATCCTGTATTGTAAGAAAAATGGACAGATTCAAAATTTGCATAGATTGTGAAAAATCTCATTACCACTCAGGGTACCAGTTTCTATATGGAGATCGTAACAGTAAAATTTTAATACATAATTCAGTAAGTATACCATATCACCAGAGAATAAGAATATTTCTGCATCTTGGAAGA